>NC_080072.1:102534580-102850789 GCF_949987535.1 Balaenoptera acutorostrata | reverse complement strand
ATTCTCATATTAAGGATTTTACACAGTATCATTCACAACTCCCCCCCCCAACAACTCTCCAAGAAACCTGGATTACTTCCTGTACTCAAACCATGCCCCATGCTTCTTTCTGACTCTATGCTTTTGTTTATGATAATCCCTCCACCAAAAATGCCCTCTTACTCTCCATCCTTACAGATTGTTGACCCTCCAGATCAAAATCCTGTTCACTCTCCAAGTCTCACCTCAAGTACCACTTCCTCCATACACCTGTCCATGATTTCACCAACAGAATGTACTTTTTTCCTTCCTTTGAATCCCAATAGCCGTTCTATTATGCTACTTTGTATTACAGCCATCTGAATACTTACCTAACACTCCAGTTAGAGTGTAAGGTCCATGCCTCATTCATCTGGGTACCACTTTTAGTACCTAGCAGAAACTAAAAGCTTGCGAAGTATCTGTTAAAATAATTGGCTATTTGAAACATTTGGAACATTTAAGGTCAAGAGAGGTGAAAGATCTGGAGTATTATTACTTTTTGACTGTGGAACAACACAATTGCGAGGAGCCCAGTTTTAACTGTTTGCTTTTATGCTGCCTTGTCCATTAATGCAAACACAATGAGTACTGTTTTGTTTTCTTTTTTTAAACTTTGGGTTTATTTATTTAATTAATTAATTTATTTATGGCTGTGTTGGGTCTTCGTTTCTGTGCGAGGGCTTTCTATAGTTGTGGCAAGTGGGGGCCACTCTTCATCGCAGTGCACGGGCCTCTCATTATCGCGGCCTCTCTTGTTGCGGAGCACAGGGCCCAGACGCGCAGGCTCAGTAGTTGTGGCTCACGGGCCCAGTTGCTCCGCGGCATGTGGGATCTTCCCAGACCAGGGCTCGAACCCGTGTCCCCTGCATTGGCAGGCAAATTCTCAACCACTGCGCCACCAGGGAAGCCCAGTACTGTTTTTTAAAAAATTATGCATAGAACATTACATGGACAAGGACCAGATAATACATTTGTTATACAAACTTAATATATCAAGTACGTTAGTACCAGACATTAACAATAGAATTCATTGAAACTTTTGCCAGGATTGGGAAAGAGCTTTGTTTCCAAAAAAATGAGTTTGAGGAGTGCTTGAATGCTTGGCCCACTGGCCTGTGGTTTAATGACTGGTCTCAGTAGGATTCCATGTCCTTCCCTCATCTTCCCACATTAATGGTGATGGTTATAATATAGAAACATTCCCAGTAGGCTCATATCTTGTCTCATTCAATTTTTATCTTTTGCCCAGCTGGGCAAAGTACACATGAGTATATTTCATAAATGTACCTAATGATGATGAACTAGACAGACATTTTTAAAAGGTAGAATCAAAGATTAGCAGACATGGGGAAAAGCTAAGACACTGTCTAAATCAGTGGTTCTTAAAATTTTTAATCCCAGACCCCTCTGAGAATCCAGTGAAAACCCTGAATCCACTTCTTAGAAAAAGACACATACACATCAAATTTTCCTATAACTTCTAGGGGTTCATTGACCTCCTGATACCGTTCCTTGGAACCCAACTAAATCCTTGATCTAAACCTACCCCTTCTTTTATGATGAAGAAAGAACCAAAGTTCAGAGAGATTTGGCTAAAGTTAAACAGGTTGCTTAGTAGAAGGGCCAAGACAAGACCCCCTAACTCCATAATCTGTCCTATCACACATTCTGGAAATGGAAAATCTCTCTCCCTCCTTTTCAGCTCATGTAGTTAAGCTCCAAGATCACAGTTGCTCTTCAGATGCTTCAGTTAAATGTAGTCAGTGCTGAATGATAGCCATTGGTTTTATGTTGAGAAATTGCCTGAAAAATAGGGCCGATGTCATAACATTTCAGTTTAGCCATCATAACTAGAAATCCTGGAAACTTCTGCAGTGCCTTGTATAATGTCTGGTATATTCAGGAAAAAGGGATTATACCCAAAGTCCTAAAGGTGTAGGTGTGCCTACAAGGAATAGAATGGGAAATCAATAGCTCTAGCTCCTTCATAATTTTGCTGGGTTATTCTGGGCAAGTCATTACTATTCTGAGCCTCAATTTCTTTCTCTGTGAAACGAGATTACTAGACTCAGATTATCTCTATGTTTCCTTATACCATTAACATTCTCTGGTTTTGTAATAATTCTGAGAATTTTCCGGCTGGTCCAGATGTGGCTGTGATCAGAACACATGGGTGTTACCATGCTTATCTGATTTTTTTCAGCCACTGAGCCCTCATGGCAATAGGTAGCATATGATTATGAATCCAGAACGGCTGGCTGCCTAATGTGAAGAGAGCAGTAGTGACTCCATCCTGGGTCTGCACTGGGGCACTGATAGCCAGGCAGCATCATTCAAGGTCAGGGTAGATGGCCAGAGACCTCTGCCCTAGAAGTTTAGTACCTGAAATACTCACCAAAAGGACCTCATCCTGAGCAGAGTTACCTACAAAACGACCCCAAGCATGGACACCCAGGGTAGACTTCTGAGTAGAGGGTCTATTGTATGAAACTGTTTGCAGGCATTAGCATTTCCTTCAGTTTTTAAAATTAAGGCATAATTTACATACAGTAAAGTGCACCCACTAAGTGTGTAGCTTAATGATTTCCCTGCATGGATTTGAACTTGTGGTTGGGTTTTGAAATATGAATTGTGTATTATTAGCTCACTCATAGTACCTGAGAGAGAATTATGTGGGTAGGATTATTATGGCAGTAGAATTTATTGCTAACATTTGCACAAAGTTTCACAGTTTACAAAATATATTAACATACCTTATCTCATTCTCAAATCACTCTTTGAGAGTAAATGTCATTATTATGCCACTTTACAGGTAAATAAACTGAGGCCTAGAGAAATAAAGTGAGTTTCTCGAGATTACCCTCTTAGTAAATAGTTGAGCCAGGACACCGACCCAACATTTTGGATTCCAAAAACTATTTGCTTTCCAGTTATCAGGAGGCACATAGTTATTCTGAAATCAAGGCTTCTGTGTTACCAAGAAGAGAGGATCAGGCTGAAGCAAGGCTTCATTTACAGGATTCCAAATGATAAATCCCACAGTGGAAAATTTGGTTAGAACTTTTATCACCCCCTACCCCCCACTCCATTCAAATTGTTAAGAAATGGTTCGTTTGGGTTAATGTCTATTGTTTATAACCCAGAATTACTATGTATGTCGTACATGGGTTACTAGTTCCTTCTAATGAATCAGAAGACTCTCATAGTTGTGGAGACCTCGCCTTGCTTTGGGGTTGGTTGCATGAGCTCCTTATTAGTCCTGAGGCTATGGATGGTGAGTGTATTGGCTACAACTCACCCTGTATGTTGCCTTTTGTAATTAAATTCCTCTTTTCAGCAGTTTTGACTTCTTCCCAAAGAAGAATGCAGGCTGTACCAAAAAAAAAAAAAAAAAAAAAATCTGGTTATCTGAGCTTCCTAACTGTCTAGATTCTGGGAAAATAAGTTTATTTCCTTTGGCACCACATAGACCAGAATGGGGAAGAATGCTGAAATCAAACAACCTTTATTTTGTTAGTGACAGTGCTTGGATCACTGTGTGTGGAGCCTCGGCCAGAGTCTGCTGGTGATAAGACTGAAGGCTACTTTGTTTCCACGGGACGCAGGGGAGAAAGCCGCTGCCTTTGTGCGCACACTGAGAAGGGAACATGGGCAGCGTCTTCTGAGGTTGGTGTGGAATATGGGAGGTCTTTCTGAAGCAAGGCAGCAAGGGGATCTGGAGAGTTCAGGTCACAAAAGACGACAGGGGAGAAGAAAGGGGAGCAGGAGGAAGAGGAAGGCGTAGAAATAGAAAGCAGAGGATGCAACAGCTAAAAGCTTGGCCCTCCTGGCATTCACAGAGCAGCTTCTCTGAGCTCTTTCTGTTTCATGGAGAGCGGCAGCAGCTTTCAGGAGCTTCCAGGGACTCTCATGTGTGTCCCATACCATTTTCGACATCATTCTTGCACGCTCACTCACAAAACAATTAGAGAAGGGGGGCTCCTTCTGTAGTTCAGGCCCTGTGCTAGGCTCTCAGATGCCACTGATACAGAACACAGTTTCCACCATCTAAGAACTCAGCCCAGTGGGGCGACATAGTCCTAAACAAGGAATTGCAGATATATGAGAGTGCTGTCCTCAAGGAAGGTACCAGGGTTTCTAGGAGTCCCGGGGAGGTAGCAACTCAATCCTGTGCCGTCTCACGGAGATGGGCTGTGTCTTCCCACGTGCATCTTCAGGACGGTGGCTCATGTTCCCCTGTCACCCACAGCACTTGCACATTAGTGGGGCTGGTGCTAAATAAACAGCTGGTGGGTTGATGGATCGCCCCCATCGTCATCAGAAGGGACGGATTCAGTGCTGTGTGTCCTTGGCCTTCAGCCAGGTGCTTTCTGGAAGGACTGGACCTCCCGACATCCTTGCCTGTTGAAAGTTATGGTTCGTTCTCCCTCACAACCTGCCAGTTACATAGCTGCCTCTGGTTCCTCGTCCCTCATGGGATATTTATAAAAAGAAAAGAAAAGAAAAAGAGGAAGAAATACATCAGTGAATTTGGATCTCTTAATTAAGAACGGTGGTCTGGTCACTTGAGGTTTGAGTAATATTTGTCCACGTGGAAAGTGAACAGGATCAAGCCGAAAAGGAATTTTTTGCTCCAGAAGAAATCTGTTGTATTGAACAGGTTCAGCCCCTGACGTAACCTTTTACTTCTTTTCTTGTTGGGAGGGTTGGGGGTGAGGGGGTGTCAAATCCTGGAGAGGGAGAGTGCTTTGCGACTTCATCGTTTAAATTTAGGCTTGGGTTTGTGGGGACCATTTTGACTTGGAGCAATAAGCCTTCCAACCCAGCCTCTGTCACTTCTCATTACTTCCAGTGACAGTTCCAATTATTTACAATCACTCTTCAAGGGAAGAGTGGGGGAGGGCACATAGGCGGCCATGTGGATGTGCTGGGTAGCCACTTCTGTAAGAGCTCAGCCCCGGGGTCCTGGCTGGGCCACTTTATAACTGTGTGACCTTGGGCACTTCACCTTCCTGACCTGAGTTTTCTCACCAGTAATCACATCTACTAACAATGCATAGGTTTGTTGTGAGAATTAAATGAGGCAATGCATACAAAGAATTTTAGCATCCTGCTTGGTACATAATAAGCGAATAAATGGCTGTCCTGATTCCCATGACTGTCCTTGCTGGAAGAGGCTCAGCCCAGAGGTATATGGAGGGTCTGCTTGAAGCCAGCAGACACCAGGCCAGCAGGGCCAGCCTTCAGGGCTCCGGCCACCACTGCCCCTCCATCCTGCAGATGAGTTCCCAGATGTCCTTCGGGGAATGTCACCCTGCTCCAGGATCCCAAGAGGTGCATAAACCCCGTCTGTGCCCCAGTTGTCTGTAACTGCTCTAGGAGAGTAACTTTTTCTGTTATTCAGCCCCGGGCAAGAGGCGCCCTTCCTTATGCTGCCCTGCATACTGTCTGCAGGTTGCTGAAGCTGAATCACAGGGGGCCGGACTTCTGTTCCCCACTCTGCCCTCTCCATCACACACTCCCCAAGGCCTGTGCCCGCTTGGGCTGTCCAGCCTGGGCAAACACGGGCTGGTTAACTTCTGCTTTCGCTGTCAGGTAATGTTTTATTGAGCACCTACTATGTAGCAGGCATCATGCTAGGGACTTTCATACCAGAAATTTCTGGTATCCTCACAACAATCTGTGAGGCCGGTATTATTTTTTTTTAATATTTATTTTATTTAATTAATTTATTTATTTGGTTGCACTGGGTCTTATTTGCGGCTCATGGGCTCTTTAGTTGCAGCTCGCCGGCTCCCCAGTTGTGGCATGCAAACTCTTAGTTCCGGCATGCATGTGGGATCTAGTTCCCTGACCAGGGATCGAACCCAGGTCCCCTGCATTGGGAACGTGGAGTCTTAACCACTGCGCCACCAGGGAAGTCTGCTGTGAGGCCGGTATTGTTGTCATCCCTATTTTGGGTCAGAAAAGTTAGACTGAAGAGGTCAGGTGTTCTGTCGTAGGCTGTACAGCTGTACAGACTGGAGCTGAGTTTGCCTTCTGCTTCAGTAATGATCTGGGGAAGACAGGAGTGGAGAGACAGACGGATGGCATACCTATGGGGACACATGGATGGGAGGCCACCATGTGGTCTTTGAGGATTTGGCCTAAGATGGAGCTGCAAGGCCCTGCATCCTCTACTTTTGCCCTGACCAAAATTAGATCCAGTGAGCCCAATACCCACATTCAAGACATGTTGAATTGTATTTCCTGTTTAAATTTGGGAGGAAAGGCAAACCTCAAGGTGGGAAGAAAAATGTCTGTTTTTTTCCACTGACCTGAACAGCAAAGAGTGTGGGCTAAACTGGGTGTCCCAGATTTTCGCAGACCTAGAATTCCCACTTAGAATGGATTCCTGGCCCAGGCGGGTAGAGTCCGAGGCCTGGTCTCCATCTGCTTTCCTTGGCTGGAGGTCCATCCCCCATCCCTCCAGCCAATAACAAAGTTCAGGCTCCCGCCTTGCAGCCTCTCCATCCTCAATGGAGGAGAGCCGGAAATGGGGCCACCTCTCCGTAGCCACCGTCTCTGCTCCACTGCCTCTCCCTCCCTGTTCCCGGAGTCCTGCAGCTTCCCAAGCCCTGAGGAATCCAGGTGACCGTCCTCATATGCCTGCCACCTGAGCCTGACCTTCCCCTTGCTCTTCCCCTCTCTCTCTGGACCCAGTGTGGCTGCTCTCGGATCTGGTACTTAATGAGAGAGAGACAGAGAAGCAGAGAGAGAGAGACAAGAGAGCGAGACAGAGAGAGACAGAAAAAACAGAGAAAGAGACAAAGACAGAGACAAAGAGAAACAGACATGCACACACAGAGACAAAGACACACAAAGAGAGACAGAGAGAAACAGAGAGGGACAGAGTGAGACACACACACACACACACACACACACACGCAGAGCAGGCAAGTGTGAACTCTGTACAGCTCGTCTTTCCTGTGTCACCTGGCACGTGGAGTCAAAGGTCCTCTTCCTCCCTCTTTCTCCTTTGTCTTGGTGGATTCACCCTGCACATCACTAACTCCACTAGGGTATCCGAGGTAGGACAAACAGAGGAAACACAAGTCAATGATTACAGAAAGTGTTGGTGGGATTCAAAAAATATTATTTCCAGGCTCAGTGCTTATGTGTATGTTAGCACATGTAATCTTCAAGACAGCTTTGTGAGACACGTATTGTCAGCCTCCATTTTATCGAAAAGGATCAGAGAGGTTAAGACATTTTCCTGGAGTTATACAGCTAATTAGTAGCAGAATCAAAAGGAGAAGCCAGGTCTTCTGGCTCCCAAACCATTGCTCATCCCCTTCCTCCGCTGGACCATGAGCCTCCCTATGCCTGGCAGCAACACCCCACAGCAGGGCTCCTCACTGGCTCTCGTCCTCCAGTGTCTCATTACCAGCTCATGGAGGGGGCAGTGAATAAGCTTTGTTGCCAGATATGGCTGCCTTCAACTCTGGGAAGGCTTGAGATTTGTCTCAACTGATCAACCGTTCTGATTTGCCCAGGACTGGGAGGTTTCTCAGGACGTGGAACACAGGATTTTCAATGATAAAACAAGGACAGTCCTGAGAAAACCGTCTGGTTGGTCACCCAGGTAGTAGACCACTCAAAGTGTGATCCTCAGACGAGCAGCAGGGGTAGCACAGGGAGCTTGCTAGAAATGTAGCATCTCAGGTCCCACCCAGACCCACTGAACCAGGATCTGCAAGATCCCTGCAGAACATAAGAAACATCTGAGAAGCTCCAGAGCAGGACCTCGGGCACCTTTGGCAGGCGTTGGGGAAATGGAAGACGTGCACCTGAGTTCCCCGACCTGGGACCGTCACCTGCTGTAACCTCAGGTGATGTCCATTGACACGCAAGACTTAGGCTTATAGGCTGAGAGGAAAGGAGTTACAGGTCCCAGAGTTGAGCACATGGGGGTGAGAAGGCTGGAGGGTGTCTTGGTGCTGTGTGGGCGTGAGTGATTCGCGGTTAAGCTTTTCTGTCTGTCCTTGGAATGATGATGTTATAAAGGTTCTGAAGTTTCCTGGATTCTCCTTTCCTTTTACCGGGGCGAGGCTGGAGCGGGCAGTGGCCGACAGCAAGTTACCCAGGGTCTGCCTGGGGCCAGCAGCGGCCTATGCCCCTGGGGCCTGGAGACACGGGAACTGAGAGCGCAGAGGGCAAAGGCTCTAATTGAGCCATGCTTGCCGAAGAGCAGACTCTCCAAGTTAGTTACTGAAGGAATAGTAGGCTATTCAAGCAGCGCTCCACACCTACAGGATTTCCTGTGTGATGCCTGGCTCCTCGTCACAGTATCCTAACCCAGCTTTGCGAGCAAGCTGGCAGCAGTTACCTGGCCCTTCCTTCCCCATGGCGAGCACTTCACTGGGACATAAATAGAAGTTATCGTTGAACCTGTGCTCCAGTGAGGAGGTGGTTAGCCAACTTCACACACTTCACAGGCTCTTCTAGGCCTTGGCTTATCTTAGAGTAAACCTGGGTCAAAGCAGGTGTTCCGTCCTTTGAGTGATGGTGGTAGTGTGTCATCTTCTGTTAGTTTCTTTGCTCTCAAACCTGACTGTCACATGTGAAAATCACAGGTACCAGGCAAGGTAGGAAAAGACGTTTGTAAGACTGGGGTGGCGGAGCAGCCTCAAACTGAAAGAAGTATAACCCACATTTGTCAGCTTTCTCTCTGTTCCAAGTCACATGCTCAGTAGGGACTCTGAAATAAGGGCATCTCAAGGGAGGGGATGACAGGCAGGCCTGGAGGTGGATGTGTTCATCTGCTCAGTTAGAGCTGTTTCAGACAAAGCTGATTTCTGCTGAGATTTTTTTTTTTAAACATCTTTATTGGAGTATAATTGCTTTACAATGGTGTGTTAGTTTCTGCTTTATAACAAAGTGAATCAGTTATACGTATACATATGTTCCCATATCTCTTCCCTCTTGCATCTCCCTCCCTCCCACCCTCCCCATCCCACCCCTCTAGGTGGTCACAAAGCACCGAGCTGATCTCCCTGTGCTCTGTGGCTGCTTCCCACTAGCTATCTATTTTACATTTGGTAGTGTATATATGTCCATGACACTCTCTCACCCTGTCACATCTCACCCCTCCCCCTCCCCATATCCTCAAGTCCATTCTCTAGTAGGTCTGTGTCTTTATTCCCGTCTTGCCACTAGGTTCTTCATGGCCTTTTTTTTTTCCCCTTAGATTCCATATATATGTGTTAGCATACTGTATTTGTTTTTCTCTTTCTGACTTACTTCACTCTGTATGACAGACTCTAACTCCATCCACCTCATTACAAATACCTCCATTTCATTTCTTTTTATGGCTGAGTAATATTCCATTGTATATATGTGCCACATCTTTATCCATTCATCCGATGATGGACACTTAGGTTGCTTCCATGTCCTGGCTATTGTAAATAGAGCTGCAATGAACATTTTGGTACATGACTCTTTTTGAACTATGGTTTTCTCAGGGTATATGCCCAGTAGTGGGATTCCTGGGTCATATGGTAGTTCTATTTGTAGTTCTGCTGAGATTTTAATCCCACCCTGACACCGAGAAATCAAACCATCACTTTTCTCATAATAGGGAGAGATGTCTCTGACCTAGGTTGGTTTTGTAACAGTTTCGTCTGTGCATGTTGTTTTCCCTGGGATCTCCGAGGGCTTGGTTGTGGGTGGATTTTATCAGAAGATACAGATTTCCATTATGAAGCAACTCCTGTGTGCTGGATACTTGCTCATCCAAGTCCTATCAGGGGACCAGACTGACAGAGGAAAAAGGAAATGGTGAACGATGTCAGACAGAATGTAGTTAAAGGCCAGAATGTTTGGTACAGACAGGAAGTGAAATGCGGGATTTGGAAAAGGAGAGTCATTAAGGTGTAAGATCTTCAGCAAACAGTGGAGCAAGAGTGTGTGTCATGTGAGATGAAGATATTGCATCAGGGGGTGGGTGAGGGGTCAGGAGCCTGGAGGCGCGCAGCTGGGGGCATAGAGGGGGCAGGGCGGACACGTGGGGATAGTTGTGAAACAGTTACTCAGCCTCACTCTGGAAATAACACACAGTCATAGTTTACAGGCCAGTTTGGGGACCTACCTCAGGCAGTGTGGAGAAGGACCTTGGGCAACTCCCTCTCTGGGTCTCAATTGTCACCCTGCACCAGGAGAGATCGGAGGGGAGAATTTCTAGGTCCTTCCCACTCTGCAGCAGGAGGACACTCTGCTGTACTCCTTAGCGGGAGGCTTCAGACCCCAACGATCCCTCGCCGTCCTCCCCGTGCAGGCATTGTGAGCTGATGCTTCACCTGTGCCCCCCCAGGTCTCCCTGCTCCCCCAGCTCCCTGGCTCTGCCCCCAGTGCTTTCCCTGGCACTAGAATAGACCCACATACAGTCTGACCTGCCCAGGCCTCTGCCCCTGAAGATGCCGAAGTCGCTCGCATCCCAGGGCTTTTGCACGTCTGTCCCTCGCCTGGAGCGCTCTCTCCCTGGTCTTTGCAAGGCTGGCTCTTACCTTGCGGGTTTCAGTGCAAATATTGCCTCCGTGAGACCCTCCCTGAGCTCCACTCAGCCTCCCCTCTAACCAGAGCCTTGGCCTGATCACCTCACATTACCCTGCTATATTTTCCCCCTAACATTTATCACAGTCTGAAGTCTTCTTTTTACCTCTGCTCGTGCACTTGTCTCTTGTCTGTTTCTACAAGAGTCTGGACTTTGTATCGCTGCCTTCTGTATCCCCACAGTGCTTGACACAGAAGATAGCTACTCAGTAAAGAGACGAAAAATAAACATCTGCTTTTTTTCTCTATGGTGTGCATAGCAACCGAGACATTGTATAAATGAAGAAAGTTATTCAATGAGCCCTTACTTGTGCAGAGCTCTTTGTATATGTTATTTCATTTAATCCTCATAACAGCTCTACCATGTAGATACTATCAGGGTCCCCTTTTACAGAGGAGGGCATGGATCATTACGGAGGTGAAGTCCTTGCCGAAGTTACACAGCTAGCGAGCTGTGAAGCCTGGCTTTGAACCCAGGCAGTCTGACTGCAGAGCTGGCGCCATAAGCTCAGGTCACCGAAGCCAGCGCTTCTCAGACTTTAAGGTGCTTATGAATCAGCTGGGGGCCTTGTTAAAATGCAAGCTCTGACTTAGCGGGTCTGGGGCGGAGCCTGAGATTCCGTGTTCCCAGCAAGTTTCCAGCTGGTGCTGCTGGCCCATGGAAAATGCCTCTCAGGAGGGAAGGGAGAGGCGGAGGGAGAGAAACTGGCCTCAGAGAGGCCAGGTGGCTTTCCTTAGATCATGTAGCTAGTTCATGGCCAGCCTGGTGTCCTGGCTCCTAGCCTAACGCTCTTTCAATGGCTCAGCAACCCCAAGGATTTTAAAGCATGTACACATCTTCAAAGACCGTTCGCAGGAATATAGCCACCTGAATTAGAGATTGCAAAGGGGCCCATGATGCTGGCCCGTGCCCCCTGCTGATCATGACCAGGATACCTGGTTGCTGCAGGGCTTCTTTCCGTCCCCGAGGCAGAGGGCATGGGAGCGGGTACGTGGAGATCACACACCTTGGCGGCTGAGTGTGTGTGCTTGGAGGAGGTCTGGAAATTCTGGGGAACCATTCATGTCTCTCAAAACAAGAACTGTCATGCCCAGGACAGAAAGTGCCATTGTCTCCGGTTTACCAAGCTCCCACTGGCTGCTCTAAGGTTTGCGGATACATCAGTAGTATTTGTTACAGGGAGCATCAGGTCATTTGAGCCGCCTCCACCCTTCCCCAGCCTTCCCTGTTCCTGTCTTCCTGACACAGAAGGTTCAATTGCTGAACACTTTTACACATCGGTCTGTTCCCCCTCCCACCCAGCAGACGTCCCTCTGGAAGATGACCGTCCATCCTCCAGTGGAACACACCACAGGGTGCTCAGGACCTGCAGAGCCCCATCCGCTCCAGGACAGCTCTTACCCTGGGAGGGACTTTCCGCTCTGAGCTGGAGACACTTGAAACTGCCACCTCCCAAGGCTACAAAGATTAGGACTGCCATAATCTTACAAGTAAAGGGCCCTCCAATTTGTAAAGTGATGTTTTAAGAACATTTATCTGTGATGGGTACTGTGCTAGACATTTTCATATACACGTCACCTCATGTAATACTACAAGCACACCCTGAAGTATGTAGTGATCAATCCCCCTTTGACATATGGACACTGAGGGAGGGATTAAGTGACTCGCCTCAAGACAGACAGCCGATGTCACTTCTACTACATCATAGCTGCCCATCCTTCTTATAAATAGTTGAAGAACATTCTTTCATGTTTGTCTCCTATCCTGCTCTCTCCTTTTACAAACTAAACACTCCTGTTTCCTTTAACCTTTCTCCCCAGTTATTACAACCATCATTAACTGAAGCCATGCTATGAGCCAGGGACCCAGTATGTAGACTGAATCCACCTCCATAAGAACCTTAAGACATCTCCATTTTGTAGATGAGCGAAATGCTGAAACTCAGAAAAGTAATTTGTCCAATGTCACTTAATTAGTAAGTGACAGAAAGCGAGGATTTGAGCCTGGGCCTCGTAGACTGTGAAAATGAGAAGAATGCTGGGTGAAGGGATGGAATGAGGACAGTGGGATTCGGGTGAGAAATGATGCAAACTTGGACATTCTCTCATCATAACTATCTTTATTGTGTTGGCAGAATAAAGAATAACCACGTACTAAATTGGGCCTTCAGGGGAGCCGAATCTGTGCAGGGTGAGAGTTATTGAGGGCTTTGTTATTGAGAAGGTTATTTCACACCAATTCTAAGTACTTCAAAAAAAAACCCAACAGCTTTATTGAGATGTACAATAAACTGCATATATTTAAGGAATATAATTTGTTAGGTTTTGGCATATATATATATATATATATATACCCATGAAACCATCACCACCATCAAGATATTTTAAATATATGTCATAAATCCAAAAGGATGGCATGCCTACTTATGAATTTTAGGGGTTCTGATCTTCATGGAGGGTCTAGTGCAAGGACCCAGGAAGGACGCAAACCATCTCCAATCCCTAGAAAGCCTTGTGGAAGGTTTAGACCTGAGGTCAGCGGTAGTCCAGATCTGCAGGACCCTCCATCTCCCTTTGGTTCTAGATGTTCATACTACTTTGCAGTTTTCCGACTTATTTTGACCTTGAGGCCAGAGCCCACATCTCCAGCCCTGTTTGGCTTCTCTGGATTCCCGTGAACCTTTCAGGAATAAGTTAACTATCAAGTTCTCGGGCTTGAAAAACTAAGTAAAATGGAACCCAGTGGGGCTGGTCCTCCAGTTCAGGGGCCCGTCTTTTCAGGGTTCTGGATTCAGTAAGGATGAGATGGCCCATCTGAGTCTCCAGGAGATAGGGGGCACCGGGTCAATGTCCAATTCCTGTCTCCCCGCTGCCCCTCTTACCTCACCCTTGCCTCCTGAAACCCCGTCCCCAAATACACACTGCATTAAAGGGAGCAAAGACACCCTAAGTCCTTCCAGGGAAGGACTCTGAATGCAAAGACAGAGGCTTGCTCTGGGATAGCTCAATGGCCTAAATACCCTCTTCACTCTAAGACCTTCCTCATTTCCCTCAGTTGAAGTAATCTTTGTCTGCTCTAAACTCCCAAAACTAACATTGTGTCACCAACCACCTTCTACCCTTAGAAATATAATTATTCACTTTCTGGACTGTACGCTTTCTCAGGCGTGATCCTGGTTTGATCCATCTTTGCATCCCCTGCAGTGTCTGACACGTAGTACACATGGTACTCGTTGAACACATGAATGAATGACCCACCTTGTCCTAAACCTCAGGGTGGAGCTGTGTCGCTTTGCTTAGGCAGGACTCAGAGCTGAGCCTAGCATTATCCCGGTGTCTCTCGCATCAGATGTCACACATGAAGTAGCGGTATATTACACCCAAAATGTGATTCTCACTCGGGTGATATAAAAAGAGCTGGAAAGATGCCTACACCATCTTTGCACACACTGTTAATTCTCAGCAAAGGTGAGGCTTAGCTTGACAGGCTTGGCTCACAGAAGGAAATGGGCTGCTGGTACTGGTGAGTCTGCCGTTGCTGGTGAGGCTGTCTCGGAGGGAGACGTGGCTCCCACCTCCGTGCTTCCAGCTGGTACTGATGAGCCCGGGGAAGGCAGGTGGTTGAAGTGGGAGAGAGTAGTTCTGAGCAAGGCGGGGTGGGGGGCTCAGCAACTAGGGTCCCATTTGAAAAGAAGTCTACAGAGTCCTGGTACCTGTGGGCTGCCTGTCCAATTCCCTGTCCAGAGACAGCCGTTCCTTGTGGACACATGCGGCAAGGCCCAAGTGATTAGAGGCCTTAGGTCACTGGGAAAGGAATCCATTCATGTTTTAGACAAAATTTGATTCGAAGTATAGGTGCGCCTAGATTACCGTTTCTCAGACTTTTAGATTTCAGGGACCAGTGAAAATTCAAAAATAAATTTGGACATGAAATCAGGTGCCCACTTTTTAAATATTGCTGACTATTGACATTAAACAAAAATGTAAACTACCATCCTGTTACAATTATTCCTAAAAAGAAATGGCATTTCAACAACAAAAACAATAATAGAAACAAAAAGACAGTTGACAACCATACATGGACAGCTGTCTATCTCAGCTAACATTTACTGAGTGCTAACAATATGCGAGACGCCATTCTAAATATTTTACTTTTATCTCATCTTACTCCATACATATTATATCATCTACATTTTTCCTTCCCTGTGAAACCATGAAAATTTTATCATGGACCAATGGTACCAGTTTATACCCGAGAGATAGGGAATCACTAGCTGAGAGAATTTTTAGAGGTAACTCACAGCCCTAGGAATCAAACTCCTATGAACCTTAAAGTTTCCGCCTGATGCACAGGCCAGGACGTGATCCTTCAGGGTGAGTGCTTGATGCAGGATCCAGATGACAAAGATCTTCCTCTGAAGTTTTCTTTGAGATGTGGGACCCAGCGAGTTCTGTTTCCAGTTGCAACGGAGACTCTCAAGCTTGCAGCTTTTATCCACAAATGCAATGACCCAAGTAAATCACAATCCAGCCAAAGATGAAATGCTTCCAACTACATTTTTGGGTCATGAGAGATGAAGGAAAAGCTACCACTTTTGCAGGATAGAGCCTTTTTCCCCTTTCCTTGCCTGTACTTTGAAAAGCTTAATATCCCGCTATCATGTTTCACAATGAATGCAAACCAGATGGCTTAAGCCAAGGGAAAAAATGCTAGGTTGAGTAACAGGGTATGAATTAAATAACCCTTAAACAACCATGTAAAAAAAAATTCCTAAGTGTTTCCTAATTTCTGGATTAAAGGAAATTCATGGAAGCCTGAACTAGAAAGAATACAAAGGACCTTAAGATGCTGCCTCTAGACTTAAGGGCCTTCTTCAGAAGATGGGCAGGCCAGCAAGGTCATCCATTGCTAAGTCTCCCCGGAGACCAGACACATCTTCAAAAGGAGGAAGCAAGTGGGAGGCACTGTTATTTATTTTTCCAGTGCTTAACAAATCAGCTCAAGGAGACCCAGTGTCAGACCTAGATGTGAAATATTACATTTCCGGAGACAGTGCTTTAATATCCAGATGGAAAAGGAGCCAGATTCAGGATAGAATGTGGTTTAAGTCCAGACGATCTTTGCTTGTTTCATCCCTTCCCCTTAACCATCTTGCTTCCCAATAGGAAAGAAAGACACAGTTCGAACTTCCTATTCTAGATAGAATGCAACAAAAAATTTTCAAACTACTTCTTATTCCCAAAGAACTAGATTTGGAGGGAAACGTGAGGAAGCATAATGTAGTAGAAAGGACATTTAAGTAAGTGTAAGAAGAACTTAATCTGAAGGGCGAGTCCTAGCCTCCATGTCATGGAAGTTTAGACTCATAGGGCTGGAATTTTTAAAATCTGGTGGGAGCTGGGGATAGCCCTGGATAGTGATAGCTCCATTTTCTATCAGCTCTATGACCTTAGGTAAGTCACTTACCCCTGAGCCTCAGTTTCCTTATCTGCAGAATGGGGATACTCGTTCCCATGTTACAAAGGAGGAAGGTAAGGATCTTAGAGATTCATAAACTTGGCCAAAGTCACAGGCCAGTAGGTATCTTATTGCGAAGCCTGTGCTATTTTCCCTAACCACACCAAGATGAGATCATAGGCACTGAAATGTTTGCAGTGAGCCAGGTACTGTGCAATCATCCCTGGTGGCTATTAGGCACAGACTTCCACCTGGCATGTGCAAACAGACATGTCAGCCCACTTCTACATGTGTCCACGAAGACATTCATGTCAGACTGTGCTTTACAAATAGAAGCAATTTTGTGCTCTGACCAGCATGAGTATACTTTAAGAATAAATGGACAAACCCAGGGACTTTCTGTGTCCCAGAAATCCAGGCTTGGCGGTGGCTCCAGCCACAGGAAAAGCAATCCTGGGTCACAGACCATTGCTCGTGCTCTAATGCCAGTTCTCATCTTCCCAGCATGAGTGACACTCCCCTCGCTCTGGGATGAGCCTCGTCCAACCATCCTGCCTCAGAAATGAGCTCTTTCTAAGAGGTTAAAGCAAACACCATATCTGCTCTGACTGATCACTCTTCTGGGGAAGTCTGGGAAAAAGAGTGTGGACTTTGAGGAAATGATAAAGAGGGAGTGAACTCCTGGTCTGCACACAAGGGTGCAATGCTCGTGCATAATTAGTGGGGTGCTAATAACACAAACCATTTTAAAGAGCAGTTTAAAAGTCTGCTTCAGGAATTTTCAAGCCATTCATAGCCTTGGACCAATACTTCCATTGTTAGGAACCTATGCTAAAGAGATAATTGAATAGAATGTACAAAAATTTATGTATTAAAATGTTTACTGCAGTAAAAACACTGGCACAAGCTAAATGTCTCAGAATAGGAAAGTGACTAAGTAAATTACAATTCATGAATCCATACAGTTGAATATAATGCTGTTAGTAAAACAGGTAACAAAGAACTTTCATGACTTGTATGAATGTTCATGATATAAAAAGCAACGAAAAGACCTCAGAACTATGTATATAGTAAAATCTGTACTCTGTGTGGGTGTGTGTGTGTATGTATATGTATATATGCATAGAAAAAAGACTGGAAGGAAATTTTACAGGTGTTTGTTATTTTCTGTGTTATTTTTTTTTTTCTCTCTTTTTTTTTTTCTCTGTTTTTTTTTTCTGTTTTTTTTCTGGTTTTTTTTTCTGTGTTATTTTTGTCCCTGTTTTCCAACTTTTGTATAATAAGTACACATAACTTCTATTTTTTTAAATGTTATTTTTAGAATTGCTGAAATCTCTAAGTGCCGTCCTTAAGTGGCTTTCTCTTTTGCGTGAATAATTACGGCAGCCTCCCAACCGCCACCCCTTCCTCCCATCCTACCCGCTTCCCAGCCCAGCCTGTACTGTCTCCAGGGTCGTCTTCTCTGACTCCAAGCTGATCAGGTTTAATACCGTTGGTCTAATACAGACTCTGACTACCTGTTGCCTTTAGACTAGAAGGTAGGGTTCAAACTCCTTTGTATGATTTGCTGTTCAACCACACAGACCAGACTCTCAGATCTTCTGGTCTCATGCATGGTCTTCCCTCTGCTTAGAACACCCTTTTCCTTCCTTCTCCACCTGGGAAAGGCTTACTTGCCACGAAGGCCAAGCTCAGAGGTGAGCCCCTCTATGAAATCTTACCCATCAGTCCCAAGCAGAGCTGGTTGCTATTGGCTCTGTTCCCAAAGACTTTGCCTATAGCTCTGTGTTAGCAAATATAATTTATCATAATAAATGTATTTTAATATCTCCTGCTCCCCCCTCAACTTCCTCCCTATGTAAGCCCGTATGATTGTGAGGGTCAAGTTTGAGACTCATTCCTCTTGGTGTGCCCAGTGACTGGCACAGTGTACTTGTCCAGGGATGGGTAGGTAAGGAAACCGGTGACCGAGCTGGACCAGAGGAGGCAGCAGGTGGTTCTAAAGCCAAGGAGGTCATCTGTGTAATACGGCGGCGAACTGACCTTCATTCCACTGCAGCCAAACGGATTTAAGTTAGCCAGAAAAGTTGCACAGTTTGCCATCACTGGAACAGATGAATATTTGGGGTAAGGAGATACCTTCAGAAGAGGGTAGAAACCTCCCTGTGTAAGAGGGGTTGTGACTCAAGGTGGACAAGGGGACCTCAGCCAGACCCCGGCTTCAGCGAATTGTCCGAAGAAGCTCGGGGGGGAGGCTCCCCGCTTCTCCCCAGCCTGCTGTGATTCTACTCTAAGCCCCGGGCAGGTTTCCATGTCAGCTGCACTTCCAAACCAAGATCTGCAATTTGAACCTAAAGGCTCGCAGACAAAGAAGACTGCTAAGAGTGAAGCCAATTGCTCACAGAGCCCAGCAGGGCCCTTGGCTCCACACCACTCATTAGCATCTTAAGTTCACATAAATATATATGAGGGCTGTGGATTCACCCGGGAGTCCCAGAGGCCCTCGCAGCCAAAGTAACATCTCTCCCACTTTGCACCTCCTCCTGGGCTTTCTGAGCCCAGCTGCCTCCAGGGAGCCCAGTGTTGTGTGGCTATTCCCTGGCAGGGGCCCAACAGCTCATTTTCGGGGTGCAAAAATAGACACTTGGCCCTTTGGGAGACCAGCTCTGTTCTGCCCCTCCCCCCCTCGTGGTGGTCCAAGGTCTCTGAAGACCAGGGGTTTCCCTGCTGTCCCTCTCACAGCCCGGATCCTGGACACTAGAAGGCAAAGTGAACCCACAGCATGGATGCAGCACAGCCCCGGGCAGAGCCCCGACTGGATGCTGTAAAATGCAGAGCTGAGGGAGTAAGGACACTCTGGGCTTTTTGTGCTTAAACAGCCCCCAGTCTAATGGAATATACAAAACAGAGAAGGAAAATCAAAAAGTAGAAACCTGAGACATAGTACCAACCGCAGGGAGATGTAAATGAGAAGATAATCAGCAGTGTGTGAAGCCTGTAAATTCCCAGGAGGGGGCAGGGCAGGAAGGAAGTCTGGCTCCATCCAACCTCAGAGCTTCTCGGAGGAGGTGAATTTTGACAGGAAAAGGATGGAGTTGCGAAGGGTACTGACTACTGGGCAGGGACAGCTGATCGGCTGCCCTTCTCCCACCCGGGGGTGCTGAAGGGCAATTGGAATGGCAGGGAGACAGCAGCTCCAGAGGTTCGCGGACTCCCAAAAACAGCCCCGTCTCATTCCAAAGTAACTAGCCCAACTACCTCAATTGTTTCCAAGTCTGGAAGGAAAGAAGGGCTTGCAGAGAAAAGCCATGAAATGAAGCCAGTGGAATCCCGGTATGTATGGGAGAGCCCGGTGTGGGCGGCTGTGCCTCGGTGTTTTCTGGCCCCAGCTGTGGGATGTGGTGTCCTAGCTCTGCCCTGGCCAGATACATGACTCTCCCTCTACAGCTTGCTCTGCAAAGAAAGCACACGTATCCCTTAGAGGACTAGAAGAGGGCAGTAGATGAAGTGGAAGGAGGAAATTATGGTGGCAGATTTCCAACCTCTGACAGCATTTTTAGCTCAGATTCTCTGGACGCGGTTTCTCCAGTCCCACTTCCTTTGCTGACCTGGTGTCCCTCAGTGAGGCTAAGAACAGGCATCCTGCCTTCTGAAGCATCCTTCACCCTAGTTTTCTGTCCATCTTTCTTCCCTGGGCCTGAAAGAGCCCAGGCTCTGCATCTGCTTCTCATGGACCGCAATCAGCCTCCCCATCACAGCAGCCTCTCTTGGACGGGGAAGGAGACAGATTTCTCAGCTAGGAAGGAGCTCCCCTGCCCCTGAGATCTTCAACTTGAAGTCACAGCAGGTAACACTGGAAGAATCCTTAGGGGTCATTAATTTCAACTCATACCTCAAGGCCAGAGTGAGGAGGGGCCTTCTTCAGAGCTGGAGTATAATACGTGGTCGTCTTGTCCCCACGGTGAGAAGTGGCACGGAACAGAGGCTACAGCACCATGTCTGGCTTTACACCCTGACTTGAATGCGATGAAACCAGGAATAAGTTATTGAACGTCTCTGAGGGTCTGTTTCCTCAGCTGCCAAAAAACAAAAGAGAAAAAAAGGAAAAAAGGGTAATAATGAATCACAATACGTCTTTGTAGGATGATCTATAAGATTATCGATAGCAAGAGCTCTCGCTTACTGAGCACTTACTGTCTACCACGTGCTGTGCTGAGCACTGGGCGGGCATCACCACGCCCCCGCCCCGCCCCGAGCCCGGCGCGTAATTGTTACCACATGCAGACCCCAGCCGTTGGCACTGGTCCTGGACATGCCTCACCTTTGATTCTGAGATGATGGAACTCCTATGGTCTCCAGTTTATACAAGTCAGAGGACCTAAAAGCAGGAGAGCGGTTCACCTTAAATCTGAGCCCTGACTTGCTGACCTGCCCTCTGGTGCTGGGGGAAGGTCCCTGGTCTTCTGGTCCAGACACAGCCTGCTCTCATCTTGTTTAAATAAGGCCAGGGAGGCAGGCAGGAGGCCTGTGGCTGGGGAGGAAGAAACAAGGGCTGTTTGGGATTCCATGTAGACTCTGGGCTATTGAAGCTGTCAGGCTGATACACAAGTTCTGTCAGGCTTGTAGCTCTTGGCATTCTGGCCGCTTCCCCCTGATGACCATTTATAGTCAATCCCTCTGAAGCGAACGTAGCCCTGGGCTTGGGCGAAAATGATGAAGCTGGAGGAGAGGCACCTGGCCGTGGGGAGGCTGGGGGTCACTACAGACACCTCCCTAGCTCCGCATGCTACATGTTTCCCAGAACCCGCGCTCTACTATTCCTTCTTCAGGCCTAAGATGTAAGAGCAGGCCGGTGCCGAAGGGAGGTCGGACGGTGGAAGGGACCGAAGGATCGAAGGAGCGTGGCCACACGAGTTTTAATGCAGGACAAGCCCATTTGGTTTTGTGGCAGGGAGTCCAGTCCCTATGCCCCTTGAAGTTTTCTTTGATTTTTCCCTTAAGTGTAATTCAAGACCCTTCTCCTGGAAGTAGCACACCTTTAACGAAGCTTGGGAAAGGGAAAGATGGCTTGACCACATCCACAGTTCAGTCTGGACAGTGAACTGTGGTTGCTATTACTGTGATTCCCGTGGCATCTGCTTCGGGAGAGGGCACTAGATTACATGGGTCCTAGGTGGACCCTGTGCGCTCTCGGTGCCTATGATGATGAAAGATTAAGAGGTGCGTTCAGGAACAGTTCTGCAGAGTCAGGGTTGGGTAAAAAGGACACTGTCCTCAAAGCCAGCCGGGTGAATTGCTAGCAAGACGGGAAACTCCAAGTAATGGTGATAAAAGGAGAAGCCGTACTGGGGGCTGAGGCCACAGGAAAACAGTACTTTGAGGTGGTCACCACGGGCCTGCGTGCATGTGTAGGAATGCAAAATAGTAATGATGTCCTTGTTCACCATGATAGGGATATGGGGGGAGTGGGGGTGAGGGATGGGCAGAGGCAGGGGATGGACAGGAGCATTGATATTATTGTCCTAGGTACCAGATACTGGGTTGGGAGCTTTACATACACTAATTTATTTATTTATTTATTTATTTATTTTTGGCTGCATTGGGTCTTTGTTGCTGCACACGGGCTTTCTCTAGTTGCGGTGAGCGGGGGCTACTCTTCGTTGCGGTGCATTGGCTTCTCATTGCAGTGGCTTCTCTTGTTGTGGAGCATGGGCTGTAGGTGCGCGGGCTTCAGTAGTTGTGGCACGCGGGCTCAGTAGTTGTGGCTTGCGGGCTCTAGAGCACAGGCTCGGTAGTTGTGGCGCATGGGCTTAGTTGCTCCACAGCATGTGGGATCTTCCCGGACCAGGGCTCGAACCCATGTCCCCTGCATTGGCAGGCAGATTCTTAACCACTGTGCCACCAGGGAAGTCCACTAATTTATTTTTTAGTGTTCATTATCTTGAGAGGTCAGTTTCAATCTATTTTACAGATGAAGAAACTAAGTCTCATAGAGGCCAAGTAAATTGCTAAAGGTTTCAGACTTAGCCTATGATGGAGCTGGGATTCAAACTTCTTTCTACTCTGTCAGGCCTTTTCAGCAGCGGAAGGCTAGTTACTTGTTCAGGACACTCCCATAGGGGGAGTGGGAGTTACACGTGCTCAGGAGGCCAGAGGCCAGACCAGAAGTTGCTGTAGTGGATACGAGGATCCTTCCATCAGGCTGAAGGAGCTGAGACACTGTCTCCAGTCTGAAGAGGTGTCTGTTTTTATGAGAACAGTCTGTCCCCCACACGGTGTGGAATGACACTGTCACAACCTTATTTTTCTGGTTCATTTTTCTAGAACTTTGTAAAAATCATGACCTTTCTGTGATGACATCCTTTCTTCCTTGGCTAAATGAAAACATACTTGGTTATGTTACAACATTCTTTGGTTAGTTTCAAATCCGAGGATTCTGAGGTCCTGTTTTTATTAACTTTAGGGGTTTGTTATCACATGTTAAAAACCTTTTAGTGCAAACTACAAATTCATTCATTCATCCAAATTTATTGAGTACTTGCTATGTACTATGACAGTGGTTCAATACTGGGAACAGGAGAATGACTCAGTTTGTCTCTTCCTATACGAGGCAGATGCAGTATCAAGTGCAATGCAATGTGTGACTAAACATCAAGATGTTTAAAGCATCGTACACATAGCTAGTCTCACTCGATTGGTTTTTCATTCATTAAAAAACAAAACCAAAAAACCCCAATGAGTTCATTGTAAGGCGCTATGTTAAGTACTAGAAAAACTAAGAAGAGTTGAATGGGGGAGACAGATGAATAAATAGATAAATTATATGGTACGAAGGAGGTAAAAATCTATAACAATTAAGGGCCACAGTTGGTAGGCATATTACTATTGATTTGCATAGTAGTAAATGATTTAGTATTTTCCCCTGGAACGGAGCAAGCACTTAATAAATGCTAGTATATGTTGCTGTTATTATCATCACTATTATCGTTGTTGTTAGCAAACACTTGGTGAATTAATGTGGATCTTTTCCTATATAATTTATAGAAGCTGGACGATATTGTTATCTCTCCATTTTACAGAGAAAATTTTACGAAATATGATTCAAGTGGCTCCACCGTACGATGATTTGGAGTAAACAAATTAAGCAAATACTCTGGCTCCCGACACATGCCTCCAGCTCCGGGCCCTTGAACCCACAGGCCGGTCAGTAGTCTGGTCCTCTCAGCCTCAAGTCAAACTTATTCTGACTCTACCCCCAACCCCTTATGGTCCAGTCCTCAAAACATCTGATGATATCTTCGAATCTTCTCCTTCCCCTACTCCCTGCATTAAGGAACTTGCCTGGTCCTGGTAACCCTTGCTTCTCTAATATTGCTGTGCATACAGATCACCTGGGGCTCTTGTTAAGATGCAGATTCTGACTCAGTAGAGGTCAGGCGAGGGGCCTAAGGTCGCATTTCTAACAAGCTCCTGGGTGATGCTGGTACTGCAGGTCCCAGGAGTAGCGAGCTGTGCATTATAACTCCAAAGCCTCTCTTTCAACGACCTGCCTTTCTCCTGCTGCTGCCACCCCCAGCTCAGGCCATCCTCCCTCCTCTAGATTAGACCCAGCCTCCTCAGTGCTCTCCCCACCTATACATTCTACTTCCACTCCATCCTACATAACTGCCCCCAGGTTGCCCCCCTCTAAAACACCTTCCGTGACTCCCCACTAACTAGGAGACGGGACACAGATTTCTCCAGCTGCAGTTAAGACCTTCTCGAATTTAGCCTCAGCCTCTTTAGTGTGAGAAATCTCATGATTCCCATTGATTTACCCTGTTCTTTCTCTCCATCACTTCTTTGCCTCAGGGACTTTGTGGATTCTCTTCCTCCCACTGATGCTGCTTCCTGCTTCCAACTGTGGCCCTAATCTCAGCACCCAAATCCTCTCCCTCCTTCAAGGCACGGACACCCACTTCCCCAGCTCAAAATGATCTCGAAAGTGCCGCAGCTCTTGGCTAAAATATGGTCATTTATGTGCACTTTCATCTTCCCTGGTGAGGTCCTTCATCTCTCTCAGCAAATCCCATAGCACCTCTCACAGGGACTTGCTCCCAGCCAGCCCTCAATTAATACATCCTAGTGCCTGAAAGATCTGTTTCCCAGTTCCTTTTAATGGGACTCTGTTCCATTTGCATTATTTATGCTCCTGTGTTAGATGTGTTTTAACATTGTAAACCACCTCAAATCCTTTTGGAAATTGGCGAGCTAGAGATCATAAATAATCAGCCGTAAGAGCAGACATTCAGGAAATGTTTGTAAGATGAATAAATGGATGCTTTCTTCAGGGCCGAGTAGCAGAAGAGCAAGTTGCTGTCCGCTCTTCCCACTTCTTCCTGCCTCTGGACCTTTGCTCATCTGTCCCTCTAAAAGGTCCCCCTGCAGCTCTTTGGAATCCTGTTCAACTTTAAGGTGCAAGGTGAGCTCCAGCTCGTCCAGGAATTCCCCCCCCCACCCAAGGTGGGGCTGTTCCGTGGCCTCCAGTAGCATCTAGTTTAATACCGTCCACTGAACTGTGAGCTCCTTCACGTCAGGGGCCGTGCTCTCAGCACCTCTGTGTTTCTCATATCACCAGCCCAGTGGTTCCCAATCCTGGCATCACATCAGTATCTCTGTGCAGCTTTGGAAATATTCAGGAGCCCAGACCCCCCCATCCCACACCAAGCCTATTGAATCAAACGGTTCTCAGATGTGTGTGTGTGTGTGTGTGTGTGTCATAAGCACCTGGAGGGCTTGTTAAAACGTGGATTGCTGGGCCCTACCCTGGAGACTGTGGGATGGGACCAGGAATTTGCATTTGTAACAAGTCCCCAGATGACTGATGCTGCTCTGAAAATGACTCTTGGACCACTGCTCTGGGGGTGAGGCCCAGCTATTCTGTATCTAAAGAAAGGAAACCACAGGGACTTCCCTGGCGGTCCAGAGGTTAAGATGCGCTTCCACTGCAGGGGGTGTGGGTTCGATCCCTGGTCAGGGAGCTAAGATCCTGCAAAAGAAAAAAAAAAAAAAGGAAGAAAAGAAACCACAGAGCTTTTCACGGGCTGAGTGTGACTGGCTTACCACATGGTAGGGACTTCATAAATATTTCATGGATTAAATTCTTTGCTCCATCTACCTTAGTCCTTCCTCCCCAAATAGATTATATAAGTAACTTGCAGTTAGAGACCAAGTCTTCAACTACTTCTCTTGCAAATTCCATCAGGCAGAGCCCAGGGCTAGGCCCCAAGTTTGCACTCAATACATACCTTTGAATGAATAGCAGCCTTTCCTGTTCCTTTTCAGTATTGCTGTCACAGGAAAGCCAAGGAAACCTCAAATTCCCCATTTCAATCAATCAATAGGAGGAGGGCAAGTTCCTTGTCAACTTCTTTGAAGCGCTCATACCTAAGGTGTTTACAGGGGAGACGATTTCTAAACAAGAGAACTGCAGCAGGCCCATGCATTCTATGCATCTGAGGAGATCAGCGCATCAGAGACATGTCTCTAACCCACACCATCCCAACTAATTCAGCATGATTCAGCCCCTCTCGCAATGGTTCTGGTGCTGCCTATCTGCTTTCTGATTTTCCCTTAAAATAAACCATCAGTGTTCATGTGAGCCAGCATCTAGGAAATCATTAAAACACGTAGCGAAGCCACTCAGGAAAACATGCTTCTAAGGACTGTCCTTCCCAAAATGTCAGTATTTATTTACCTCCTCGGGAAAAAAATTAAGTTCATGAGGGTATACCTGGATTGTTGAAATAAATTCTTATCACCAGGGTCTGTTTTGTGTTTCTCAGAGCATTTAATAGCTTGTTATAAAATCACCATCATCACCATTAGGCAGGAGGTCTTAATAACAAACAAACGTGGCAAATTTAAGCAAAAAATGGATGAATTCCTCATTTTTTCCCTTTTGGGCTAGAAATTTAAAATAATTTTCTAGAACAACAATTCTTAATCCAGAGGATTTGTGGAGAATTATGGATACACCTCCTTGCAGACTCGGGGCAGGCATCCCAGCCCTCCTCTGGGGTCCCCACGCTGTGCCCCCCTACCTTGTGCCCCCAGCACAGCCCAGCTCTTGCCACCATGATAGCACTTACCTCACTGTCTCATCATGTCAGCTGACCAGCCCCTATTCTGTTATGCGTGAGACAGTTATCTCAAGATTGAAGCCGTAGAGAAGCTAATGTAAATTAAAATCGATGCAGCCCACAAATTTTCAGCATCTGTTTCAGCATCCAGCATGCTCCACGTTCTCATGTTCTCACCCAGATGCAGCACACACTCAGGTGATCCCCATATCATCTGTTGCCTGCAGAGTGGGGACCCAAATGAGACACCAGGGACACCATTTACCCGTCTCACCACTGGGTCTTGGTGTCTCCCTGCTCCTTCCTCTCCTGCCCAGGCTCACCCCATGGGGGGCCATGCAGCTCTGTTTGCACAGTGGCCCATGGGGAATCTGATAGGAGCACTTTCTGGAAGGTTCATAGCCTGATATTTATCTTCTCGTTCAAAATAGAGGTTAAATTGTTCCCTGGAGAGACTGGGTTTTTGCTGGGCTTTCCAGACACTGTTGTAATCATTTTTTAAAATAACACACACCCGTCCATACTTAAGCACATTCACTTTTTTAATGCTTTGACAGATCTTTGGTCTTTCCACATTTTCCAAATGTCTTAGAACCAGGCATGCATGGCAACTACTTCATGAACTTCTTGAGGGAACGACTATCTTTTTTATTTGAATCCCCAGTGATTAGTATAATTCCTGGCACATAAAGGAGCTCAGAGAATTAGACACAGAACAGCAAGAGTCATAGCTAATACTCACTGAGCGTTTTCTTGGTGCCACACTGCGAAGACCTTTACGTGATGATCTTAGTGTGGTCCTCACAACCGCCTGGTGGGCTGTGGATTACTAGCCCCACACGTGGTAGAAGGAAACAGCGTGGGGCTCAGAGAGGGAAAGTAACTTGCCCAAGTCCAACAGCCAGGAAGTGGTAACGCCAATTTTGAATCCATGTCTGTCTATTTCCAAAGCCCCTGTGTTTGATACCGCACAACATGAGGACTAGAGTTGAACTAACTCTGATTTTAGGGACTGAAATATTCAAGTATGCTACTGGTTTTGTGATTTATTGCAAAACTAAAATCATATACGCAACGGCATAACATGTATGAGAAAATAATGAGCAGTGCCTTTTCAAGGGGGAGACGATGAGGCCCAGCTCATCGGTGCCCGGGTCCGTCCAAAGCAGGCAGGCTGAGGCAGCACTGTCCCTGGGGTCCCCGAGGCTGATTTCTAGCGGAGGAGACTGGCACTTCCAGCTTCCACAATATCTGAATTCTCCACCATTGTTCTCTCTGTCTTCTCCAGGAGAGAGGCATTTCATCAAGAATGCAGCATTCCATTATGTAGGCACGCTGAGAGCTAGCCAGCTCTTTAAAAGGGATGGCTCTCTCTGATTGATGGGGCGACGGGCTATAATTGGAAGGGCACTTCAAGGCTGAGAAGCGGAACGTGACTTGCCTAAGATTCCAGGGCCGATCTTTGGTGGCCAATCGATATTGGAGCCCCAGTCCCTCACCCTGCCGTCCAGGGCACATTCCCTTCCCCCTACCTTCCTACCTGACAACGGCTTGCTGGCTATCAGAGTTCTAGCAAAGCAGCAGAGGGTACTTTCAGGTGGGCTGAGTGATCTGTGTGCGGAAACCTGCGAGAGCAGACCTGGGGGGGTTTGTGTAGAAGGGATCACGTAGGAAGGAGCAGGAAAAAATCATCTAATGAGGAAATGGCTGCAGGGAGGGAAGTGGTGCAGAGCTGAGTCAGGTCAAGATCCCCCTTAGAAGAAGCAGTGGTTTGGCACTCTCCTCCCAACCCTGGGACAGAACAGCCTGCACTAAAATCCAAAGGCCAGAGCTCCAGGCTCTGCTCCATCATTTACACGCACATCACGTACACTTGGGCAAGTGACTCAGCTGCTGGGCCTTCATTTCTTCTTTATTGTGAAATAGAGAGCTTATCTTGGGTGATTTTTAAGATATTTTAGTTCTGAAATTCTCGGATTCTCCTGAACTCGGATGATTTAAGGTTAGGCCTGATGTCCTAAACCTTCTCAGAATATTCCGCCACTGTGACCACCTCTCCCAGTTCCTCTGAATTTTATTTTGGAATACAGAGCCAGCTGATAATTTGTTCCCAGGTATTTACCATCCATGATTCCAACATTCTCCCGGAAGTACTGTAACTGTATCCCTCAGTGTTTCTGCTCCTAAAACTCTTAAACATTAATTTGGTCATAAGCTTCAGCATTCAATAGAAATATTAACCAAAATAATTTATTAGCAAAATAAAAGACAGTGTCCAGGAAAGAAAATGTCCAAGTAGTGATATTTGGGGAGATTTTCCCTGGAGCTGTATGCACTGCTGCTGGGGATGCTTAGCAAATATTTCTGAGAGGAAGGAAGCATCATTTGGGAGATGTTATTTGTGGGATGGTGCATAGCTGGCCATCTCTCTCCCACATCTCTCCACCGCTTTGCATAGCTACAGAAGGAAGCATCATCTGAGACTTTGCCTGTGGGACAAAGCGTAGCTGGACTCTGTCCCACAGGTAAAGTCTCACAAATGATGCTTCCTTCCTTCTGCTATGCAAAACGCCCTACGGGTACTGCCTTGCCATCAACGACCCTCTCCCTCACTTTTGCATCAGTTGTCTATTGCTGCATACAAAATTATCCCGCCCTCCAATTAAGTGGCTTAAGACAACAAGCATTTATTATTTCACTGTTTCTGTGGGTTAGGAATTCAGAAGAGGCTTGGCCAGGTGGTTCTGGCTTGGGATCCTGAGTTTGCAGTCAAGTTGGGGCTACAGTCATCTGAAGGCTTGGCTGAGACTGAAGGATCTGTTTCTTTGGTATTAGTGTACTCAGGCTAATGTGATAACAAAATGTCACAGACTGGGTGGCTGAAGAAGCAGACATTTATTTTTTCGCAGTTCTGGAGGCTGGAAATTCATGATCAAGGTGCCAGCGAACTGGTTGCTCCTGAGGGCCCTCTTCCTGGCTTGCAGATGGTACCTCCTTACTATGACCTCATGGCCTTTCTTTGGTACACGGGTACAGGGAGAGGGAGGGAGGGAGAGGGATAGGGAGAGAGAGATAAGGTGTGAGTGCTCTGGTGCCTTTTCTTATAAGGACACTAGTTGTATCAGATCAGGGCCCTACCTGTATGACCTCGCTTAACCTTAATTACTTCCTGAGAGGTTTCATCTCCAAATACGGCCACACTGGGGGTTAGGGCTTCAGTATGTAAATTTGGGGGGACACAAACATTCAGTCCGCAATAGCTTCCAGGATGGCACATTTACAGGATGCTGGTTATAGGCAGGAGGCCTCAGTTCCTCCCCATGTGGGCTTTTCCATGAGCTGCTTTATCATCCTCATGCCATGATGCCCGGCATCACTGGGAGAGAGCAATCCAAGAAAGCAAGGTAGAAGCCCCAATGTGTCTATGACCTAGTCTTGGAAGTCACACGCCATCATTTCTGCAAAATCCTAATGGTTACAAAGATCAGTCCTATTCATGGTGTAAGAAGGGACTATACAAGGACACGAATGCCAGGAGGCAAGAGTCACTGGGGCCATCTTGGAGACTGGCTGCCATGTCTCTGGATGAAAAGACATGATGGTATTGAAAAAAGGACATATGTTTTTAAAACCAGCAGACCTGGAGCCGAAGTCAAATCCCAGATCCACCACTTGCGGGCTATGCTAACGCTAAACCTCTCTGAGCCTGTTTCTCCGTCATAGGCAAATAATACCTTTCCTCATAGGATGGTTGTCTTAAAGGAGAGAATAGATTTGCTGAGTCACAAATTGTGGTTATCAAGTAAATACTCTTTCCCTCCCCAACATTCTCTTTTCTCTCACCACCTTGCTATTCCCACTTCCAACGCTTGCCCAGGCTTCACATACTTTTCTGTATAATGGCAATACAGACAAGATTGTCAGAGTTAGAAGGACTTCTGTATAATCTAGTCTAATAATCCCAACTTTTTTTTTTTTAATATTTTATTTATTTATTTATTTATTTATGGCTGTGTTGGGTCTTTGTTTCTGTGTGAGGGCTTTCTCCAGTTGCGGCAAGTGGGGACCACTCTTCATCACGGTGCGCGGGCCTCCCACTATCGCGGCCTCTCTTGTTGCGGAGCACAGGCTCCAGACGCGCAGGCTCAGTAATTGTGGCTCACGGGCCCAGTCGCTCCGCGGCATGTGGGATCCTCCCAGACCAGGGCTCGAACCCGTGTCCCCTTCATTGGCAGGCAGATTCTCAACCACTGCGCCACCAGGGAAGCCCATCCCAACTTCTTTAACTGCCAAGGTTGTATTTTTTTTCTCCCAGTGAGACCCATAGTTTGAAATACTTTTGATCCCCAAACAAATTACATTAACTACACATTTCATTTCCCATTAAATTCATCAAAGGCGTATATAACTGCCCATCAGAACTTCTGATCAGTGAGAGACCGTCAGTGTTTCCACACTGAGTTGTGATAATTTCAGTGAAAAGCAAAGCAATTATCATCTTAGAGGCCCAGAGAGATGAAAGGTCATTTGTATTAGTTAATGATATAACTAGGACTCAAACCTGGACCTCCTAATTCCAAACCAATGATCGTCCCCTAATTCTAAATTGTCACCTTATTTATTTGATGTGCTGTGCTATAGTTCATGATATCTGACATGATAAGAGATCTATGGTGTCTTTCAGTCTAACATAAAAATCCAGGATAAAAAAACCTTCTCAAGGCTCAGGGTGCATGAATAGCACAAATGAGCAAGACCTCCAAACCTACCACTGTGGGCCCGTAAATACCCCAGAACAGGCTATTGCCTGTGTGATCTCCATGGAAGGCTGCCTTACTAGCCAATATGCCTGTAAGTTCCCAGGCTATTTAATCAGAGCTTTTGGATAGGGAGCTAGTTTCGTGTCCTCAATTTTTCTGTTACGCTCCAATCACAAAGAGGAACCAGCTTCTCACTGACAAATAGAAGTCAAGTCAGGGGGACTCTCCTGGTGGTCCAATGGTAAAGAATCCTCCTTCCAATGCAGGGGACGCGGGTTCGATTCCCTGGTCGGGGAACTAAGATCCCACATGCTGTGGGGCAACTAAGCCCGTGCGCCTCAACTAGAAAGCCTGCGTGCTGCAAGCTATAGAGCCCACGTGCTCTGGAGCCCGCGCACCACAACTAGAGAGAGAAAACCTGCACACACAACTAGAGAGAAGCCCACATGCCGCAGCGAAGAGCCCACATGCCTCAACTAAGACCCCACGCAGCCAAATGTAAATAAATAAAATATTTTAAAGAAAGAAGTCAAGTCAGGATGGGGCAATGACGTCGTCCCTGACAATACCTGCATGGAGGAGGGGGTGGGAGGGCAGGGTTCGGCATGCCTCCTGTCTTGCTGTGGAGAATGAGAGCTGAGAAGTGGGAGGGTTCCGCATTCATCTGGGGTGGGCCTGCGACCCACTACAACACCACGCGGCTTTTGGGATTTTAATTCCCCAACCAGGGATGGAACCCTGACCCTCGGCAGTGGAAGCGTGGAGTTCTAACCACTGGACAGCCAGGGAATTCCTGCGACCCACTTTTTGACCGGCAGGTCAGTATGTGACAACTGTTTAATTCCAGTACCTTCTCTGAAAGGGAAAAGAAAAGAACCAAAGGAAGAAAAGCCAAAGAATTACAGAGGAATTTCCTCAGCCTAGAGGTGGAAAGAATAATGCCTATGAGCATGTTAAGTGGGCCAATTGTTTAAAAACAAATACTTCATAAATGTTGTTATGCTCATATGCACATGTATGTTATTGCCTATATGTATTACATATAAACACATATGTTCACTCCCCTGTTAGTTCACAGTAAAGTTCCTTTTGAATGTTCCTGCCTGCCTCCGCTTTATTAGTGGACATAAAGAGAGAAGATGTTCTATTTTCCATACTTGGGCCAAAATTTTAAGTGGGAAAGGTAAATCTCTGGGGACAGATGTGGTCATGGCAACAGGACTCAAAGGAGAAAAGCTGGCAGGAGAAAAAAGGAACTTCAGAGAAAAAAGATCAGATAAAAGTTTTCAGTTGTGCCTTCCTCCATAAAGAGAAAATAGCTGAAGCTCTTATTTGCTCAAACCCTGGAGGCTGCTCTATGCCTGGGGAGAGGAGAGGAGTTCAGTGTTCCAGACGATGGGCAAGCTTGAATGTCAGTGCTTCCTGCAACACGAGCCCTGAAACCTTGGGAGCCCCATCAACAGCGGTCCAGGGAGATGCTCTAATGTCAATTACGGTTAATGTCATTGCTCTGTACTCTCTCAGCCAGATGCGTTTCAAGGCAAGAGATTTCGTTTCCTAGTGAAAACCTTTACAGAAAAGAACAAATGTCCTCAATCAGCTTCCTTTGAGGGCAGTCTGTATCAGCCCAGTGGTGAAATACTTTTAACATGCTTCCCCTTCAGGCATTTCTTACACAACCTCTGTGCTCCAAGTCCCTTATTGGGCCCTACTGAGTATGTACAATAAAAGACATGGCCCCAAGCTTTCGGAATGTACAGTCTGGTTGGGACATACGTGATATACAACATGCAAGGATACAGAGGGAAAGATGGAGTCAAAGGAAAAATGACAAGTTACTTGGAAAATATTTCCCTAATTTGAGCTTTGGAGAAAATCAAAAGTGGCTGCCCTTCAGGGGCTCCTTCATGGGAGTGCTAGTGTGCTAGGGCTTTCGTAACAAAGTACCACAGACTGGGTGATGGAAACAATAGGAATTGATTTTCTCACAGTTCTGGAAAACTAGAAGCCCAGGATTCAGGTGCCAGCAGGGTTGGTTTCTTCTGAAGCATTTCTCCTTAACTTATAGATGGCTGTCTTCTCCCTGTGTCCTCACATGGTCCTCCCTCTGTACCTGTCTAGGTCCTAACCTCCTCTTCTTGTAAAGACATCAGTCATATTGGATTCAGGCCCATCCTAATGACCTCATTTTAACTCAGTTACCTCTGTAAAGACCCTCTCTCCAAATACCTTCACATTCTGAGGTACTGAGGGTTAGTGCCTCAACATATGAATTGGGTGGGACAGAATTCAGTACATAACAAGGGATGTTTAGGTTAGAGGAGCAAACAGTTCATAACCATGTGAAAAGTTATGTTAATCTATCAATTAGGCGGCCGTGCTACCTGCCAGGTGTGTGCTACTGCGAAGGAGCTCAGGAGATGGAGAAATTGCCATGAGCCCGAGTGGTTTGAGGAGGCCTTTATTTTTTTTTTTTAACTTTTTATTTTATATTGGAGTATAGGTGATTAACAATGTTGCATTAGTTTCAGGTGTACAGTAAAGTGATTCAGTTATACATATACATGTAGCTATTCTTTTTCAAATTCTTTTCCCATTTAGGTTGTTACATAACATTGAGCAGTTCCCTGTGCTATACAGTAGGTCCTTGTTGGTTATCCATTTTAAACATTTAAACATAGCAGTGTGTACATGTCAATCCCAACCTCCCTAACTATCCCTCCCCCCAACCCGTCCCCCACCCCTGCCCCGGTAACCATAAGTTTGCTCTCTATGTGAGTCTGCTTCTGTTTTGTGAATAAGTTCATTTGTATTGTCTTTTTTAGATTCCTCATATAAGCAATATCATATGGTATTTAAGTTCACTCAGTATGACAATCTCTAGGTCCATCCATGTTGCTGCAAATGGCATTATTTCATTCTTTTTAATGGCTGAGTAATATTCCATTGTGTGTGTGTGTGTGTGTGTGTGTGTGTGTGTGTGTGTGTGTGTGTATGCCACATCTTTTTTATCCATTCATGTGTCGATGGGACTGAACTAGCTAGAGAGGAAAGTAAGGCTTGGATGAGAGTAGAGGAAGGGAACTGGGTGGAGGAGAGCGCATTCCAGGTGGAATAGCATGGGAAATGGTCCAGGTGGGGCTCTAAGAAGACGTGCTCAGAGGATGTTGATTACACTGGTCTTGTAAGATTGGAGCATCCATTTTATAGGAAAGGAGAGGAGAGGAGAAGAGCTTGAGGACATAAGCTGAAACTCAAGTGTGGAGGGCTAGGCTGCAGAGAGACTGTTTCCCACTGAGGGCTTTTAAACTGGTAGTAAAATGAGAACAATAATAACATATGTGAACAGCCTCTTACAGTTATTAAGATTTTTCATATACATTATCCCATTTCTTCACCACAGATATTTAACGAAACCAGCAGGGCATCATTATGACCATCCTATAAATGAGGAGATTGAGGTGGCGAGAGTTTAAATTGCTTGACCAGCAGATGTAAGGAGTACGATCAGAACTGTGCTGTAGGCAAATTACTCTGACAGGCTGTGAAGAAGGCTTTGGAGTGCAAAGAGGCAGGGGCAGGGAGCTGTTAGAAGTCAGAACAGGAGTGAAGTGATGAAAGCCTGAATTAAGGGAGTGGTACCAGAAGTGGGATAATTTAAACAGACATACTCTGTTGGTTCTGATTAATAAACATGCTAAGAACGAAGATGCTACGAGATTAGCAAAAATGCCCCTGGGAAGGGTAACGCATTTGGTTTTCATCAGGCTTCTGTTTCTCAGCATGAATTGATTGATCCGATTCCTCCCTGACTTTGGTAAGCAGGAGCAGGGAGAACGTAAGTGCAGCTATGTTCCTGTGTGTCTCTTACAAGCACTTAGTATATTGCACTATAATTATATTCATATATCTGCTCCCTCACCGGACCATGAGCTCCTCTAGGAAAGTGACAGTATTTTTTCCATCTTTGCATACCCAGTACCTAGTAAAACATTTCCATAGTTAGAAGCTCAATAAACACTTTTTGAATGAATGAGAGTGAGCAGGTGGACACTGACGCAGAGGCAAAGGACCTTGAGAACAAGTGTCAGGAACCTCACAGGTGTCCCCAGGACAGCCTTCTCTGCAGTCAGGTAATGGACCTAACAGACCTCTCTGTTAAGCCCGAGAAACTTCAAGGAAGTGGTTTTGCCCACCAGCTCCCTACAGGCAGCAGACTTTTTCACATATGGACTTTATTGTACAGAATTGCTAGGGAGATGGCACCAATGATGTGAAATAACTTATTTCAAAGAACAGATTTATGGGCCGAAACCAGGGGTTTCCTCTCCATGGCCTCAGCCCGTCAGTGCTCCAGGGTCCTTCCCCACAAGCTCCTGGTTGACCTTCTGTCTTCCCTGCTGCTGCCACCCCTACTGCATATCAGCGGGGCCCCCAAAACACCTGCTGAATGAACAAGTCCATCTGTAAAAGAAAGGTGGTGAGAGGTACAAACCTTCAGTTACATAATAAATAAGCCACAGGGATGTAATATGCAGTGTAAGGAATAGGGTCAATAATATTGTAGTAACTTTGTGTGGGGACAGATGGTTACTAGACTTGTGATCATTTCGTAAGGTATGCAAATGTCAAATCACTATGTAGCAACCTGACACTAATAATATTGTATGTCAACTACATTTCAGTAAAAAAAAAAAAAAGAAGGGTGGAAAAAAAAAAAGGTGGTACGATAAGAGAGAAGGACCCAAATACATCAGCGTGACTTTTTCTCCTTTCAGCATCTATCGAGAGGTCCCAGGTGGGTTGGAATCACATGACCTTCCTTCTTATATTCCCCTGGGGTATAACTGTAATCTAAATCAGGAGTGGAATTGCTAGATCATGTGGTAGTTCTATTTCTAGTTTTTTGAGGAGCCTCCTTACTGTTTTCCACAGTGGCTGCACCAGTTTACATTCCCACCAGGTACATTGTCGTCATTTATTTCTTCAGCAGCCATTTCCTGAGCGCCGTCTCTGTCCAGCTCTGCACAAGGTGTTGCAGATGCAGTGAGGAAGGATACAGCCCTGACCCTCCAGGCACTGACAGTCTAGAGGGGGAGATGTCATAACTCAGAGGGCTGGGTCAGAGGTGTGCATTCAGCGCTAGGGGAACACAGAGGAGGAGTGCTAGGGAAACAATCAAGAGAGGAAGATGTGACCCCTAAGTCTCAAGGGACCAGTGGAAGGTAGACCACGAGGCCACAGGCAGGATAGAAGGGTAGGGAAGGTCCTCTAGATGGAGGAAGCAGTAACAAAGGTGTAACAAAGACCAAGGTATAACAGTTCACGTGCAGAATAGGAAGCAGCTCGGTGTGGCTGGAACGTCGCATGGGGGTGGACCGGTTACAAGGGAGGACGTTGGAGAGCAAAGTCAGATCTCCAAGGGTCCTTTACCATACTGAATTTGAGGTTGAACCTGAGAGAAAAAATAGCATTTCAGAAAACAATAATGAATGAATTGGAAAGTATAAAACTGCAAGCAAGGGGTTCATTTTGGAGGTAACTCAGTGAAGATCCTGGGCAGCTGCACTACAGCAGGGCAGCAAGGGTGGAGACGGGTCAGAGTCAAAGGCGTCAGGAGGCAGAATCCACAGGATGGGGGTGGGGTGAACGTCAAGCAAAGGAGGAGCAAGCGGTCAGCGTGACTCCCGGTTCTGGCTCAGGAAGTAAGGGGCCATTCAATCAAATAAGGAAAATGGGAGGCACAGCGCTGAGTTTGGGACCCTCCCTCTGAGTTTGGGACCCTCCCTCTGAGTTTGGGACCCTCCCTCTGAGTTCAAGGAGCCTGTGAGACATGCAAGGAGGGCTCCTTTCGCTGCATCTGCAGGCCCTGGGGAAGAGGTGTGGGTGGTAGGGCTGGATAGGAAGTTAAGTCATCAGCACTTAGGTGCGTGGAAGCCCCGGAAGACCAGGGGAGTGCACAGGGAGGGACGAAAGAGAGCTGAAGGCGGGGCCTTGGGGCAGCGCTCGCATTCATGGGACATCCCCAAGGGGAAGACCCAATGATGGGACCAGGAAGGGGGAAACCCAGAGACGGCGTGTCACACAAGCTAAATGCAGAGTTCTAGAAATGAGGACATGTCACCCACGAGGAGTGGGCCGACTTCTTCTTGTTTACACATCACCTACCCACCAAGGCTGTGACCTGAGAATAGGGTTGGGCCTGATTCATCTCTGTTTCCCCCAAATAGCAAGCACTTAATACAAGAGGGGTAAGGAAGTGAGAAGAGCCAGCACTTGCTGTGTACACATGTGCGAAGCACTAAACACTTTGCGTGGATAATCTGATTTAATCCTCACATCCATGCTATTAGGTACATGCTCTTCTCTCTTTCTCTCTCTCTCTCTCTCACTATGGGATATTATTCAGCCTTAAAAAGGAAGGAAATTCTGCAACGTGAGACAACATGGACAAACCTTGAGGACATTATACTAAGTGAAATAAGCCAGTCACAGAAGGACAAACACTGCATGATTCCACTTACATGAGGTATCTCAAATGGTCGAATTCATAGAATCCAAGAGTGGGAGGGTGGTTGCCAGGGACTGGGGGTGGGGGAGATGGGAGTTGCTAATCAACAGTCATCATTTCAGTCATGCGAGATGAATAAATCCTGATGACCTGCTGTACAACGTTGCACCAATTGTTGAGGACTTTATTGTACGTTTTATTTTATTTTAATTGAAGTATAGTTGATTTACAACATTGTTTTAGTTTCTGGTGTACAGCAAAGTGATTCACATATATATGTATACATATATATAACTGAATATATGTAACTGAATATATGTATATTCTTTTTCATTATGATTTGTTACAGGATAATGAATATAGTTCCCTTTGCTATACAGTAGGACCTTGTTTTTTAACATTTTAAAATTTAAAAGGGTAGATCTCATGTTAAGTGTTCTTACCACAATTTAAAAAAAAAAGTACATTATCTTCTTATCTGCATGTATAGGTGAGAAAAGTGAAGCACAGAGAAGTTAAGAAACATGTTCAAAGTCACACAGCAATTAAGCAGTGGGGCTTGATTTCAAGCCCAGGCAGTCTAAGTCCAGTGTGCCTGCTTTTAACCACCATGTGATGCTGCCCATAGACAAAAGCTGAACCCATTACCCCTCCCGGGGAAAAAGAAATCTTTAAACATTTAAGAATGTCTAGAATTATAAGCCTCACTATTAGAACTGAGAGGAAATAATGCTGGGGGTTTGGCTGAGAGCCTCCCCTAGGCGTGGTGAGCGTGCATTTAACCAGTGGGAGAAACTAAGGCAGCTGGGAGCTCCCTGCGCTTGGCCCAGAACCGGGCTTGCTGGGGCCGTGAATCTTCTCCCCCTGGGAGGGCTATAGGTGTGAGCTGACGGGCAGGAGGCGATATGCCAAGTAACGAGGGCGATGCAGTGGGTGCTGCTTCTCAGCGCATTCATCAGGCTCACTAGGGCTCGGAGGCGGAAACGCCATGTCGTCCTGCATTACCGGGTCAGGAGCACAGCTCACTCAGCACATTCACACCATTAGCGGAGCTGAACCCACTCCCGGAGCAGCGCGAGGTGCACCAGGGAAAGGGTGTCCTCTAACTTGGGTTTCCTTGGCCCAGACCTAAGACAGCCCTTACCTTGGGCAGCAGCTCTCCACCAGCCAGTCTAGATCAGAGCACAAAGTTAACCTTTAATGTTACCCTAGAGCAGCGGTCCCCAACCTTTTTGGCACCAGGGACCAGTTTCGCAGAAGACAATTTTTCCACGGATGGGGCGGCAGTGGGGGGGATGGTTTCGGGATGATTCAAGCACGTTACATTTATTGCGCACTTTATTTCTATTATTATTACAGTGTAATATATAATGAAATAATTATACAACTCACCATAATGCTGACAGGAGGCGGAGCTCAGGCGGTAACGTGGGGCTGTAAATACAGATGAAGCTCCCCACGCTGGCCTGCCTCTCATCTCCTGCTGTGCAGTCCAGTTCCTAACAGGCCATGGACCGCTTCTGGTCCGTGGCCCTGGGGTTGGGGACCCCTGCTCTAGAGCAACGCTGTCCAATAAAAAATTCAGTAATAAAACGCAAACCCACTTGTAATTTAACATTTTCTAGTAGTCATGTCAAAAAAAAGCAATGAGAAATAGGTGAAATTAATTTTAATAATATATTCTATTTAGCCCTAAATATATAGAATATGATTATTTCAGCTTGTAATCAATATAAAAAATTACTAGCAAGATATCTTACACTCTTTTTATTTGCACTAAGTTTTCAAAATCTGTATGTGTTTTATACAAAGGTGCATCTCAATTCCAATTAGCCACATTTCAAGTGCCCAGTGTGGTTTGGTGGCTGGCACAGCTCCAGAGCCTTGTAAGTGTGAGGGGCTGGGACAGCAGAGACAGTCAGGGTCCCTCCAGGTTCCAGTCAGGCAGTGGAATGGGGACAGACCCCACGCAGCCACTCCCTGCACCGAAAAAAAACTCAGTCTCTTGCTCTGTACGACTTCTTTTCTGTCATGATGCTCACCTTGGTTTCCATTTTAATGTCATCATGCCCAAATAGTTACTGCGAGTACAGTGTGCCTGAAACTGTGCTAGATATTGGATCCAATAAAGCCTTATGCATGTACAGTGCCCAGCAGATTACAAAGCTCTTCACACACAAACCAAAGGGAGAGGTATATTTATTATCTATTGCTATGTAACAAATTAGCATAAACTTAGCTGCTTACAAGAACACACATTTATTACCTCATAATTTTTGCAGGTCAGGAGGCCAGACACAGCTTAGCTGGGCCCTCTGCTTAGTCTCTGAAGGCTGCAGTAAAGGTGTCAACCAGGGCTAGGTTTTCATCTGAAGGCTCACCTGGGGAAGGATGTATGTACCTGTTCACATGGTTGTTGGCAGCATTCAGTTTCTTGGTGGTTGGAGGACTGAGAGTTTCCATTTTTTACTGGCTATGGGTCAGAGACCACCCCCAGGTCCCTATCATGGGCCGTTCTCCATAGGCAGCTTACGATATGGCAGCTTGTTCTTCAAGGCCAGCAGGAGCACTTCTAACTCCAGTCCACTAGGAGGGAGTTCTTTGTAATTTAACGTAATCATGAGTGACAGCCCATCATCACCTTGGCCATGTTTATTGCTTAGAAGCAAGTCACAGGTCTCACTTACACCCAAGGGCTGGTGATTACACAAAAACATGAACACCAGGAGGTGGGGGCATGCAGGCCACCTTCAGGTCTGTCCACTACAGTGGTATTATCCCCATTTCACAGAGGTGGGCAGTGAGGGTTGGGGAGAATGACTAGGTTGTAGGGAACTAAGGTCCATGTGTTCTGATTCCATGGCCAGTATCCCTTCTACCACATAGGGACAGTGAGACATGGGTCCTGCCCTTATGTTACCGGAAGGGGGATCCCTTCCAGGACCCAAGAGTGGGCTCTTGTCTAACACTCAGAAATGAATTGTCCGAGGAGACACATATACTGACAAAGCAAAAGACTTTATTGGGAAGGGGCACCCGGGTGGAGAGCAGCAGGGTAAGGGAACTCAGGGGAACTCCTCTGCCATGTGGCTCTCAGTCTCAGATTTTGTGGTAATGGGGTTAGCCTTCTGGGTTGTCTCTGGCCAGTCATCTTGCCTGTGCCCATATTTGGTCCGATTCCTGGTGGTGTGCGCATCTCTCAGTCAAGATGGTTTCCACCGTGAGGGTTTCTGGGAGGTGTGCAGGGCATATTATGGGCTGGCATCTCCTCCCTCCTTTAGGCCCCTCCCGAATTCTTCTGGCTTGTCAGGGACCTCCTGTTGTGAGATAACTCATGCAAGTGGTTACTATATTATCCTGCCTGGCCATGGCAGGCAGTTTCAGTCAATGGTTCCCTGACACTTAGGCAGCTTGCAAAAAAATTGGGGAGTAGGAGCTAGATAAGACCACCTAGAACTCAGCCATGCTCCCACACAGGGAATAGGTTGTCAGGAGCCTCTACTGGGTTCTCGACATGCCCCTCCCTGGATCTATGGAGACCCCAAAGGTGAAATGTGGGACTTAAACCTGGAAAGAAGAAATCTAGAATATTCATAAAATAAGCAATTTTTTTTTTTTTTTTTGCCCGCGCCGCATGGCATGCAGGATCTTAGTTCCCCAACCAGGAATCGAACCTGCTGTGCCCCCTGCAATGGAAGCATGGAGCCTTAACCACTGGACCGCCAGGGAATTCCCAAAGTAATAGTTTTTATGAATTACCTGGGGGAGAGGAGGAGGATTAAAAAGAATGGGTCGAGGGAAGCCTTGAAGCATTTCCTTTTTTTTTTTTTAATAGTGAGACTACAGTTATGTATTAGTCTTAGAACTTCATAAAGTTTTTTTTTTTTTTTAAACTAATTAATTAATTAATTTATTTTTGGCTGTGTTCGGTCTTCGTTTCTGTGCAAGGGCCCTCTCTAGTTGCGGCAAGCGGGGTCCACTCCTCATCACGGTGCGCGGGCCTCTCACTATCACGGCCTCTCTTGTTGCGGAGCACAGGCTCCAGACGCGCAGGCTCAGTATTTGTGGCTCACGGGCCCAGTTGCTCTGCGGCATGTGGGATCTTCCCAAATCAGGGCTCGAACCCGTGTCCCCTGCATTGGCAGGCAGATTCGCAACCACTGCGCCACCAGGGAAGCCCCAGAACTTCATAAAGTTTTAAACTTTAAAAAGGTTATTGTGTATCTTATGCTATTTTGATAAATATGCCTCACCACCCCCTCCCACACCATCAACAACAACAAAACAAAAATCCACCCCTCCTTGCTGGTTTATGCGAGGGAATTGAGGTCTCCTGTAGGTAGAGAAATCTAGGAGAGTGCTTTGAGGCAGAGGCCCGTGGGTCCCGGGGGGTTTCTAGTCATTTGGGGGTGGGGAAGGGGGTGGAATTACATTATGTTCATTACATTAAAAAAAAAAGAAAAAGAAAAAGAGGAAGCAACTTACTGCTCTTTCTGCTGGGATACTGGGGGTCTAGAGCCCTTAGAGCATCTGACTGTGGAAACAGAGAGAAGGAGGCCGCGGGCTCCCCGGCGTCTGGGCGGGGGCGCGAAAACCTGCAGCCCATGTGGCTTCAATCACCGAGCAGAAGCCCCGCAGCTCCAGCTCCGGGCGCCCGTCTCACTTCTTTGTTTGCGAGGAGCTGGACCCCGCGAGGGTGGCTGCCTTCAGAGCCGTCTTGGGGCTCGGCTTTCCCCCTTCTGTGAAATTCCGGAAATCGCAGGGCAGCCCCAGGCGACAGGCTGCAGGCTCGGGCAGCTGCTCAGGGAGCCGGGCTGCGAGGTTAGGGCCACTCGGGATCTCTGGGGACCACTAACCCTGAGACCTCTTGGCCGGCTCTGTCCAAAGCAAACAGCCAGCGGACGTCCCCAGCGCAGCCTCTGGTGAAACAGTTTATTCTTAGGAGATGGCCATCTCCCCTCTGGGACCCTGCAGGCTCATTCAGCCTTCCTCCTCTCTCACTTCCTCCCCCTCCCTCCCTCTGAGATGCTTTCCTCTGAATTTGATACCACTCAGTGAACTTTAAAACAGAGGACTGCAAGGAAAATTCAACATTCCAACATGGGAAGTTAATTTGGTTCTCTAGTAAAGAAGAGTTGCTGGAAACTTCTCTGGGGCTCAGGCAACTGAGCACCGGAGGTCTACTTACCCAATTTGGAATGAGGATAAACCCTGTCAGTCTATGTTGGCAGCCTGTAACACCTAAAACCAGAGGCTGTTAGCCAGCCCATAAGTAAGAGTCCACTTATGACAAGTTATTAAAGTTACATTTCGGGTCAACATTTCAGATGTATTGTTTAAAAGTAATAAGCTAGGTTCCAGCCATGAACTGTTACACTGGAAATGAAAACCTATGGGTAATCATCTTGCTTCAAACAATTCAGTACCCAGCCCACATTCCTGAAAAATATCGATGACAGACACCTCATTCAGGTTTTTTTTTTTCACTGTTCTTCCCTCTTGGGACATTAACTTTCAGTCCTTAGCCTTGACCTTACATGCATGTAGTTTACAGATATTATAAGTCAGGATTGCCATTTTCATAGAAATACTTTACTTTGGAGAATGTCAGTACAAACATTACAAGGATGTTTGACAAGTTTCTCAGGTATTCTGTTGTCCTCAAGGCGAATAAGGAGAAAGGAAAATTTTCACAAGGTCAAAAGCTGTTAATTTATTTATTGCTGCTCATGGATTTATTGCACCCAGCCTCCATGAACCAAGCCCTCCCCTTGCAGGGTCCATTTGTCACACAGGTAAACAGAGTTCTCATGCTAGAGTATAAATTTAGCATGAAACACCCCTGCTTAAAAACTCTTATGGCTTCCCATTACCTATGAATCAAGGATAAACTCCAATCTTAGCATGTCAGGCAAAGTTTTCCTGGCCTGGCCCTATCCTGCTTTTCCAGCTCATTTCCAGTCATTAGGTCCTGTCAACTCTATGCTGAAGTTCCTGGAAATTTCTCATCTTACCCTGAACATATTTCCAGGTCATCCCAACAACTCTGGAATTCCTTAGTCCGCAATTATAACCTGAGAGCCCACAGAGAAATAGGAAATATTGGAGAAGCTGTTATTTAGGAAATAGCCTTCTCCACAGCGACGCGACAAAAAGCTTTCCCTATTCCACAAATAAGTGGGATCGTGATATATTTGTCTTTGACAATCCCCCAGAGTAATCATTCCTTTGCTGAGTCCCTTAATAAGAGCTGCTGCCCACTCACCAGCCATGTGCCCTGGCGTCAGAACAAATCAGCCCACAGAAAGATATAAATCGTCTTTCTGCCATTTGCTCAAAAAAGGTGCTGTTTGTCCTAGCAGAGGCCCTGCCTCAGTACCTAGGGTCAATTTTGCTCCTTCCTTAGAGGTTTCTTTTTTTTTTATTTTAGTTTTTTTGTTTTTTGTTTTTTAATTCAAACAGAAAGTCACAAAAATTATAATCATCCTCATCAGTTCACTCAGTCCCATGTAATTAATTTTTTTTCATCTTGATCTTTTGTTAACACTTTTATGAGTTCATCAGTTTTTCATTAGAGTTCTGAAAATGCTTATTCATTCAGTTCAGCAGTACAGTCAGTTACCAGAAACCTGTACTTGTCAGAGTCTTTTCCATGAATTCCTTGAAGATGAAACCCTTTTATAGGAACATATTTGCAAAAGCATCAGAGTACACCCAGAACTGTCTGTAAATGACAAAAGACTTAAAAATGACCACGGTTAAAGATTTGATGAAAGTTCATAATAATGCAATTGACTAGGAAATTTAGTTATTTCTGAGATATACATTTTAAAGTAATAACTAGAATTATGACTTATAACATTATACCAGAACATATAAGATTTTTAGAAATTTCATGTAATGTCTGAAACATTTATATTAACATATTTCCATACAAATAACCCAATGAAAGTTTAGTATTAGTTGTTTTGTTTGTTTGTTTTTTTATACTGCAGGTTCTTATTAGTCATCAATTTTATACACATCAGTGTATACATGTCAATCCAAATCGCCCAATTCAGCACACCACCATCCCCAGAGGTTTCTTACATATATGTCCTCGCTTTCCCTAGAATGACTACTTTCTTTCCACTTTTGTACTACTTATAATAGCAGCTAAGACATATTTCATACTATGTGCTTTAAAACAAACGTTCCTTTGTTTAATCCTTACAAAAACCCTGTGGAAAAGGGACTACTACTATATAATTTACAGATAATAAAGTCAGGTCTAGACAAGTTTAAGGATCTTAAGGCCACATAGTATCAGCCAATGAAGGCAGGATCAGGACTCAGTCTGACCCAAGCCCGCTTGGGTGGCCACTCTCCACGCTGTTTTTAAAATTACTATTTTAAGACTTTGGAGGAAGTAAGTGGGGGCTTGTTTTATTGTTACTGTCCTTTGCTTGTTTTGTTTTGCTTCTAATCTTAAATACATAAAATTAAACTAAGAGGAGTTAAGAATTCCCTCCAAGACTCAAAATATTCTTTTCCATATTTATTTTCTAACCTCTGTGGCTACCAGGAAATATTTCTTTTTTTTAAATTAATTAATTAATTAATTAATTTATGGCTGTGTTGGGTCTTTGTTTCTGTGCGAGGGCTTTCTCCAGTTGCGGCGAGCGGGGGCCACTCTTCATCGCGATGCGCGGGCCTTTCACTGTTGCGGCCCCTCCCGTTGCGGGGCACCGACTCCAAACGTGCAGGCTCAGTAGTTGTGGCCCACGGGCCCAGCTGCTCCGCGGCATGTGGAATCTTCCCAGACTAGGGCTCGAACCCGTGTCCCCTGCACTGGCAGGCAGATTCTCAACCACTGCGCCACCAGGGAAGCCCAGGAAATATTTCTTAATGCAACTGATGGGGCAAGTGAAATTTCTCTCCCTTTATGTTTTTTTTAAATGATATTTTATTTATTTATTTTTGGCTGTGTTGGGTCTTCATTTCTTTGCACGGGCTTTCTCTAGTTGCGGCGAGCGGGGGCTTCTCTTGTTGCGGAGCACGGGGCTCTAGGCACGTGGGCTCAGTAGTTGTGGCTCGTGGGCTCTAGAGCGCAGGCTCAGTAGTTGTGGTGCACGGACTCAGTTGCTCCACAGCATGTGGGATCTTCCCAGACCAGGACTCGAACCCGTGTCCCCTGCATTGGCAGACGGATTCTTAACCACTGCGCCACCAGGGAAGCCCCTATTCCTTTGTGTTTGAGGAAGGAGAACAAAGAACAAAAACTAAATGATCAAACTATTTTGGGGGAAGGAAAAACAATCTCATACATCCATCCTACTTTGGAATGATGTACATTAGTTTTGAAATCCACCTGGGGAAGAATAACAAAGATTTTGCAGATCTTAGGCACACTTTTTCTGCTCTGAGTGAAGATCATATGCACATGTGTACCATGATGTGTTTAGAAACAACTTTCAATCAAGTTTTAGATTTGTGAATATTTTCTGACTCCTGAACTACTTTTTTTTTTCTGCAACCATTTTCTTTTCTTTCTTTTTTTCAATATTAACAGCATTTAATACTAAAAAATCATACAATAAAGAAACTGTAATCAGAATTAATTGCATGGCTCAGTTGTGAGTATTATTTGCACAGTCACAATAATATATATGCTGAATACACGTATTGAAATGTGATATAACTCCATTGTGATCATTGCTGGAGGGGAAGTGTGTATTTGAGAGGCAAAGAGTGGGAAGGAAACAAGAGTATAAACTTTCATCTTCCGTAGGAGAAAGTCAGCAGATAATATCTAACTTTTTTTTTTTTTAAATAAAGGGATATGACAGAGAAATAGCTAGAATAATTCAGAGTGACTGCCCCTGGGGAACAAAAATTGGGAAGTAAAGTGTGGAGGGGGAGATCACTGTTTTTATGAGCATTATAGATGCACTATTATTTTGTTAACAAATAGAAAGTGTTTTAACAAAAGTAAAAACATTCTGGATAAATTTGGTGGTTGTCTCTGGATGATATAAGAAATGGGTGGTTTTTATTTCCTTCATTCTAATTTCCTCTATTTTGAAAATATGCCGTAATTTGGAACCAAATCTGCAACCATTTTCAACAGCTCGGTGCTCATCATTCAAAACGCTTGCTCCACATTCCTCTACGTAGTGCAGGACACAGGAACGATGCCGGTCACGATGCGTGGTGCCAGACAGGGAGGGTGGGCTCCTTTCCGTCCGGATGAGAGCATCATTTAGAGAACTTCAGCCCGTCTAATAAAACGAAGGGTGCTGACATTGTTCTTCTCTCCGCTGACCTGCTTCAACACCATCCAGCCCATACCATTTCTCTTCTTAATTCGCATTGCTTGAATTGCAAAGAATTTTTTCTTTCTTTTGATCTTTGCCAAACCTTTCCAGAGGGCAGAGCAAAGCTCCAGAGCCTTGATGCCCTTGGGACCACTTCCCAGCACCTCTCAGGTGGTTCTAAGAAGTCCTGGGGGCTGTGAGTAGGAAGATGGGAACTGATCTTTGTCACAGAAGGGCCAGTTTGAGGTCTCCTGGGGCACTTACACCGCCTGCATTCCTCTGTTGGTGGCGGGGGGTGGGGGGGGGGTGGGGGTGGGGGATGGCCAGAGTTTCAAATCTCTGAGAGATGAAAACCATGAGCATTCCCTACCCTCACCCCTGACTTTCTTTACCTCCTTTTCCCTTTAATACATTTCCTTTCTCACCATCTGCATTCCTATGAAGGGAGGATTCCACTCGATCCTGCTTTAAGTTGCTCTTTTCTGACCGTGGGCAGAGTCTTCTATGTGGCTTAGTGGTTTTGAATGCTAAACAAAGCAGGAGATGAAATGCAATCCTTGGCTCTCTAAATTATATTTATTTCTCTAGTATTTTGGGCCTGGAGCTTCCAAGGAGGAATAATGTGTGTTTTGTTGAAAAGGAAGGGGTGGGAGGATTAGATGTGAAAATAACACATAGTGCCCCTGGAGTCAGAAGGCCTGGGTTCTAGTCCTAAATTTGCCAGTAACTTGCATCAGTGTGACCCGACACTCAGTTGCTTAGTTTATAAGGTAACGTGGCTAAATGAGTACTGACCACAAATGCCAAATGACAGACCTATGGTTCAAATACTGGCTGTGCTATTTACTAGTTGCATTTCCTTAGGCACTTTACTTGATTTCTCCAAGCCTCAGTTTCATCATCTGTAAAATGGGAATACAAATTGAAACTATTTTATAGAGTGGTTTTAAGGATTAAATAAGATAATGTTCATAGGGTTCTTAGCAAGTGATCAATAAAATGAGTTATTAGTGGGAACTCCCTGGGGGTCCAGTGGCTAGGACTCTGCGCTTTCTCTCCTGAGGGTTCAATCCCTGGTCGGGGAACTAAGATCCCACGTGGCATGGTGGCATTAAAAAAAAAAAAAAAGAGCTATTAGCGTAGAAGTTCCACAAGGTTCCTCTCACCTCTACGTTTTATGACTCAATTTGCAAAAAAGGTCATTGATGATTAAATTTTTAAGTAATGTTCACTTTTTTACTTGTAGTTCTATTTTTTAAAAAAACAACCGAAATTAATTTCTAACAGTTCTGAAGGCTGAAAGTCTGATATCAGGGTGCCAGCATGGTCAGGTGGGGACCCTCTTTCCGGCTGCAGACTTCCCACTGTAGTTCTATTTTGTTTTTGTTTTTTTGTTTTTTAAGAAGTTCCTTTTTTCCTGGTTTGCCAGTAATTTTTTTCTTTTATCATAAGTGGGTGTTGAACTTGTTAAATTCTTTTTCTTCATCTACTGAAATGACATTTCTTTTCTCCTTTTCTATAAATATGGGCGATTACTATGATTGATTTTTTTTTTTTTAAAGAAATTCACGTTCTTTTATTTATTTATTTATTTATGACTGTGTTGAGTCTTCGTTTCTGTGCGAGGGCTTTCTCCAGTTGTGGCAAGCGGGGGCCACTCTTCATCGCGGTGCGCGGGCCTCTCACTATCGCGGCCTCTCTTGTTGCGGAGCACAGGCTCCAGACGCGCAGGCTCAGTAATTGTGGCTCACGGGCCCAGTTGCTCCGCGGCATGTGGGATCTTCCCAGACCAGGGCTCGAACCCGTGTCCCCTGCATTGGCAGGCAGATTCTCAACCACTGCACCACCAGGGAAGCCCCCTATGATTGATTTTTTAATGTTAAATCAATCTTACATTCTGAGGATAAAACCCACTTGATCTGATGCATTATTCTTTGTATATATTGCATGATCTGATTTTGTTAAGAGCTGACTGCATCTATGTTCATGAGGGATATTGGTCTGATTTTCTTTTGCGTGTGTATAATATCGTTATCTGGTTTTCCGGACCAGAGTGATACTGATAACATGTTTTGGGAAGTGTTCCCTCCTTCTCTGTTTTCTAAAAGAGTTTGTGTAGAATTACTATCACTCCTCCTCTCCAGGAAGGTTTAACTCTGATTTTTGAATGTTCCTCTCAACCCTCCCTTTCCCTACACAAGAGTCTTATTTACCAAAATGGAAGAGAAGTGATTATCTCAAGGGGTAGAACAGTCTATAAATACAGTTCAAAAAGTGCTTGAACAAATTAAGGAAAAGTTTTAAAAGGAAGAAGAATTCCACTATAATCCAAACAATATAATTGTGTGGAATATTAAGAATTCAAAGTATAGTTCAAAATGGAATTATATATGTTCATAGCTTCCTGTACTTTTCCTTTAAAACATTTTTTACTTTTACAGATTTTATTTAATTATATTTAATTGATCACATTTAATATAACTTAATACTTATGATTAAGTATTTTTCTTTTATTCCTGTGTCTTTATCACATAAATATAAGCTTCATGAGGGAAGAGACTAATTCTGTTTTCCTTACTATTATCTTCATAAACCTGGCTCAATTGTAGAAAGCTGGCAAGTATTTAATTAATGAATGGATAGATGATGAATAAATTAATGCTTTCATATGAGCTTCCCAGAGAATTTGCATGTCCCTCCGAAAAATTAGCTCCCTTTAACTGAAGGCCTATTTTGTGACAAGCATTGTATAACTACAAAGATGGGTACAAAACTGTCCCTGCCTGGGAAGCTTAATGTCTAGTGGGAGAAAAGACGAACAAATATTCAGGCACAACAAAATATAAAGACTCTAATAGGTGTCTGTTGAGTACTATGGGAAAGGGGATATGAGAAAGCCATGCTGTTCAGTCAAAGCCACCTACCTGGGCTGTTTCCATGAAAGAGGGAAAGAGATTTTCCAGGCAGGGAAGGTGAGGCAATAGAGAGTGAGCAACTTCTTGTGGGTCATGGAAAGGAGTGTGTTTTGTCACGTTCAGACCCCCAGATATCCTAAAAGCGATATGGGCAGATGCCTGCTAGATTATTTCAGAGGCACGATCCAGAAAAGTGGGGATTGGACACTTCAGGCCTCTGCTGCCAGATAGGCCTGTGGTGCTGAATGAAATACATCTAAATTCCTTTTTATCTCGATTTACTCACCTGTGACACCACAGCCCAGCAAAAGCCTGGAGATTTAAGAGGGGTTCGCGGGGTGGAGAGCAGGCAAAATTAAGTCTCCATCTGCTTCTGGATTAATCTCAAAGAACAGTAAACCAGGTCAGGTGGGAAAACTGTTGATAAAACCTGAGACTACTGTTAAACTAAAAACAACCAAAAGAAAAATTAGAGCTGTTCTCTGAGGGCCAGTTTAAGTAGTATTTCTCTAGAAGTTTCCATATCCTGAATCTCACCGCAAATGACTTGTGCCCTCCTCTCTGCTCCTCTTGTCTTTCCCTTGCAACCCAACCTTGAGTGATCATGTCACTCCCACCCAAACATCCAGCACTACTCTACTGCCAACTCTCTACCTGGCAGAGTTCCGCTCTACCTGTCGCCCGTCCTACCTGCTGAAATGCTGTGATCCTTCAGACCACAGGGGTCACTTCCTCTACGGATTGTCATCATCCCTGGGTTACTGTTTCCTCTGAGCTCCTGAGACTTTACAGGATTTGCCCATTTGGGGGTTTTTGTATGTTTGTTTGTTTTGGTTTTTGCTTTTTTCTTTTTGGCCTCGCCTCACGGCTTGTGGGATCCTAGTTCCCCAACCAGGGATTGAACCTGGGCCCTCGGCAATGAGAATGCGGAGCCCTAACCACTGGACTGCCAGGGAATTCCCAGGATTTGCCCATTTTGTACTGTCTCATGGTATTCTGATTCTTTCACACCACTTACAACTATATTGGATGCTCCTTGAGGGCAGGAATCAGGAATCCTGTGTTAATCCTATTCTCGTATCTCTCACAGAATCCCTGTGCACAGTGGGGACATAATACATGCTCACGCTGTTGGTTCCCTGGTTGACACAGGAGCTAGCGGTCAAGGAAATCTGCTTGCATGTCCCAAGCAGCTCCTCGCAGGCTCGCCACCAATTTCTCCCGAACAGAAATCTTCAGATCTCTGCTAGAGTTCTGTAGAGTTCGTGGCCCTAGAAAGGTCACAGATGGAGGCCAGTGTGATATGCCCAGAAAAGCTGATTCCGGGACTAAGAACCACAGTGGCTTTTAAAGACCACAGAGAAAATGAGAACTTTAAACAAATATTTTTCCTAGGAGGGCCTCGGCCTCTCGTAGGGTTTCTAAGCTGCAAACGCAGCAAAAGAGGTGAGGGCGGAGGAAGGAGGGTGCTGGGCAGAAGAGGGCCTCATTTATGTTGGGCAGGACGGCTTTATCCGCAGGGTTTCTGAACCGCTTCAATGCGTTCCGAAAACCTTGATTCATTTTCCCCCAATCTGAACCAAAATAGTTGAAATACAACATGCCTGGTGAACAGGAAGGAGGGAAGGAAGGTAGGAAGGGAGGAAGAGAGGGAGGGAGGAAGGAAAGAAAAAACAAGATAAGACTTGCTTTCACATTGTTCTGGTACCCTGCTCTTCAGGCAAGGTCAAATGGAGAAGACAGAAACGTCCTTTCTCCTTTTCTATCAGGCTGAACAAAGGAGGTTGCAGCAGAAATACTTTCCAGCAGGGGTGTGACCATCCTGTCGCCAACGCCAAAGTGAGCGGCCTGAGGACAAGGACACGCAGCTCTGTTCCCAAGGACTGTCCCATCAGGCACAGGGTTAGATATCAGTGTCACAGTCGAGGGACACACCCTGTGAAGATGACTATCTGTTGAACAGGAGAAGTGGGAGGGTAAAAAGCCACAGGTGTTATCAAGTTGTTAGTTGGTCTCAAACATGGAGCAGAGAAAATGTCTAGGGCATGGAAGACAATGCTTGCTCCCCGCCCCCAGTCACCTATTGGGTTAAACACAGGTGTTTTTCTCTGTTTCCTCCCCAAATCCCTTTAAGATGAAAGTAAAGGAATAAAACGGCTGTAAATCCACCAAGGTCAAGAGAATAGGGGAGGAAATTGAGGGGAAAGAGAAATGTCGACAAACATTTGGATGAAGGGCAGCAGATGAGGAGAGAACTGACTCACCAGGTCCCCGTGGCCGAAACTTGCTGCTTGTGGAGGGCAGCCGGCTCGTGGAGCAAAAAGACGAGCGGAGTCATGTTCTTAAAGCTGGGGGATCAGGTGACAGTCTGTTTAAAAAGATCTAAGTTTCTCCTTCCGCACCCTCCACAGAGAAGCCCCAACTCCTCCCCCACCCTACAGGAGAAGGGAGTTTGGAGAAACAGAGACGTCAGACACAGCAAAGAGCAAAGGGCCAAACTGTAAACATGGGGCTTCCCAAAGTCAAGGTCTGGAGGCCTTTTCTCTGAGGCTGTTGGATTTGCATTCTGAACAGGACTCTCCAACCCCCTGGCCACCCAGCTCAGAGATCACTGGCAGCCATTACTCACCTCCCACTGACAGATGGGTGACTTGAGAATTCTTCTCCGGAGAAAGAGAACAGCTTCAAAGAAAAGGCCTCCGGATGCTGACATTTGGGAATCCCACAGTGAAAAAGCCTACAGAGAAATCCGTGGCACAAAAAGCCCTGTTGGCTCACAGCACTTCCAAAGAGCTTTTTGGTATCTCTCTCCCTAACATGAGACATTTGAGAAAAGTAAGAGGAAAACAAATAGAAACAGAGACTGTGCAAGGAAACTTATGATCAATATCCTAAGGGACATAAGGGAAGAAATTGTAGAATGTTATGCAAAAGGAACAGATTAATAATAATAATAACAATATTTATTGAACATTTACTATGTACCAGGCATGTATTTAAACTAACTTAATCCTCATTACATGCTTTAATCCTCATTTTTTTAATTTAAAATTTAAAAAAATTTTTATACAATTTTAAAGGTTACTTTCCATTTACAGTTATTACAAAATAATAGCTATATTCCCCATATTCCCCATGTGGTACAGTACATCCTTGAGCCTATTTTCTACCCAACAGTTTGTACCTCCTACTCCCCCACCTCTATAATGCCCTTCCCCTGCCACTGGTAACCACTAGTTTGTTCTCTATATCTGTCAGTCTGCTTCTTTTATGTTCTATTCACTAGTATGTTGTATTTTTTAGATTCCATATATGAGCGGTATCATATAGTATTTCTCTGTCTGATTTATTTCACATAGCATAATGCTCTCCAAGTCCATCCATGTTGCTGCAAATGGCAAAATTTCATTCTTTTTTATGGTTTTTTTAAATAGTTAGGGAGTAGTATTCCACTGTGTATATATATATACCACATCTTTTTAAAAAAATTTTTATTGGAGTATAGTTGATTTACAATGTTGTGTTACTTTCGGGTGTACAGCAAAGTGAATCAGTTATACATATACATATATCTATTCTTCTTCTTAGATTCTTTTCCCATATAGGTCATTACAGAGTATTGAGTGGAGTTCCCTGTGCTATACAGTAGGTTCTTATTAGTTATCTCTCTTATATATAGTAGTGTGTATAAATCAACAATCCTCATTAAATGCCCATGAGTTGGGTACAATTATTTCCCCCATTTTATAGATGAGAAAACTGAGGCACAGAGAAGGTAAGGAACTTGTCAAAGGTTATATAACCAGAAAGGAGTGTGTACTAAATGTATTTGAATCGCTGATTTTAATGACCTCTAAGAGATCCTTTGAAAAAAACTCTCGGAACAACTCAAACAACATGAGAAAAAGGTAAGAAAATGAGAGGATCAACCCAGGAGGTCCAACATCTAACACATATGTATACAAAGAGGAAGAAGTGAAAATGGAAGGAATTATTTTTAAATAGTATAATAACATTGCCTTACATTTAAATGAGCTTTCAGATTACTAACAATAAATGAATGGAAAAAAAAAAAAAAGACGTACAATCCAAAACCCATCTTAGCAAAATTTGACAACTCCAAGGATGAAGATAAAACCCTAAAAACTTCCAGAGAGAAAAAAAAGGTCACTTATGAAAGATTGGAATTAAAACTGGCATCAGACTTCTTAACAGTAACTCTGGAAGCCAGAAGTCAATGGAGCAATGCCTTCCGGAATTGAGAAAACTGTATCCAACCTAATATTCCATAGCAACCAAGCCAGGAGTCAAGTGTGAGACACTGAATGCACAGGAACTGGTAACAAGTGTTACCTGTAGGAGGGAAACTGAGGGCTAGGTGTGGGCAACAGACTTACCTTTCACTGTGGACCATTTTGTTCTGTTTGAATGTTTACCATATGCTTATCACATTATTCCAAAAAGTTTAGAATCAAAAAGTCACTTTTAAGTGATGCCAATAGTTAATTAAATTTGGAAACCACCAAAAGCCCTTGGATGATTCCCGGTTCTCCACTCCTCTCCTGTAAGCATGAAGTAGGCAGGGAGAAAGGGAGGTCAGCCAGAACCTGTTTGCTGCACTGGTGAAAATGCAAAGATACTCTGGAAGTCAATCCTCTGGCGAGCCAAAGCCAAGACTCATCATTAGGTCATTTGAATAAATACATGAGTGAATGAAAGGATAAATGAGCATGAAGCAGCCATTTGAGTCATTTGGGTGTGGGTGAGTGAGAGGAAGGAAGTAAAGCTAGGGGAAATTGTTTGGCATTGTAAATCCTCCCTTGCTGAGACCTGACATTTTCTGCAGGGATGTGTATTGGGTGTAGGGAACCAAACTGCAATAGTAGGTCTCTTCTTGCCACCTCAACATGAGAAGTTGAAGTCTGGTTTAGCCGATTTAGCTGTATACCATCATTAAGTAGCATACAGATCAAGGTCCAGATTTTTAATTGCCATTCTCTGTCTTTGGGAGAAGAGAAGCTCTGAGATGTTTCTTGTGAAGCATGAGCTAAGCCTGATTATAGTTCCGCTCACATACTTGATAGGAAGCATATTAAAGCTTACTGCAGTCCTTAAGAACTTATCTAATTCAGTAGTTATTTATAAGCCCTTTTAAAAGAGTCTGTGTTACACGCGTAGAGAATGGACTTGAGGACACGGGGAGGGGGAAGGGTAAGCTGGGACGAAGTGAGAGAGTGGCATGGACATATATACACTACCGAATGTAAAATAGATAGCTAGTGGGAAGCAGCCGCATAGCACAGGGAGATCAGCTTGGTGCTTTGTGACCACCTAGAGGGGTGGGATAGGGAGGGTGGGAGGGAGGGAGATGCAAGAGGGAAGAGATATGGGGACATATGTATATGTATAACTGATTCACTTTGTTATGAAGCAGAAACTAACACACCATTGTAAAGCAATTATATGCCAATAAAGGTGTTAAAAAAAAATAGAAACACTAAGCCGCGTAAGAAAAAATATGAGTCTGTGTTAAATGGTATGAATGGTCACCTTTTCATGAGCATATTAGTAAGACTATATTCCAGCACTTTAGCCAAATGATAATAGGTCAGTAGCATCAGCCTCTTGGAGAAAGACTATATTCTTTTTTTAAAAATTAATTAATTAATTAATTAATTAATTTTATTTTTGGCTGCATTGGGTCTTTGTTGCTGCGCTCGGGTTTTTCTCTAGTTGTGGCGAGTAGAGGCTACTCTTCGTTGCGGTGCATGGGCTTCTCATTGTGGTGGCTTCTCTTGTTGTGGAGCACGGGCCCTAGGCGTGTGGGCTCAGTAGTTGTGGTGCACGGGCTCAGTAGATGTGACGCACGGGTTTAGTTGCTCCGCAGCATGCAGGCTTTTCCCGGATCAGGGATTGAGCCCATGTCCCCTGCATTGGCAGGAGGATTATATTCTTGAATGTTGGATACAAATGCCATTTGGGGGAATTACTGTCTTCCACATTCTACTTGCCATAATCTTTGAAGATGATTTCTTTTTGCCCCCATGATATTAGGATGGCACAGCTTCTGTAAACATTTCCCCATGACATATTCCAGGAACATGTGTTACCAGAATGATGTGAAGAGTATAGTTTATATCATTTGTAGAGCATGGGAAGTCTGAAGTCAGACTTAGTTGAAATTATTAACTTTGAGATCTTAGCAAATTACTTAACCTCTCTGAGTCTTAGGTTTTGCTCTGTAAGATGAGGTAAACCCTGCTTCATAGGGTTAAGTGATTACATGAATTTATATATATAAAATGTATGTATTCTTCAGCATGCGGTAACTGGCATATAGTAAGCACTCAATGAATGTTAGATATTGTTAATATTATAAAGCATTTTTATGATTGCAGAGTACTTTCAGATAAACTAACACTAAACTACAATTCCCACTTGCTCTGCATAACAAAACTCAAAATATATATGGGAAAGAACTGTGAAATCTAAAAAGTGCTATGCAGACATAAAAGTGGTAATATCAAGCTTATCGTTACATTTTTTTTTTTTAAACCATTGCTTTCTTTTTTTTTTTTTTTTAATAGCTTTTTTTTTTTTTTAAAGGATTTTCTTATTTATTTATTTATTTATTTATTTATTTATTTATTTATTTTTGGCTGTGTTGGGTCTTCGGTTCGTGCGAGGGCTTTCTCCAGTTGCGGCAAGCGGGGGCCACTCTTCATCGCGGTGCGGGGACCGCTCTTCATCGCGGTGCGCGGGCCTTTCTCTATCGCGGCCCCTCCCGTCGCGGGGCACAGGCTCCAGACGCGCAGGCTCAGCAATTGTGGCTCACGGGCCCAGCTGCTCCGTGGCATGTGGGATCTTCCCAGACCAGGGCTCGAACCCGTGTCCCCTGCATTAGCAGGCAGATTCTCAACCACTGCGCCACCAGGGAAGCCCTATCGTTACATTTTTATAAAACAGAATGAAGAATTCATGTCATAACCCACTCCTAGGGCTGTTGTGGTTACCAAAAAACTTGTGAATGGTTAAAGCATTTTTAATTCTATGAGACAGTGATTATCATTGTGAGTGGGGAGGTAGAGGAAGCTAATGCATAATTTTTTAAACATTTATTAAAGGATGTGGTAGGCAGCCTCTAAGATTGTCTCCAGAATTCCTCCCTCCTAGTATTCCTTCTGCTTGATTGTGGGCAGGAATAATGTAATCACTTATAACAAATATCAATAGAATATGGCAACAGGTGTCTCCTCTGAGTTTCCATCTTCGACACTTTCTTGTGCTTTCTTTTGGGTCACTTACCCTGGGGGAAGCCAGCTGCCTTGGGGTGAGGCAGCCCTTTGGAGAGGCACATGTAGTGAGGGATTGAGACCTTCCAACAGCCACGTGTGTAAGCTTAGAAATGGAGTCTCCCTACCTCAGTCAAACCTTCAGATGAGACCACAGCCCCAGCCGACAGTTTTACTGCACCTCATGGGAGACCCTAAGCCAAAGCTACCCAGCTGAGCTGTGCCCAGACTCCTGACCCACAGAAACTATGAAATATGTTTGTTGTTTTAAGCTGCTAAGTTTTGTAATGATTTGTTATGCAGAAAGAGGTAATTAGTAAAGAAGTATAAGATACACACCTAAAATGCACAATCATAAGTGTACAGTTTGATGAATTTCACAAATGAACACTCCTAAGTAACAAGCACCCAAATCTAGAAATAGAACTTAGTCAGCCCCTTGGATGCCTCCCCATGTTCCCATCAACCCATTCCTCCTTCTTCCAAGGGTAACCACCATATGGACTTCTAACAGAATAGATGAATTTTCTGTTTCTGTACCTTGTATAAACAGAAGCACGTAGCGTGTACTCTTTTGTGTCTACCTTCTTTGGGTCAGCAGTACATTCCTCTTGTCTAGTTTTTAAAGGCCTGCTCTAAAATGCCATTGTTTAATCACAGTATTTAATCTATTCCAAACAGTAGTAAAGAAGAGTGTGAGTTGATATATATGTAAAAATGGGAGCGTAATAGAGAAAGATTGAGAAGCATCTCTGTATATGACCAAGAATAGAAAAGAAGATGATGAGAAGGTCTGCAGGAATTCACAAGAATCCCAGCAGAACTCTAGAGCAATAAAATGTTTGTTAAATATATATATATATATATATACTGACAGGCAGTATAATACACTGTTAAGAGTACGGGTGTTACAGATAAAATGCCTGGATTAGAATCATGGTTCTACTCCTTACTAAGTGTGTGATCTGGGCAAATTAATCTCTCTGTGTCTCAGCATCTTTGTCTATAGAATGAGAATAATACTAGTGCTTACCTCACAGGATTGCTGAGAAGATTAAAAATGGAAATAAATATAAATTGAGGGCTTCCCTGCTGGTGCAGTGGTTAAGAATCCGCCTGCCAATGCAGGGAACACGGGTTCAAGCCCTGGTCCAGGAAGATCCCACATGCCGCGGAGCAACTAAGCCTGTGCACCACAGCTACTGAGCCTGCACTCTAGAGCCCGCGAGCCACAACTACTGAGCCCACGTGCCACAACTACTGAAGCCCGTGCACCTAGAGCCTGTGCTCCGCAACAAGAGAAGCCACCGCAATGAGAAGCCCGTGCAGTGCAATGAAGAGAAGCCCTCGCTCGCTGCAACTAGAGAAAGCCCACGCGCAGCAACGAAGACTCAACGCAGCCAAAAAAAAAAAACCAAAATAAATATAAATAGAGTAGTGCAATGCTTTGCACAAGATGAGCATTCAAAAATTGTTAGCTATTACTGATAAATATTTCCATAGGGAGTTTTAAAAAAATATATTGGGTGACCAATTTGTACTATCATTTTGTTTCTTGGCTCTTCTGTCTGTCCCTAGAGTGGGTGATGGAGAGGGAAACAGATGAAGTTCAGACCAGGCATCTTCTTTTTGTAATTAGCTTTGATGGGAAGGTGGAGGAGGAAGGATAAAGTTAAAGGCTGAAATGAGGCTGTAACTTATCATTAGATTTTAATTATAAGCATAATCTTAAGTCTCCATTGCTGTGACTCCCTAAAAATTGACTACTGCTCTCTCAGTAGCCAGTCTATGTCTATTTTTAATTTCCTCCCTCTGGTCAAATCTCTGCTGAAGGTAATAAAAGATTTAGATTTAGAAAGCGACTTAGCATTTGGAATGAGATAGAGGCTATAAATAGGCATGTCAATGAAACAGGTTAGCTCTTGGAATCTCAGCATCAAAGGCATACATTCTTGTCTGATCTGCATACTGACACTGGCATGCTTGTAGGGGTCTCTAGACAGGTGTGTGTGTGTGTGTGTGTGTGTGTGTGTGTGTGTGGTGCTGCATATGTAGACATGAATACATGCATGGAACATGTACAATCATACTACTCTGAGAACAGAATTCTGAGGGATAACGTGTATTTTTTAGTAGCAGAGTGATCCCTGTAGACTAGATTGGTAGCCTTCCCCTGACAATTAGTACTGGAGAAATCAGGGTAAACCATTACTCCCAGATGGCCAACCCCCAGGTGTAGGACAGTGGTGGGTAGAGCTTACATGCTGATTTTGTGATACTACGGACCAGTCTGTGAGACCTCACCAGGATCGAGGGTCCACAGTGATGTTCTAATCTGCCAAACACTGAAGTCAGCTTGACAACTCATTTCCTAAGCAGTCAGGCTGCCATTCCCAGTCTTTGGAATGTCATCACCTATGAATTAGAGCTGCTAAAAGTCCAACCTATTCTTCAGGCCCAGGTTGAATACTTCCTTTTGTATGAAGCCATCCCTGATCGCCTTGGTGATCTTCCTCTTCTAAATCCTAGAGCACGTTCTGACCCTCACATTCATATCACACACAGTGCCTTGAACTGGATTTGTTGGGTGCCTCTTTTGTTTCTCTATTATTGGGACGTCTTCATAGACAAAAGACAATGTCATTCATCTCTGTAGCCCGGCACCATCTAGGGTGGTAACAGGAGGACTACTCATATTCCTTGAACAACTGTGCACTCCTGGTTACCCAGCTCTGGCTGCCAACTATTTTGTCAATGTTCCCGTTAGTTTGTGGCACCCAGAATCTGAAGCATGGTGGATAAGATGTTTAAGGAAATGCTATAGAAATAAGTATTCCTGAATATCTTATGATATACAATAATAAACAATTTGATACTAACAGACCTGTCAAGAACTTATAAAAGTTTTGCTGTGATTTCAGATTCTCAGTGATAATGAGAGACTATGAACAATTTCATGTTTTAGCAGATTAGTTTTAAATGTGAAATTGACCTGAAGGCAGGATAATGACCAAGATGACCTTCTGGGCCTTCCCAAGCTTGAGATTCTAGATTACAGAGAACCAGAGCATTCTAGGGTTTTGTAAATTACAAAATTTTGTAAATTTTGTAAATTCAGTAAATTACCAACCTAAAACAAAGGCTAAACATCAAGATTTAAAGGACCCTGAGGGTTCTTCTGCTGATTCCTCCCCTCTAAGCCACCTGAGATGGATTTTTGTTCCTTCCCTCTTTGCCTTTCCTTATTGACTCTCTGAAGATGATACTTCACAATACCTGAGTAATTGATTTGTTTCATAAGAAGTTCTGCAATGAAAATAAGTTTTTTTGGTCTTAGACAAAGTAAACACCTATTTCAGTTGGAAAAAGTTAAACCAGTGACCTTAAGTTATTTTTTAAAAGTGTGTGTTTCTATTTCTTTAACAACGTTTTTCTCAAATGCCTGATCATATTTTCTAAGATTTCCGTTTTTTCCATGGCCCTTGGAAACTAAATGCATACAGTTTGAAATTTAGCATATAACCACAAATGGCAAAAAAGTGCTTTTCAAACTTAAATCCAAGGTCGTCTATAATTCTTTGTCAATTTTAATCCTTTTTACTGTTATAAAAATGTAAGGTGAGGCTCGGCTAATCTCGCTAAGCAAATTCTGCCCCCTTGTGAATTAAAATATCCACAGATAGGAAAGAAATGCTACAGTTGCATGGGGCCAGTTCCTTTTAGTTCTATCAAAGAGCCCGTCAGTGATCTTGAAAAGTAATGTTACAATGGAACAAAACTAGACTATTTGTATAAATTGTGTAAGAGCTGATAGATGATGACAAAACACACTGACAGCTAATAGTATACATCTGTATCTTACACTTTGTATACGAGGACTGTGCCTTGACTATATCAAGCATTGGAAAAATATTTAATAGAATGTTAGGAAGGACATGAAATATTGAGTTTAACATCCACACATAAGGGTCCCTTTCACAGCCCCTGACATAACCCCACTTGAGTGACTCCAGGAATGGAAAATTCACTAAATGATTCAGTGCATTCTCCGATCAGGCAGGGACTAACTGTTAGAAAGTCTGTCAACATATTAAGCCCAAATGTGGATAAACAACAAGGTCCTACTGTATAGCACAGGGCACTATATTCAATATCCTGTGATAAACAATAATGGACAAGAATATGAAAAAGAATATATATATATGTATAACTGAGTCGCTTTGCTGGACAGCAATAATTAACACAACATTGTAATTCAACTATAATTCAATTAAAAAAATATTAAGCCCAAATGGAATAGATCCTTTGTAAGAGAATCATATCATTTCAGAACTGGAAAGAGGTGTTGGAGATCTCCCAGTTTATCCTTTTATTGTTGAATCTATTACACCATCTGGACCTAATTCTATTCTCTGGAACAACACTCAATAAGCCTATTACTTGTTTTGTAGGCTTTTAAATGTTGGAAAGGAACTACCATGTTGCCCCTTAGTCTTCTGTCTTGCTACCTTTTCACCAATAATTGTGTCAACTATTCCTCATATGACATGTTTTTAGATCCCATCATCTCCCAGTTACAACCCTGGATGCCAACTTTTTTGTCAATGTCCCTCTCATGTGCAGCGTCAAGAACTGAACACAGGTGTTCTGGATGTGCTCATTTGTCTAGGATAGAGGGCAATGAAGCGGTTATTCCTCAAAGAGGTTTTGCAACCCAAACTCCATGGGCTTTTTCAGCAGTTATATCATACTACTGGTCAGTGTAAATCTTGTAGCCCCCCAGGTCCTCCAGGTCTTTCCCACCCTGTACTTGTGCCTAGCTATAACTTCTAACAATTGTCTCTATTAAATTTCATCTAGCCTTTGGCTCAGAATCCCAGCTAGCAAGATGATTATATATCTTAAATGTGTTCACTCAGATTAGCTCAGCTACCTAGCTCTGTGCCACCCATATTTAATAAGCATGACCTCTGTGTTTCCAACCTATTTCAAGGCAAAGGCAATGACCTCTGGTGTAGGAATGAGATTAGAATAAACACTGGAGGTGGGCCCATGTCCCCACAGTGCCACCCATCAGCCGTGTGGCCTCAGCTGTGTGGTCCTCTGTTTTCTCTTCTCTGAAACAGAGGTGATAACATGAGCTCATCAGGTGCTCATAGGGCCACGTGAGATAATGCATTTGAATAGGCTGAGTTAATTGTTAATTGCTAAATAAATATAAAGTATTATTAATCATTAGCTTTCAAATGGTTTGAGGAGGGGGGAGAAAGTGTTATCATCTTATGTGTTCCCTTTATACCTGCTAGGTGAAGAGCTCCATACAAATTTTTAATGTGGATAAATACACACAAAGTACATATTGAGAAAGTTTTTCACAGAGGGGAAGGAAGGTGAGTTGATAATTTTTTTTAATTAATTTATTTTTGGCTGCATTAGGTCTTCGTTGCTGTGTGTGGGCTTTCTCTAGTTGCAGTGAGCGGAGGCTACTCTTCTTTGCAGTGCGCGGGCTTCTCATTGCAGTGGCTTCTCTTGTTGCAGAGCACGGACTCTAGGCGCGTGGGCTTCAGTAGTTGTGGCATGTGGGCTCAGTAGTTGTGGCTCACAAGCTCTAGAGCACAGGCTCAGTAGTTGTGGCGCACGGGCTTAGTTGCTCCACGGCATGTGGGATCTTCCTGGACCAGGGCTCAAACCCGTGTCCCCTGCATTGGCAGGCAGATTCTTAACCACTGCGCCACCAGGGAAGCCCATGAGTTGATAATTTTTAATCAGCCTGTGTTTAGTCTGGAAACTTCTTCAACTGTCTTCTATCAGCATAAGGCTCTCCCTTTCCCCCTACATCTAGCCCTGCTCCTTCCCTTCCTCCCTCCTCCTTTACTCCATCTTCCTCCCCACTTCCTTCTCCTCCTCTAAAACCAACCCCCAGACTGGGAAGCCAGAGGAAGCTCTATACACTCCCACCTCCCACCCCGACACTGAAGCCGAAGGCTGCCATCTTGGTCCTTGCACCCACATCATTAATTTTAGGATTACAGGAACAAATGCTCACCTCCTGGGGGAAAAAGATAACAAGGCACCACACTGATTCCCAGATGCCTGAAATTCCACTGATAACCACAGCTGCGTTCCTTCAGCTCCAGGCTTTCTCTAAATATCAAGTATACGTTTGTCTCTGAGAAGACATTGAGATGAATCTAGCAGCTCAGAGTGAATGGGTTTTCCTTTTCCGAACACCTCATAAAGGCAGCTGGCTGGAGGGATGCTGGGTTTGGCCTGGGAAAGCAAAATAGAGAGAAGAGAAACTTGCCTGGTTCACAGCAAGGGCGCCGGAGAGGCGGACGAGAGGAGAGAGGCTGCCTCTGCTCAAGCTGCTCCTCCACCAGGAATGCTCTCTGCCTTCCCTGGGGTCTGTGCAGGAAAAGCCTGTCGTCTCCAGCACCAGCTTAATCCCACTTACTCTTTGGCGTCTTTCTTAACCACTCTTGTCGGAAATGATTGATCTTCCATACAATATGATCACTTTGCCTAGGTGTGATCAAGATGTTGAAACATAGCAGCAAAAATATGCAGCAAAATATACATGTATACATACATATATGTACGTATATATACGTATACATATGCATACATATATATACAGATACATATATATATATGGAGAGAGAGAGAGAGAGCAAATATGGCCAAATATTAAGAGTTATCTAGCAAAATGACTTTCAGATTCCTTACAATTCTTCTTCACTTCCTCAGCATGTTTTTCTGGTTTTCCTTGTCTTTCAAAGCATGACGTGTACAACTATTAATAATAAAAATGAACATTTGTTGAGTATGTACTGTATACCATGTGCCAGTGCCAGACACTTTACATACATCAAATGTAACCCTTAAAATCACCTTTCATGGTTGATGTTTTTATGCTCATTTTACAAAGAAGGAAAAACACTCAGAGCGGTCAGGGAATTAATTGGTCTTAGGGCCAGTTAAGTCCACATCTGTCTGACTCCAAACTCATGCTCCTTCTATTGCATCCTGCTGTACCTTGAATTGCATACAGTGTTCCAGAAACAGTCTGGAAGGTACATGCCCTCACACACACACACACACCCCTACAGAATTTATATATATATAATATATATATAAATATATATATATTAGTCTTAGAAATCAGGAGGCATTTGGGTGAGTCACTTCTCTCTAAGCCTCGATTTCTTGATCTATAAATTAAGAGAAGTCTATTTTTAAATTTCCAAAATCCTTTTAATTTTTCTAAATGACATTCGATGATTTTGATTTTCTTGAGGCTTTCTCAAATATTCCGTGTAAAGCAAAACACAAGAAAATTCTCCTCCCCTTCAGGTAAGAGCACGGGGCCATTGAAAAGAGTGTAATCACCGAGTGGAAGGGGGTGCTTGCACCCCTCCATCGCCTGTTAGCAGGTGCCCTGCTGTACAGTAAATAGTGTGCATGACCTGTGTTGATGAGGGCGGCATAGAGGATCCATTCTTTGGAGAGAGTAGCAAGCAGACCCTGGGCAACTTGTACCCCGTAGGCATTCACTAAGTATTTGAGAAGTAGAAAATTTCTCTGTTAGGGAAAGAAAAGAGAAATAGATATTTCATATGCAGCATCCTGGTTTCTATTCAAACTTACCCCTGGCCATTTGTCTTTTTGCATCCGTGAAAGCAAGATGGGTCACCACCGGCAGCCCTAGGGGAGCCATCTGAGAAAATTCAGCCAGGGTTCTCACTCCTGACACATCTCTCGAACCCATACAGTCTGATCCAGAAATAGGGCCTCAGTATATGAGGGAAACAGTGTTTTTGTCAGGGCTTGAAGACTATAGGCTTCACTTACTTGGACTAAGTAAGCTTCCTTGAAAGGGTCGTCCAAGGCGTCTACCTGACCACTGAATCAATGCCAGCTCTTCATACATAACATTTTTAGAAAGGCGATTTGAGAGTGAGTGTTTTATGTGAGTAGAATAGTCAACTATGAGTGTTTCTTTTTTTTTATAAATTACTTATTTTTTTATCTTCGGCTGCATTGGGTCCTCGCTGCTGCGCGTGGGCCCCCTCCAGCTGCGGTGAGTGGGGGCCACTCCTCGCCGCGGTGCACAGGCCTCTCACTGCGGTGGCTTCCCCCGCTGCAGAGCACGAGCTCCAGGCGCACGGGCCTCAGCAGTTGTGGCGCACGGGCACAGGTGCTCCGCGGCACGCGGGATCCTCGCGGACCAGGGCTCGAACCCATGTCCCCTGCATGGCAGGCGGACTCTCAACCACTGCGCCACCAGGGAAGCCCCAACTCTGAGTGTTTTAATGTGAACAGTCAATTGGTTATAGAAATCGCCTTTAAAAACTGACTCATCTCCTCAGTGGATTCATCTTCAAAGTATGTGGCTTATTTTCCCTCAGTTATATACAAATATTCATGTTGAAAAAAAAACAAAGTTGGGACTTCCCTGGTGGCGCAGTGGTTAAGGATCCGCCTGCCAATGCAGGGGACACGGGTTCGAGCTCTGGTCCGGGAAGATCCCACATGCCGCGGAGCAGCTAAGCCCGTGTGCCACAACTGGTGAAGCCCGTGTGCCTAGAGCCCGTGCTCCGCAACGAAGAGTAGCCCCCGCTCGCCGCAACTAGAGAAAGCCCACATGCAGCAACAAAGACCCAACACAGCCAAAAGTAAATAAATAAAATAAATAAATTTAAAAAAAACAAAAAACAAAAAAAAAACAAAGTTACCCCTGCCCCTTCTCTTTGAAGGAGGTCTTGAAGGTTCAAGAGACTCTTTAATAAATGTAAATGCCCTTTAGAGAATAAAACCTTAAACTAATCTTAACGAATGTAGGCAGCAGTCATCTGAAGAAAAGCTCGTTTCTGTACTAGAGAAGAACATTTTAGGGGGAGACCCCTATGTGCCATCACCAGGTGCTTTACCTCAGCGTCTAGTTTAATTCCCATTTTGCAGATGAGAACACTAAGGCTCAGAGAGGGTAATTCTCCCAAGCTCACAGGGGTCCTTTGTTAAGTGCTGGAGCTGTAGGCAAAGGCTTCAGCTTAGGGAGCGGCCGTGGCGTCCATGACTGCATTTGCACATGGAGGGGGTCCTTACCACTGCCGCCTTCCAGCACCTGTCCCCACCGTCAAACGCCACAAGTCCCAGTCACACAATAGAGATAATTCCCTTACTTGCAGTTCTGCCACCAACCAGCTTTGTGACTTGACGCTTCAAATCTCCAAGCTGCAGTTAAATTTTGATGACCCCTAAGGTCTTTCTCAATGAAGACAAACCGTTCAGTGTCCAGGGAACCCAAGGCTGGCCCTGGGGTGTTGGGATTGCTCCTTCCTGCTCACCGGCCAGGCGGCAGGCGTGCTCAGCAGCCCCCATGAGCATTGCCGAGCCTGGGGGTGGTAATCAGAGCCCAGTCCCCTGTCCGTGTAGACTGTAAAACATGAGTGTGGGTTAAAAAGCACAGAAGGACCTGAGAAATCTGCAGGGGTCCTGGGGAACTGAGGTTCAGGGAAGACTAAAGGTGCAATGCACCCTGATCTTGAGGCTCCCTGCCTTGGTAAAGCCGCTTGTATTCACTGAGTGGCCAGTCCCCGCACTGCTGCGTTTAATTCTGGGTGTGGTATAAATAGAAATTTGTGCTCTGGCAAAGCACACCACCCACCACTCTGTTCCTTTCCTTGTGGGACAGCAACCAAATCTGAGCCTTTGATTCCCTCTAGTGGCTCAAATCGGCAACTTTCATAGCTGATTCTTTGCATTTATTTATTCAATGTACAGAGTGCCTACTGTATGCACCAAATTGGTACTGGGTTCTCTAGCTTTGCCGGGGGTGCTTCATTTGAACATTGTCGTGTCCAGTGGAATGATCAGGGATGGAAGCCAGAGCTCCTCCTTACAAGCTTAGCTTAGTTCGGTGCAAACCGCCTCTGCTTTATGGGGACTGAGGGAGGATGGGTTTTATATGGGTTATTTCTGCCACTAAATGAGTTGTAGTGTTGCAGGAAGGGGGACCCCTTCCAGGGCCCGAGAGTGGGCTGTTGTCTAACCCTAGGAAATGAATTGTCTGAGGAGACACACGTGCTGACAAAGCAAGAGACTTTACGGGGAAGGGGTCCCCGGGCAGAGAGCAGCAGGGTAAGGGAACCCAGGAGAACTGCCCTGCCATGTGGCTCGCAGTCTCGGGTTTTAGTTTCCGGGTTGTCTCTGGCCAATCATTCTGACTCAGGGTCCTTCCTGGTGACATGTGCATCGCTCAGCCAAGATGGATTCCAGCGAGAAGGATTCTGGGAGGTTGGTAGGACATACGGACTGGCATCTCCTCTCTCCTTTTGACCTTTCCTGAATTCTTCCGGTTGGTGGTAGCTTGTCAGTTCTGAGTTCCTTACCAGGACCTCCTGTTGTAAGATAACTCACGCAAGTGGTTACTGTCGTGCCTGACCAGGAAGGGCAGTTTTGGTCAGTGGTTCCCCTATCAGTAGGACCTTGGGCCGACTCCTTTATTCCCAGACCTCAGGTTGCTCATTGGTAAAATCATTGTGTGGGTTAGATTCAAATCCATCCAACACATATTTATTGAGCACCTGCAGTGTGTGAGACCCAGGCTGAGTGCTCTGGGCATGCAGTGGTGAACAGAACTTGATCTCAAGGAGCTTAGAGGCTAACGGGAGAACCAGACATCCAGGAAGCCACATAAAACAAAGGGCACGAGATCACACTGTTGCTACAACATGGCAGAGGTAACTGAGAAACCACAGGAGCCTAACTCGGATTCAGAGATACACACCATGAGTTCGAAACAACAAACACCAAGCGTCAAAGGGAAGAAGAAGAGGAAGGCCCCTTATCAACTTCAGGACTATGAAAGTGAGAAGGTACAGAAGACGGTCATGAAGGTAAAATCAACCCTTTGGCAGAGTGTGGAAAAATGTAAGAAAGGGAAGAAGTCCATGATACTAGTCTTCTACCACCAGCAGAATAAAAAAAAAGAACGAAAATCAGCCAGAGGAGGATGAAGAAGTCCTGGAGGGTTCTTCCAGCAGTTCATCAAGTACTGCCCTGTGTCTACCAGGTAACTGAGACCTTGCTGTCTCTGTTGTCTCTCCAGAAAAAGCACTGGAGAAATGGTCATTTGTGTAGAGATCAAACACAAATGGTCACCTGTGTAGAGACCAAATAAAGCACTCAGATGTTGATTAAAATACCAACAAGCTGTAAAAAAAAAAAACAAAAACAAAACCAAAAAACAAAGGGCACGTGCAGCATAGCATGGTTGTCGGTGTGAGCTTCGCAGTGAGACACATCTGGGTGGAGCCCAGCACTGCCACGTTGCACTGGCTGTATGATATTGGGCAAGTTGCTACCCCCCTCTGTACATTTCCTCAGTAATTTTGGATAATAACCCTTTCTTTATAAAGTGGCTGCTCAGTGTAGAGCCACACCATTGGAAGTGCTCACTACGTGGCGGCCACGCCCACTGCAGTGTCACGTTCTAAACTGAAACAACAGAAACCTTCCTGAGAATGTCAGTTAGACCCCACGAGGGGCTTGTCTTTTGGTTCTGAGGCCCCTTCTTATGCTCAGTAGATTTCTCTAGTCTCCTTTCTTGGCCATGGAGCTTGGGAATCCACCCGCTGCTTCTCTTGGGGTCTACCTCCGAGGCCCCCTGCATTTCAGCCCATCAGCCCCCCTGAGCGAGAACCACAATCTCCTCTGCTCCCTTCTTCCTTGTTTCATTTCCCTGCAGGCAAGAAGACAGGCCCTTCTTCCTACAGATTTGCTGCTAATCAATTTGGGGAAATGAACGGGGAATAAGAGAGGTAGTTTATATGCTTCTGTTGGTCACGACCCTTGATCTTTAGTGCTTAAAACCCTTCTAAAGTGGCAGAGTGAGTTCTCTGCCAGAGAGAGGGCTTCACACAAGCCCTGGCACTTGGGGCTGTTCCATCGTAGAGGTTGTGTGATTCTGTTCCATTGTGAATGGCTTGAAAAAGATCCTTTTGACGCTGACCTTCTTTATCACTGTGTAAGGAGATAAAGGAGGATCAGAGCTAAAGCACACTTTGAATGCCAGACACATCATACCTAGAATCAGGTGAGGTTTCATCATATCAATTTATCGGTCATTAATACTGTAGATTTAATAGTCATGTACTAAGAGAGACGTCCCTGGAGGTCCAGCGGTTAAGACTCCGAGCTTCCACTGCCGGGGGACGCATGTTCGATCCCTGGTTGGGGAACTAAGATCCCACATGCCATGCGGTGCAGCCAAAAAGTAAAAAAAAAAAAAAAAAAAAAGAAAAAGTCAGGTACTAAGAGATGAATAGGAAGGAGAGAAGGTGAACTTGGGATGTAAAGTTGCTGACACCATACCATTCCTGGAAAAAGATGACAGTTAAAGAAAGCAAAAGTGGAACTGAATTCCTATTGGCCAAAGGAATATTGGATGGATGAAGGGACAGGATCCAAATGTGGTAACTTGGAATTCTGCTTTGGATAGAAAGTGCTGCTTGATATTTTGAAGCCATATGATACGAAACTACAGAGAAAAGGGTAGGGGACTAAGAGGTACAAACCATGATGTATCAAATAAGCTACAAGGATATACTGTACAACGTGGGGAATATAGCCAATATTTTATAATAACTATAAATGAAGTATAACATTTAAAAATTGTGAATCACTATATTGAACACCTGTAACTTATATAGAATATTATATCAATTATAACTCAATTTAAAAAAAAAGAAAGAAACTACAGAGAATGAAAGACAGAAGTTGGCGGGGGTGGCAAGGTAGGAGGATGTGTGTCCCTAAAGGAAGCAGGGACTGCCTGTAAGAGCCCACTTGCTCCCAGAGGCGATGCTGCACTTACTCAGAGTTCTGTGAGGGCAGCCTGACTTTAAGAAGAGTCTCAGGAGTGAACCAGTATCTGGAGCCTGTTCTGGGGGCAGGCCAACCCTGCCTTCCCTTCTAGGTTCCGTCCTTCTGGAAGCCTTTGCTAGTGGAGGAGAGAAAGGTCAAAAGACAAAGCTGTTGTTGACCTGAGTTATTTCATTGTTCCTGAAAACCCAGTAAGGTAGGAAAGGTGGGCATTAGCTGGAGTGTAATTTGGGGGGTTAAGGAAGATATGATGAATTCAATTAATATGGAAGAGCCAGTGTGAGACCCGGGACTTCTATCACTTCTGGTCCAGGATTCTTCCAACACTCTGACTCGCCCCTTGCCCACAGAAACATCCAATAGCTATTAGTTGTAATATTTGCTTCCTGCACGTTGCAATCCAGTTTCTGCGTGATTCATCAGAGGTTTTCCTCTTCCAGTTTCCTGCTATGTTGGAACCTTGGGGACTCACACTGAGATCAAGAGAGTGGCAGAGGAAAAGGTCACTTTACCCTGTCACCATCAACTGGGGCTCCCAGAAAAAGACACCCTGGACATCGAATGGCTGCTCACCGATCATGAAGGGAACCAAAAAGTGGTGAGTGTGCGCCCGGCTAGAGCCCCGCCTCCTCTCCTCCCATCCTCCCTCGCCTTTCTCCTTGTGTCAGTAAGGGCTAGAAACTGCTTTTCTAGCTAGAAAAAGGCTAGAGTCTTCCAGATGCAAAACTATAAACAAGAAAGGGTACTGGGTTGCGAGGGTAAGAGATTCTATGTTTCCTGGGCAAGCAAGAACTACGAGAAAGCCATCTATCATTTGCCTAAGGAGGGAATCTGCACTAGTAGGGTCTTTCCTATGAAGGGGGCTAGGATGAAGCAGCTAGATTGCCTAGTCTAGTGGGTCAGAACCACACCTGTACTGGGAATCTTGCTCCTCTTCCTCCCCTGAAACCATCACCACCTGCCGATGCTTAAGCTTTGCACAGTCATGGCTTCTGAACTCTAAGATTGTATAATATGATAAACAATATAAGATACAGAGGAACAAGTACAGTACATAAATAGAAATGTTTAGCACATGTATAACTGGTTAGCAAAAGAACTGATACTGGTTCTAGAGTTGGAAAACAAAGGAGCTGGCCCTGGGTCTGCAGTGCTCAGGTTCTGTAGGACCACCAGGGTGGTCCATTGGTTTCTATAAGCTTCTGGCGGTGTGAACAGAACTTGTCACACTCTGCTCCTGGTGACCCCCTGGTCTGGTCTTCATTAGAGAAGGAGAATTAGGTAACCTATTGTTACCATCCTTTCTGCCTTGGCTGCACTCAGCCACTGTACCTTGCTTCAACCTCGGTTTTCTAGCATAACTATTCTCACTCCCTTTACCCATTGACTTATTTTTAAAAATCTTTTTGTTGAAAGTCTTGTGATTTAAAAAAAACAAAAAACAAAAAACAAACAAACAAAAAACTATAACCTAGGGAAGCTGACTTTAGACTTTCCTTCGTTTTCAGAACTTTACTTCTTTCCCTACAAAAAGTGCAAAGTTGTCCTTTCCTCTCCTCTGTCTATACTACTAATTTCATAAGGTGGTTTATGCAGGGAGAAGCAAAGGTTTTCGCTGAAAATATAATTCAGGATCACGGTTGGAGTTTAACTTGCTTACAGAGCTGCCTACATCACCTTGTTATTTTGATACCGCTTGTCATTTTGTTCTCATAGTACATCATCCCAAGACTCACTCTGTTCTCTCGAGAGCAAGGTCACCTTAACCTGTGCATGTTTATTCCAACAATTTCATAATCAATCCTAGACATGATACTCTCAGTTCTGAAGGAAGGAAGTAAGAGGCCATGTTCCTCTAATAAAAATCCAAGACTGACGCCACTCATCTAACTTTCACCCAAGCGGTTTCATTTAAACTAAAGAAAAAAGAGTTGCTTGGTTATGTAGCCAAGTGAACTTAAGGGTTGATTAAAGAAGGTCACTGATATGGCTTCTGTTATCACTCTGATAAGCAGGCACAGTTCCCTATTTATCTTCAGTGAGTGCTCTGAAGTAAGGATTGCCATTTATTCTGTCATTCACATGGCATGAATTTATTTTGCACTTACTGTATGCTACGGTAGGGTAGGCACTGGGGTACAATAGTGAAGAAGATATCAGCATCCCTGCCTTCTTGGAGCTTAAAGCGAAATGTCATTCAATAATTTTAAAAAATTTTTTTGAATTTTATTTTATTTTTTATTTTATTTTTTACTAATAAGAATAGCAGGTTCTTATTAGTTATCTATTTTATACATATTAGTGTATATATGTCAATCCCAATCTCCCCCAAGAAATTTTTTTTAAGGACACAACAATAAATATTAGCTACATGCCAGGCACAAATCTGTTGAGCACATACTATCTCACTTAACTTAAGCCTCATAACCAGGATTATTGGTGCCATTTCACAAATAAGGAACTAAGGCACATGCATATACACATACAAGGTGAGAAAATTGCTTAAAGTCACCCATTTTTGACATTGGGCACGCTGACATCGGTACCTGGGCTATTAACCACTAGCTATGTCACCTTCATAAATAATTTGAAATTAGAAAATGTGCTGCTATATAGGAAATAAGGAGAATATGGGGAGAAAATTATTCCAGACAGAATTAATCATGCAGAGACTCTGTTGCTGGAAAAAGCTGAGCACTATTGGAAGTTCTGAAATACCAAAAATCAGTTTAGTTAAATATAATAAATATTGGATTCCCACTAAACACACATACTGTCTCTCATAAAGGAGCTACTTGAACAGATACATATCATGATAGAGATAAGCAGAGTGTTCTAGAGGAAAACAAAGGAGGAGCCGCTGGCTGCAAGCCCTTGGAGGAGGGGAGAGGTCAAGGTGTGCTTCTCAAGGAGTGCAAGTGTGAGCCTGTGGGGTTGCAGGACCAGAAACTGAAAGGTCTTGCCTGCCATACCAGGAAGCTGAGAGTTTTTCCTACAAGGTCATGGCGTTCTTGAAGGCTTTTAAGAGTGAAAAGGGCATCTTTGCATTTTAGAGCATGCACTCTGGCTCTGTGAGGCTGATCTAAGCGGGACTCCAGTAGAAACAAGGTCAGTTGAATAGTTTCCGGCTATACGATAAGGGCTTAAACTACAGTCGTGGGGAGTTGGGATACCAAGCAGTGGGTGAAGTTGCCAGAGCTGGTAAATTGCCAGGGGGTTGGGAGTGAGAGTAAGGGGGACCAAGGAAGAAAATACAGGAAGGGTTGGAACAGACGCGGTGCTTATTTTTCCTTTTTTTTTTTTTTTGGCTGCGCTGCGCAGCTTGCAGGATCTTAGTTCCCCAAGCAGGGATTGAACCTGTGCCCCCTGCAGTGGAAGTTCAGAGACCTAACCACTGGACCACCAGGGAATTCCCGGATGTGAGGCTAACCAATGACCTATATCCCAAGGTTAGCTTTGCGTTTCAATCTGAGCAGAAACACTTTCATCCCTCTTGTCTAGGATGCTCAGACATGCAGGGGACATTTAGGGGTGGGTAGCCAACCTCAGGGATATTTGAATTTCAACCTAGAGAGCATGGCCGCTAGAAATCTGGAGCTTTCCTCCTGGTTCTAGGATGGAAACGCGGTAGAATTTCCAACATAAGAGTGCTCCCCTCCCCCAAGGTCAGTCAGGAACTCACAACATTTCCCCTCTATTTTTCAGTTGGAGAAATCAGGACAGAGATGTTCCAATTCCCATGCCAACCCTCTTGGCCACTCTTTCACCCTTTCCCCTGTCTCTTTGGCTTTAAGCAAGAAAAATCCTGATCTAAAACACAGAGAGGGGGGTCTACATCCATCTCCTTCAAGGCAGTTTCACAACTGCTACGTAGGGCCTGGCACAGCAGAGCAACTGCCAGAAGGTTGCGCTGCTCCACTGGAGTCCTAACAAATTGTCCTGCCTTCTTTCCCTAAAAGTGCATCCGGAGCAGGTCCACCAGGAATGTCGTAAGACAAACAGCCCTACAACAGCTGCGATTCATATATTTAATTTGTTTGTTTGCAGAAGGATTCAATTTATTCACTGTTCCCCCATCACACCCCGATTGATCCATGGCTTAGTCTCAGCACTACATCCCCTAGAATTAAAAAAACAAAATAAAACAGACAGGCACACAAGCATCCGAGATTCAATGTGTGTCTGAACAAAAAAAAGAAAGAGTCAAATTGCAAGGCTGTAACTGAGCCCCAACCCATGTCAGAAGTGTTGTGAAATTCTCCTATTAAATAAGGGTTATTTAATTATATTAAGATTTTTTTTTAAAATAAATTTATTTATTTTTGGCTGTGTTGGGTCTTCCTTGCTGCACGTGGGCTTTCTCTCGCTGAGGCGAGCGGGGGCTACGCTTCGTTGCAGTGCGTGGGCTTCTCAGTGCTGTGGTTTCTCTTGTTGCGGAGCGCGGGCTCTAGGCATGAGGGCTTCCGTAGTTGTGGCACGCAGGCTCAGTAGTTGTGGCTCGCGGGCTCTAGAGCGCAGGCTCAGTAGTTGTGGCTCACGGGTTTAGTTGCTCTGCGGCATGTGGGATCTTCCCGGACCAGGCAGGCATTGGCAGGCAGATTCTTAACCACTGCGCCACCGGGGAAGTCCCTATTAATATTATTTTGGGGGAATTCCCTGGCGGTCCCTGGTGGTTAGGACTCTGCGCTTTCACTGCCGAGCGCACAGTTCGATCCCTGATCTGGGAACTAAGATCCTGCAAGCCGGGTGGCGTGGCCAAAAAAAAAAAAAAAAAAAAAAAATTATTTTGAAGTTGTATAATCTCTGCTTCCCAAAGATGTAAAATACTTACCTGTAGTTATCTCTTTTTTCTTCATTTAATATTAGGACAGGATTTGGGGGAAAGGGAGGGAAAAGCAATATACCAGGAAAGCCTGTATACACAGAAGGTGACCCTCAAGCTTGATCTTGAGACCTGTGTAGGTGTTGTGAGGTAAAAATAAAAGGAGGGGCATTTCAGAAGACTGTATGACTCAAGACAAAGACACATCAGAGGACACTGTTCGGAATCAAGGGACTCAAGTTTGGGGACTAGGCTATTCAGAGATGTGAGGGCAGGGGTCAAAGCTGAGGTGTGGTCCAGGCTGCACTGGCCTTAGGGGCCACATTCAGAGGGTCAAACTGTAGACCACAGCGTGCACAGGTGATGGGAAACAATGGAGCCTTTTAGCCAGGAGAGCTCCACTATAGAAATGAATGGAATGAATGGGCTGAACAGTTTGGAAACCTTAGGGGCTTCCTTGAACCCAGGATCTGCCTAATAAAAGTGATCATGAGCGCTTACTATCTCATCCCACAAAAGTCCTATGAAGTAGCTTGTCCCTGTGTGACAGTGGAGGACCTTAAGGTTTAGAAAAGTTCATTAGTTGAGCCCAGGCACACAGCTGTAGGTGGAGGAGCTCTCATTTGAATACAGAGGACTACCGACTTCCCAGCCAGTAGCGTTTCTCAAAAGTAAGACTCAGTAGTGGATCCTAGGCAACCAGACATCTTGTTTTAATACAGACTAGAAAGTGTCAGGGCATATGGTACATACACTGTTTCATGAAGCTTACGCTTCAGTTATATATGTGTATGCTCTCCGTGTGCTGGGTCAGGCGGAAAAATGTATTTCCTATTGTGCGCCTCTTCAAAACGTTAGAAAGCTCCTACGGTAGTGAACTTCTAACAGTCCAAAGCAGTCAGATTCAACTCTGGACCACACCTCCTAAGGCTCTCCGAAGTTAAAAGTACCTTTTAAGACAAAGGTATCTCCTGGCATTAGTCCAAATACTAAAATGAACAAGGAAGAAACCCCCTGGACCACAAAGGGTCACCAACCTCCCACAGCCCACAAAACCCAAAAGTCCCTAAAAATCACCCAGCTCTGTACTGATTTCTAGGTTTAGAGTCTCTTTGTTCTTCTTGGGAAGCACATAGGTGATGTGCACCTACATAAATGTACACAAATATGAAAAAGTCAGAAAGAAAGAAAATCACGTTAATTGAGTGCCTATTAAGTGTTCCACGCTTACTTGTTCTATCTCCAAACATCAGCCCCCCCTATTCCCTCTTAGAGAGGAGGTGAGCTCTAAAGCTTCCAGTTTTTTCCTGTTGCTAATGTGTTTCATCCTCTCCCCATTGTCCCACTGGTTTGGCATTTCTATGGCAGCTCCTCTACCCTGTAAGAAACCTATTCTTCCCATGGAGTGCAACAGGAGGTGGGGCAAGAACATCCTGCAAACGTTTAAAACGAACAAGTACCATATCGGGAGGATGTGGTCCTAGGTCCTCCTGGTCTGAGTCTAAAGCACAGGGCTTTAAGTTGAACACCAGGAACCCTAAGGAATTATCTGCAAAATAAGATGTCATATACATTTTTCTGGGTCAGAGTTCATAGGTTTTATCTGATTGGGAGAAAAACAAAAAGCAGTGAGGTGGGATGAAGAAATTATTCAGAAATGTTGCTGGCCACCTCCTGGCACATGAGGCTGGTTGCCTTTTAAGGGATAAGAATAGGATAGAAACCTCTCCCTGGCCCTAAGAACTCCTCCCTGGGATGCCCAGCCTCAGTGGGAAATGCAGTTATTAATTAGCAACTACAGGAGGGCCCAAAAGAACTACCCCATTCTAGCAGGATTCAACTGCAGGGCCCCAGTTTCAGGTTAAAGATATATGTACCCACCCCATGGAAGGCACTCTACAAGTATTTATTAAACAAAATAATGGCCTTAAATCTAAGCAGTGTATTGGAGAGCCTACTGCCTTAATCTCCTTCATCCTGTCTTAAACTTTTCACTGTATGATGCTGCCTTCTTTTTTTTCTTGAATGCAAGGAGTTAATATTTGTTAAGTGTTTAGAATAGTGCCCAGCACAAAATAAATACCACATACATGTTTGTTAAATAAAAACAAAAAACCCTGAGTGGGTGTATTGTATTGTGTTGATGGATTTTCATGTCTACATCTAATTCACATGCTTGATCCCAGAGTCAAGCACTGTGCTGACAGAGGAGTTGCTAAATGGTCATCGAGGGAAGGAACTGTGCCCATTCTCAAATGTCGTCTCTTAAATTTTTTTTTTTTTTTTTTTGTCCACACCGCACGGCTTGTGGGATCTCAGTTCCCCCACTAGGGACTGAACCTGGGCCACGGCAGTGAAAGCGCAGAATCCTAACCACTCGGCCACCAGGGAACTCCCATCTTAAATTTAATTCTTCCTATAAGCCTGTGAAGTCGGTAGGGTAAGGATTGTTATAGTAGTTTTCTTTTAATATGTGAGGAACATGAGACCTTACTTCATCTCAAGAAAACGTGGACTCTAAACCTTTCAGACTTGCAAACATGAAGGACTTGTCCGATAGATTTCAGGGCTCGGATCTGAACCCAAGATTCCTAGAGTTAAAGCCCTCTGCACCCCCCCCCCCATGCTTTTCCTGTATTTTCCGGAATATTCCTCAGCTTGAAGATGGTGTTCAGGAGACACCTCCCTAGAGGGTAAGTTGTGGAGGTGGCAGTTTTCAGACTGGAGTGGGGAGAGAGCCTCTACTGGTATGATAACGAGGAGAATTAGCTCTCCAGTTGGCTGTTTCCCCGCCCCCATGCCTCCAAGGCCTCCTCCTGGTCTGTGGTCTCACTGAGACTTCACCAGTGACTCAGAGAGCCTCTAGGAAGAGAGGGTGGGAGGAAGAGCAGCTGTCAGCCAGAGGTGAGGCGGGACTTGAATATTAAGCGATCCAAGATGACAGTCATTCATTTTACTCTGAGCTTGTTGGTATTTTACTGGAGTTCTCGTTCTTGTGTTTCCATATCCACTATATGAATAGTCTCATTCTCCCTTCTGTGTTCCTGGTCTCTTATTCATGCTTTCAGCGATCTTACCCAGTCTCCTGGCTTTAAACACCAACCACATGCTTATAGTTCCTAAATCCCTATTTCCAGTCCAGGCCTCACCCCGGCACAGAAGACTCACAAGTATGCAGCTGCTTACTCCACACCTCCTTTGGGCGTCTAGCAGGTACCTCAAATGGAGTAAGTCCAAGACTAAACTCCTGACCCCTCCCCAGTCCCCACGCTCTGACCCCACACCTGCTCTGTGCAGTCTTCCCCCTCTTGGTCGAGGGCAGTTCTCTCCCTGTGTGGACGCATGCCAAAAACCTGGGAGTAGCCCTGGACTCCTTTTCTCTTGTCGAGAAAAATGAATCAGTCGATCTAAGAAAGAATTGGAAAATTTTATTTGAGCCCAGTTTGAGGATTGTAACCTGGGAAGAGCATCTCAGAAAGCTCTGAGAACTGTTCTGCCCCTTAGAAGTCAAGACACAGTTTATACATGTTTTTTATTTATTTATTTATTTTATTTTTATTTATTTTTTGGCTGCGTTGGGTCTTCGTTGCTGCACGCGGGCTTTCTCTAATCGCGGCGAGCGGAGGCTACTCTTCCTTGCGGTGCACAGGCTTCTCATTGTGGTGGCTTCTCTTCTTGCGGAGCACGGGTTCTAGGCACGTGGGCTTCAGGAGTTGTGGCACACGGGCTCAGTAGTTGTGGCTCGCGGGGTCTAGAGCGCAGGCTCAGTAGTTGCGGCGCACGGGCTTAGTTGCTCCGCGGCATGTGGGATCCTCCCGGACCAGGGCTCGAGCCCGTGTCCCCTGCATTGGCAGGCGGATTCTTAACCACTGCGACACCAGGGAAGCCCTATATACGTTTTTTGAGCCAGAGGGCTGTATGTTAAATGACATATGATCGACAGGTTACATAATTCAGATTTAAGCACCATCGTGGTGGGTCATGTGACCCTTTACAAGATCAAGATCTCTAAGGAGTTGTCTTGCTGAGTCTAGGAGAATGTTGCTCTTTCCGGCTGAGCAGGCATTCCTGCTGATGGGGGGTGTGGTCAGTGCAAAATGCAGACACATGATGCAGAGCGGGGTGGGGGGCTGGGGGCAAAGGGCAAAGAAGAATCTTTATGTTTAAATCGTTCTTGTCTTGCCATAAATACGAATTTTAGTTCACACTCTCATGCCACAAACATTTCAATAAGGTGGTCAGTCAGTCTTTTGGGAAATCTAGTAGGTTCTATCTCAAAATCCATTCAGAATCTGATGACTTCTTATCACTTCCATTGCTTCCCTTCCAGGCAGCGTATCTCTCGCCTAGATCTTCACTACAGTAGCCTCCTGACTGGTTTTCCTGTATCCACCCTTGGCCTCCTACAGCCTATTCTCAAAACATTAATCGGTCTTGATACTCCTCTGCTCAGAGCCCTCTAGTGGCCCCCCATTTCCCTCAGAGTAAAAGCCATCTTTACAATGGCCCACGAGGCCCTACGTGATGAGGCCCCAGAGCCTGACTTCATCTACTGTCCTCCAGCTACCTGGCCTCCCTGCTGTTCCTCAAACATGCCAGGCACCCTCCCACCTGAGGGCCTTTGCACTGGCTCTTTCCTCTGCCTAGAACTCTCTGCCCCGAGATAACTCCAAGGCTAGGTCTGTGTCTCCTTCAAGTGTGTGCTCTAATTTCACCTTGCAGTGAGGTCTACCTTGATGACCTTATTTAAATTGCAGTCTGTCTCCCTGGCCCACAACCCCCCCTCCCCCGCTCTGTTATTTTCATAGTATTTCACGCTGTCAGATCTCCCATATAATGTTCTTCTATGTCTGTTTTCCATCGCTAGAATATATGCTTCTCAAGGGCTGGATTTTTACATGTTGTGTTCCCTGATATCCCCCCAGTGTCTAAAACAGGTGCTGGCACATAGTGGAGGCTCAAAATGTGTTGAATAAATGACTGTCATCTTGGATCTCTTCAGCTTAAGATTCAAGTCCAGCCTTTGGTCACATGTCCAGCCTTACCTATGGATGACTCTCCCTCCTATCCTCTCTTCGCTCTCCTAAATATTCTCTAACTGGCCATGCTTGCCAATTTGCTTTATTTTTTTTGGCCGTGCCACGTGGCTTGTGGGATCTTAGTTCCCTGTCCAGGGATCAAACCCGTGCCCCCTGCAGTGAAGCACAGAGTCCTAACCACTGGACCACATGGTTAGGGGACGCCCCCAGTTTGCTTTAAGACGTCTTTGAAGAGTTCACCTCAGCCTTAGGGAGCAGCCTGATGGTGCTGTCCTAGCGAAGCTGCCCCAATTCCCCCTCCACCCTCATCCCAGTAAGAAGGAGGCACCCCCATAGTGCTGTTCCCAGTAACCTTTCAGGTTCTCTAATGTAAAGACTCAGCGAGTTGAACCTGGAGACCACACCCTAAGGAAGGCAGCTGTAGGGGAGCGGGGAGCACAGGGAAACAGCCTTCAAGGAATCTAATTCCCCTCATTGTCATACCAAAGTGGCTTTCTCCATACGGAGCCTGAAAACTTGGCCCTTCCCTGCAATACACCACAGGGAGGTGCCTCCTGAACATCAGCTTTATGATTAGAGTCCAAGTTTTCTGGAGATGAATTAGGGTCTAATTTTCCTCATGTATTAACTTCTGCAGAAATGGAAATTAACTTGTGGAATGCTGATGGTGATGCCAAGCTTCCTATCCATAGGATGGAAATGGTTCCTGTTCATAGAGATGCAAATGAATTTTTGTCCAAAGGAGAATGTAAACTCTTTAGTCCAATTCTCCTGTGAACCTGTTGTAACAGCTTTCTGGTTCCATCATTAATTAACGAGTTAAGTAAAATCTTTGATACGTGTTTATTTTCTACGTATACGAGAGTCACGATTTCACCTTTTTAAAAAAAAGTTGTTCTTTCAAACTGTAAGGGAGGAAAAAAATATCTTTTTCCCTCTACCCTCCTAGGTGTTCAGGCTGGGGCACTGTCAGTTAGATTGACAAAAGACAGGTTAATAAGAAAAAAAGCAAACATTTTATTAACCCATGCATTGTGTAAGTAACACCTGGGAGTACCCAGCAATGAGTAACTCAAAGAGGCGGTTAGAGTATACATAATTTAGTGTGGGAAGGGAGGGGTAGAAAGGGCACTTTTGGAAAAGCAAATGACCCTTTGGAAAGATAAATGGGCCCTTAGAAGAATAGATGGGAGATGTGATAGTTTGTGACAATGTCTGGGTGTGATGCCCACCTCTGATCTCCCAGAAGGGAAGGTTAGAGTTGCCCTGTGAAAGGGGATTTATGGACACAAATTCTTTGGGGAGGCTCTGCTTTTAGGCAGAGAAGGGATTTCAGGAGCTCAAGTGACTTCAGGTGAAATTTATCCTTATGCATAAACAAAGTGGCATGTTTGGGGGTGGCATGTCCTGGTCCCTGACAACACTTATAAAATTCATTTCCCTGTATTGTTATCATCTCTAGAACAGTGCCAAGTGTAGAGTGTGTTTTCAATTAGTGTTTATTAAATAAACGATTGCTGGGTTGCAAAATTGCCTAGCCAAAGACAGCCAATGGCAACAGTCATACATAAAATCAGAGCGGCCTGAAGGATCTCCCAGACAATGCCCAGAATTACAGAAAGAGGATCCAGCAACCTGTTTGCCCAATGTCTTGTCTTTCACACTTTCTCCTCACATAAAAATGGTGCCAAGACATGCTATGGATGACAGCATTCTTAGTCTGAGTGTCCTATCAGGGAAGGTTTCATAAGGAATTAACATTGATTTGGGGTTTAAAAGAATGAATAGGGATTCTTTATGTGGAGAGATGGAGAAAGGGGAGTTTCTAAGTGGAAAAATGCAGTGGGCAAAGGCATGTGAGCACAAAGAAAGCGCACCTCATATGAAAGCAAGGGAAATGTACCGTGTCTACACCCAGGAATGTGAGGGGGACTAAATAGGAAACGAGGTTGGGAAGGTAATGCAGAGATCATTTTGATGTCCCTGGTCTGAATCTGGTCATCATTCAGAGGTGGTGTAGAGCCATGAAAGGTTTTTGATCTGGGAAAGAGCTAGCGTGAGTTTTACATTAATATTAGCTTGGCATTAACTTACATTATTATGTAAGGTAGACTGGAGAAGACAGACATCTATAGGGGCCAGGTAGCTGGAAATATAAAACTGGAGCTCAAAAATATGTTGGCGATAGAGACAAAGATGTCAGAATTATCACAACTGTGGTGTTGGTTGGAGTGAGGGGACAAAATCGAATACTGAAAACGTTTTAAGTGTATTATCGATTACAGTGTTTACCTTAGTTTTCTTACTTGCTGCTCCCCCATTTTTTTCCCCCCACAAAACTGTGAGGCCCTCAGCGTAGGAACTGTGTCTTATTCCTGCTTGTTTTCCAGTGCCCAGCAAAGCATCTGGCAGATGCGTTCAATAAATATTTGCTGAAGAAAAAGAATATGCAGAGAAAGGAGGAAACACTTTTTTTCAGAGAGGTGGTAAGGGCAAAATGGATGATACTGAAAAGTTTTGATATAATGGTGAGAGCATTTATGGCCGTTTTATTGGATGGCTTCATACCTTTTCAGGAAAGCATTTCCTGTGCCACAGAGCATCACGTGATTGACAATAGGGTTAAGGGCTTAAAGTCGAGTGAAACAATTTGGAACAGCTGCAGCCAGAAATGTGCTTGGGGGACTCCCATATGCTTGCTGCCTTTTTTTAGTGCTGTTCTGTGTATCTGGCATGCTCCCTCCAGCAAGCTTCTCCCTGCCTCTCTCATCTCTTTAGTCTACTCATCTTTCAAAGCCTAACTCAAATGCCACCAACTTTTCTGGGACATTCTCTCTTGATACTCTTTCAAGTTAATCATTCCTTTTTCTATGTTTATACTTCTCTCCTTGTTAATCCTGCTAGATTATAAATTACTTGATGATGAGAAGAGGGTTTTACTTCATCTGTATAGCCTCCTCCTGACCTGATGGGGAGCAGTCATTCCATAAATGTTTGCTGATGTTTAAATCAAGTAAGTTTAGGAATATGATTGCTAAGTGGCGGGGAGGACAAAACTGAAGTTATACGGCTTGAGGTCTTGGTAGACAAGATCAGCATGGTTTTTGTGATTACCAGGAGGTGATGGACTAAGAGAACCAGGAAAAGGTTCAAGAAATAGAGGTAGTGTTGCAGGCAGGTGAAAATCCAGTAAAAATCATGATTGTTTTTTCCTGTTGGGGAAATCTAAAGTTTGGTCTCCCTACCAGGGAAAACAAAGACATGAAGCTCACGTGTATTTTATGGAAGGAAAGGACACAATGTTTTCCCACCTAACTTACTACTTCACAGTGAAGCCAGACAAAGAAGGAAAGCCAACAATGAATCCCTCAGTATCAAACCTAGATTTTAACCATAAACTTCTACTCCTTAACTTCAGCTGGACTCGAAACTTTTGTAAAAAACAAAACACATTTTTTCATTTCACATTTTCTCCTTCATTTCCAAACTTTCTGGAAGAGCAGTTTCTGAGCAGCGAAATGAGTGCAGGTGGGACAAGGAGAGGTAACTGTGGTAACCAAAACAATGAACTGGATGGCTTTAGACGGCCGTGTTCAAATCCTGGTTCTGCTATGTGCCCGTGAAATGGGGATAGATAACGCCTACTTGGAAAAACTGTGAGAAATAAACTAGATGTAAAAGCACTTAGCACAAGGAGTGTATGTACTTTGACCAGATCATGTGCAAGTGGTAGGAAATGCAAAAGTGAGGAAGGTATGCAGGGGAAAGGTAAGTCTCCTCCCCTCCTTAGCCTCCATTCTCTCAATTCCCCTCAGAGTCAACTCTGGGGACCGTTCTGTGCATTTACTTCTTTCCTGGACTCAGCTGTGAGAACTTGAGTCTGTAACTCAAAATTAAAATTCCTTATAACACAGGGAACTATACTCAATATTTTGTAATAACCTATAAGGGAAGAGAATCTGAAAAAGATTTTATATATATATATATGTATATATGTATATATTTGTATATATGTATATATGAGTGTATATGTATATATGTATATGTGTGTATATGTATATATGTTTATATGTGTGTATATGTGTATATGTATGTGTGTGTATATGTACATATATGTACATATATGTATGTATATATGTATTATGTATATATGTGTGCATATATCTATATATATACATGTGTATATGTGTGTATATGTGCATATATGTGTATATATGTGTGTATATGTGTATATGTGTATATATGCGTATATGTGTATGTATATATGTGTATGTGTATATATGTATATATGTGTATTATGTATATGTGTATATACGTATACATGTGTATGTGTATATATGTGTTTATATGTGTGTGTATGTATATATGTATATGTGTGTATATGTATATATGTTTATATGTGTGTATATATGTATATGTGTGTATATGTATGTGTGTATATATGTACATATATGTATATATGTATGTATATATGTATTATGTATATATGTGTATATATCTATATATACATGTGTATATGTGTATATATGTGTATATATGTGTATGTGTATATATGCATATGTGTATATATGCGTGTATATGTGTATATATGTATGTATATATGTGTATGTGTATATATGTATATATGTGTATTATGTATATGTGTATATACGTGTATATATGTGTATACATGTGTATGGGTATATATGTGTTTATATGTGTGTATATATGTATATATGTTTATATGTGTGTATATATGTGTATATGTGTATGTATATATGTGTGTATACGTGTATATATGCATGTGTATATATGCGTATATGTGTATATATGCGTATATGTATATATGTGTATATATGTATATATGTGTATATATGTATAAATGTGTATATGTATATATGCGTATATGTGTGTATGTGTATATATGTGTATATGTATATATGTGTATATATGTGTGTATATATACACATACATATATATATATATATATATATATATATATATATATATATATCACTGAATTGCTGTGCTGTGCACCTGAAACTAACATGATATTCTAAATCAACTATACTTCAATAAAAAAATACACATATAAAAATTTTTTTAATAAAAATAAAATTCCTTACCTATAAAATGGAAAAGTTCTGAGCATTTAATGCAACAATTACTACTTTATAGTTAAAATGCTACACAAATATGAGGTGTTCGTATTCGTAGAAAAAGGAAGGCCTAGACAAACATAGTGTATTTAATTTGTTTAGAACAGAGATCTCTTGGACTCTTAGAATCACCCCCAGGCTTGACTGCTTTGTTCCATTTCCTTTCCTTTCCTTGTCTTTTTTTTTTTGGCCTCACCGCGTGGCTGCATGCAGGATCTTAGTTCCCCAATGAACCCGCGCCCCCTGCAGTGGAAGCACAGAGCCCCAATCACTGGACCACCAGGAATTCCCATCCTTTCTTCATCTTGACCTCAGCTGGAGAGCAAGGCTGAGAGCCACACAACTTGACTCTGCTTCCGTCTGTCCCACAGGTGATCACTTACTCCAGTCGTCATGTTTACAATAACTTGACCGAGGAACAGAAGGGCCGAGTGGCCTTTGCTTCCAATTTCCTGGCGGGCGATGCTTCCCTGCAGATTCAGCCTCTGAAGCCCAGCGACGAGGGCCGGTACACCTGCAAGGTGAAGAACTCAGGGCGCTATGTGTGGAGCCATGTCATCTTGAAAGTCTTAGGTAAGACAGAGTGCCCTCGTAAATGCCTGCATCTTATTAATAAGGTCTCGGTGAGGGGTAGGCACATGTGTCACACTGGTACAAAACTTCCTGTTCAATCCTTCGTGTTATACAAACGTCACCTAGTCCAGTTCCCTGGGAAGAAGTGTGTATGTTTTGTATTTTAGCCGTAATGAAAGAAGAACAAATAATCACAGTTTTCCACAGTGGTAGCCCATTACAAAATTTAAATATCCTCTAATGTTTAAATAGTATCCTCATATTTAACAAATCTCTCAGATCTGCTTCAAGTCCATTTCTCTGTTTTGTGATAGCAAGAGCTACTAAGTTCTTAATTGCTTACAAGTTCATGAACTTCTGTCCCTGTTTCAGTATTAGTAAAATCACACTCAACTTTCCTAAAATTTCCCATTATAAAAGTTTCTCTTCTTTGAGAAGTGATGAGAGAGTTTCTGAGGCAGCCTCTAAAAATTACAACAGCACCACTGGAAACAGCTGGAATTGGGTGTATATGTGTGCAGGGGATGGAAGTGGGTATATTTTGGAGGGTGATGTAAAGCATGGCGAGGTAATAAAGTGCTATTGAATCCACACTCAAAAGTTGACCATATGGGTGGAAAAACAAGTCAACAGGATGCAGTTCTTCCACTGAATTGGGTGTTTGGGAATCTTTTTTTTTTTTTCTGCCAGTGAGACCATCAAAGCCCAAGTGTGAATTGGAAGGAGAGCTGACAGAAGGAAGTGACCTGACTTTACAGTGTGAGTCATCCTCTGGCACACAGCCCATTGTGTATTACTGGCAGCGAATCCGGGAGAAGGAAGGAGAGGATGAACGTTTGCCTCCCAAATCTAGGATTGGTAAGTCATCTTTCTACCGGTCTACTGATAGCAGGACAGTACTCTCTCCATGAATTCTAAATCTGGTTTTGTCAGCAACTCACAAGGTGACTTTGAAGACACTGCTGGACCTCTTTGAACTTCCATTTTTCATCCTTAAACGGGGACAGAAAAATCTGTCTTTTCTTTCCTCAAATGGCAAAAATAAAAGTGGTAAGGAGATTAGGAATAAATGTACTCTATAAATCCATTATATCTAATTATTGTGTTTAGTATCCCTTAAATGTTCAGAATCTTTTGTAACTTTTGAGGATGCACTGCAGTTTAAAGGAATGTTCACCTTTCTTCCCACATTCCAAAAAGGGATCGACTCTCTCACCTCGTCCTTACCAAACCGTATTATATTGATAGAATCTTAGGTCAGTGACACAATAAACGATAAATATAGACCTTGTCACTAGGGGATTACAGTCATCTTTCTGCTTGTGTAGACTACAACCACCCTGGACGCGTCCTGCTGCAGAATCTCACCATGTCCTCCTCTGGGCTCTACCAGTGCACAGCGGGCAATGAGGCCGGGAAGGAGAGCTGTGTGGTGCGAGTGACTGTTCAGTGTAAGTACCCAAAGGGTTGGTTTGGTTTTGTCTCTGCACTGTGGTTCATTGTAAAATGTTTTTAATCACAGGTAAGAGTAAGGTCAACATCTTTATCTCCAGAAGAACATGGCTATCACTGAAATAAATTCAGTAGTTACCAAGGACTGTTCAACAGTTGTAGCTAACTCTGTATTTATAGTATGTGTGAATTTTCCAGCCCCCTAAAGAAATTTATTATATCCAGGAGGGGACCAAAACCAAATGGAGGTTTCCTTCATAGATATAAATTTCCCTTACAAAGGGTAACTTCTGCTCTGTTTGCAGAGCTTCTCTTGTGTCTGCTGTTTCTCAAAAATAATCAGCTAAAAATAATCCTAATGTCAACGAGGCATATTTTGGGGTGTTGTATTCTGCTCCCCTTCAATATCAAGAGGGACAGTCATACACCAAGAAAGGGTATATGGGGAACTCAGGAAGATAGATACAAAGATCTGGAAATACTCATCTTGTCCAGAGCTTATGTTTTTTAAGTCCATGTGTTGCTTAGCTTATGTTTGGTTTTACTTTTGCTTTTGTTTCTGAGAAAACAGATGTACAAAGCGTCGGCATGATTGCAGGAGCGGTGACAGGTATGGTGGCTGGAGCCCTGCTGATTTTCCTCTTGGTGTGGCTGCTAATCCGACGGAAAGACAAAGAGAGATACGAGGAGGAAGAGAGACCGAATGAAATTCGGTAAACCTCCCGCCAAATCCCCTTCCTCACCCAGGCTGCCTTTCTACCGCCAGCTCCACAGTGACCAGCCAACAAAAATGTCCCATTTCCTCTTAACCTTAAATCTGTTAAAAGGATTATTCTGGTGGGTAAGGAGTTCCAGCCTAGGGGCAGGAGGACTGGTTCACCTTGACTTTCTTGTGAAACTATCCGCAACAGGGACTTAATAAACTTTGCGTTCCATCTCGTTGCCTTCCACTTATAAAGGGCATGCAATAAAGAATGGGCCTAGCCTATGGGCCATGAAAGGGTTTCTGCAGACAAATTCCCAGTCAAGGGGATTGCTGTCTAGACATCCAGTGGGGAGTGCCCATTCCCCCAGAGTAACAGGGTGGACCTCCCGGCCAAGGGGCCGCACACCCGCCCAAGCCCGCCGCAAGGGCTCAGGACGCAGTGGGGGGTCCCTGTTTCCCTACGTGGCAGCTCGAGGTTTCCACCTGGAGGAGTTGATCGGGCAACCTCAGAAAGCAGCAGCCGCAGCGGAAGCTTTCACAGTCCTGTGGTCCTAAAATCTATCTTTGCTGTTTTTCCTCTTCAGAGAAGATGCCGAAGCCCCGAAAGCCCGCCTTGTGAAACCCAGCTCCTCCTCCTCGGGCTCGCGGAGCTCACGCTCGGGTTCCTCCTCCACGCGCTCCACGGCAAACAGCGGCTCCCGCAGCCAGCGGACACCGTCCACGGAAGCGGCGCCCCGGCCAGGGCTGGCTACCCACACCTACGGTCCAGTGGGGCTGGAGGCAAGAGGGTCTGAACCAAAGAAAGTCCACCACGCTACCCTGACCAAAGCAGACAGCACTCCTGGCACGATCCCCAGCCAGAGCAGAGCCTTCCAAACTGTCTGAGTTCCAGCGGCCTTGACTCCCATCCTTTCCCAGGAGTCAGGACTCTTCTCGTCATTGACGCCCGGCCCCCAGCCACACAACCCCCTCGGACCAAACGAGAGGTCATTGAAGTAGCAGTGACCACTGCATGGGAGAGATTCAAATGAACACTTTCCTTATATGACACTAAACAAGGAAAAGGATGTAAGCTGATCGTCTCCAAAAAGGCATCTCACTGTGCCTTTAGACCAGAGCGGGGGCCAAATCTGTGCATTTGGGGACCAGGACCTGTGGTGAGAAAGGCTAGGGAGAGGGGAAGTGAACACACTTAGAATTCCTCACTTGGGCTGTTTTGTGTCAACACTTTGACTCACCATTGTTAAGAAATGAGGTGTTGTTCATAAATTTTCTATGCATTTCTGCAAACCTACTGGATTGCTATGATTATTCAGAGTCAAGCAGAACCCACAGCCTTATATCACACCTATCTGCACCATGAAAAACTCCAAAAAAAGGAAACATGTCTCTTCCATCCTGACCTGACTTCATTTACCAGAAAGTTTGGATATTAATTTCAAGAGGAGTTGAGAAATAGTGGGAGATGGAGAATGATTGAGATTTTCCCACTCTGTTCACTACTAATCTTCCTACTTTTATTGAACTAAAAAAAGGGAGTCCAAAATGTGTAACAAGGGACTGTGAAAAACTTTCCATCTTGATGTTCAGAGGGCCACTGACAAATATCAGAAATATATGCTGGAATAATTGTGGATTTTCCCTCAAATTGGATGTCTCTAAGGACTTCCCTGCTGGATATCTCTGGAGCAAGAAAACAATCATTAGGTGTCATTTAACAATCTCCTTAGAAGTCTTCTAGAGAAAGAGAGCTTTTCAGAATGCTGGAAGATCATCCAACAACAGTCTCTTCTTTCAGTGAACATATGAAATCAGGATTTCAAGACTGCCTAGACTAAAAAGGGAGATTAGATCAGCTTTCTCTTAATATGTCAAGGAGTGGCATCAGAAGTTCAGCATTGCACCAAACTTGGAGCTTCCTCCATTTCTTTCATTTTCAGAGAAAGATTCACCTGGGACTTTTGCTGATTCTAGGCCTTAAATTATCAAAAAGTTCAGGGATTGACAACCTTTCCTGATGGCACTGCATGGACATCATACCATTCCCTCCTGAGAGGTTGAGACAGAGAGAAATTCAGTATTTTCCAAGTTTAGCCTCTCAGGAAGCCTAACTCTGGGCTGGAAGGATAGGAAACTAACATTTAGGGCAGAGATGGTGAGGGTAACTAGTGCGTGGCAGGACGGATCTGGGTTAGTGCCTGTTAAATACTGCTGGCATCTTGCAAAGAATGAGCAGAAATGATTTACCGGGATAGCTCTCAGAAGAGCTGACTCATGGGAGAAGAAAGGTATCTGAGAAATAAAAAGAATGCAGCCTCCAATACAACAACTTGCCTTTTTAATAGTTTTGACGACTCTGCTAGTCAAATTCATCCTATGGCAAGAATGCTAAACCTGAAATAGCCCTTCAAAGACTCTAAAGCAAGTGTCAACAGATCACCAGTGGTAGAGCAAAATATTTCTGCTTATTAAAAGGACACGGAGTTCCCTGGCAGGCCAGTGGTTAGGACTCTGCGCTTTCACTGCGGAGGGCGAGGGTTCAAGCCCTGGTCAGGGAACTAAGGCCCTGCAAAAGTAAAAATAAACAAATAAATAGATAAATAAAAATAAAATAAAGTCTTAAAAAAAAAAAGGAGCAGGCTATAGGAAAGAAAAAGTAGTGCTGAATGTGGTGATGAAAGCCCTGTTCCTAAAATGGGAATCAGGTGCTTAAAGGGAAAAAGTTGACCTGGGATTTTGTCCTATTTCTGATTTTCATTTTTACATCTAATTCTCACATAGTACAAATGCATTTCCTTCCAAAGTCCTTTAAGGAATAGGGTTTTATCCTTGAGTGAAAGTTTCATCTTGAGTTTTGTCTTCCTAAAAAAAAATTGGGAAACATGGGGGTGGCTTGAGGGTAATTGGGGGTAATTCCCTGGCAGTCCAGTGGTTAGGACATCATGCTTTCACTGCTGAGGGCATGGGTTCAATCTCTGGTCAAGAAACTAAGATCCCGCAAGCCACGCAGCACGGGCCTGGCCCGCACCCCCCCCCCCCCCAAAAAAAAGTTGGGACATAAGACATTGAGGAAGTAATGTAAAGAATGCCTGCCATTAGTTTAAGAGGGCTAGCACATTTGGAATGCTTCTTATACTAACACTGCCTCATTGTAAGATATAAACTCCTTACTCCACTTCCTTATTCTTCTGGTAGTGTGGTGTCCAGGCAACATAACACATCTGCTGTGTAATTCTGAGAATTCGCATTCCTAGAGTACCTGAGCCAAATGAGTACGCTATGGCAGCTGCAGCTGTACCATCACTAGAAATTTGCTGTTATCATTATTTATTACCTTTGAACCTAAGGTTTCCTGCCTATGCCTCTGCAAGCAGGCATCAGTCCCCTTTGCGTGAAAAGGTTTAGATTATTTAAACACGTTAGTTATTAGAAGACTAAAATACCAGTTGAATATCCATATTATTTTGGAAATCCATTCATATGGGATATCTACAAAAAATGTCACAAAACAAATTATTACCTGAAATCTGAGAAATTCTAGGAATTGAAGATTCTGAGAGATAAGGTGCTGAAGTCTTAGTAGTGATAGTGTGCTTCTCTTTCAGTCAGGCTTTTGGGTTCAGCTATGACAGGCTCTGGGTTTAAGACAAAGTTTGAGCCACTATTGGTTTCAAACCATATTCCATTAACCTTGCAAGACAAACAAATTTGATTCTTTAATATAAAACAAAAAAGGATAAAATAGATGGTAGAAGAAAAAGTGTTTGTAGGAAGAAGACACAGATGGAATGATGTGGATGTTTAGAAAATAATCATTTCAATAAAATGCATACACTACACTTAGAACTGTAAAATAATGAAGTGATGCCTTTGTTGTTACACTGTATAAGAACAATTTCAAAACTGCCGTTGCAAAAAAGACATATATAATTCTGCTTCATTTCTGGTGTTAAGCTGTTTGTATTTCAATTTTAACTTCTAAGTTGCCTTGTAAATGGGACTGTGTTTGATCACAAAAACCAAGTATTTATTACAGGTGCACCTGTGTCGGCAATTTAAAAATAAATAAGTAAAGGTGATACTGTAGGAGAGGCTGAAGCTCGTATAACCTGCATTGGAAATTTATTTATTAGCTTGCTGCCAACTGAAGAACAGAAGAACTCAGACTGAATATGATCTATTATTTATTGATTCCAGTCACAAATATACCAAGCACTTTTTTCTCACAAGGCGAGATACTAAGTAGTCCTGGACAAACCAAGTGACGACAAAGTTCATGACAGAGTTTCTGACCTTAAGGACTTTATCAAAATAACAAATAATATTTACTAAGCAAGTATTTTACATCAAGGTGAAGTGCCAGTAAAAAAGTACACGCTACAGGGTTTAAAGAAATCTGAACAGTAAACACTATGAGATTTAAATAAATCTGAAAAAAATTTCACAGAATTAAATGAGGTAATATATGCAAAGCACTTACAACAGTGCTTGGCCTGTGACAAGCACTCAAAAAATGTTAATCATGACCCTCTTCCCTAGTCAGAAACCCTAGGCCTCAGACTGGAGCCCCAGGCACCCAAACTTTAACTTTAGATCCTGAGTGGGTTTGAAACCCTGTGCTTTTAAAGAGGTGGAGACAGGACATTTATCATAATCTGAACTTTAAATATATAAACTCTGACTCATTCTAGTCGATAAGAAGATAGTTCAAATCCTAGAACGCGTTTTGAAAGTGACCAGAAGGGAAGGTTATCCGTTCAGCTTTCTGTAATCACTGCTACTAGGTGGGATACCCCAAACCCGTGGATTTGGGCACCCATTCTATTTTCCACCGGTTCAAATCTTGTAGGTAGTTCAGAGGTTAGTTTAAAAAGCTGCAAAATGTAGGGTGTGGTTCAGAGATTGTACTCGATAAATTGGGTGGGGAGAGGAAGTCTGCAGATGCTAAAGAAAATTGCAAGAATTATACATCTTTCTCTGCAGTTCGAGCTACACGTGTTTTCAGGAAGGAAATTACTAATAAAAAAAGACCAAAGATTCTGGAATCAAGAGCTAGGTTCTACTGTAGCTCAGCCAGATGTTTAACTTCCCACAAATAACATCTCTAAACCTCATTTCTCTCCTAACACAGGAATGAATGATCTCTCTCTCAGAATCGTTTTGATGATTAAATGAAATAACAAATGAAAGCACATTGTACCCTGTGAAAGCATCATATAAAACGAACTCCTTGGGAAGTGGGGAGAATTTAGGTACGTACCTCCAAGGACTCAAGCCCACATTTTCCCCCAGAAGGCAAATACAGAAAGGACATCCTTTGATCCAATATTCGAATCTTGTCTCTAGGCTTTACTGGCTTTGACAGGGACAAGGTATCTCTCGTCTGACAGCCTTTCTCGAAGTCTGGAGACCTTTCTAATTCCAGACACGCCACTAAAAGTTCTGCTAGGTAGTCTTAAAGAAAAATCTTTTCACCTATTTGTGCCCACTCATCTACTAAATAGGAATACTACCTGCCCAGCCTGTTTGAAAGCGCTCACTAGAAAGCATTCAACGTGCTGAGAAAGGCTTAGAATGACAAGGCCCCAAACACCGCATCATGCGCCGCAATTTGAAATTCCAGGTACACTGTTTTGTGCACTCCACTCGTTCAGTAATATTCTCAAGGCGTTTCTGCCTGGTTTCTCGCTTAGCTTTTGCCGAAAGTCAAGGCAGGAAAGATATTACCTCGAATTACTGAAAGTAGGAGGCTCAGGAAGGCTCAATCAAGGACACAGGGCTACCGGAACCGAGGTTCCTCACGCCTGGTTCACTTACAATGAAAGAGCTCCCTAGCTTTTCTTTTTTTTTAAACAAATAACTGAGAAGTGCGGGGGCCCGGGCGGGTGGAGAAGGGGCCGAGCCAAGAAGCCGAGTCTATTCTCGGTGGGCGCTGGGGGGTGACGGAGGCATCCGGGCTCCAAGAAGCGGGTTTAGCCATCTGTTTCGCTGAGGATCCAGACACAGCATCGGACCCTGGAGATTGAGAAGTCGGGCCCCTCCGCACTCTGCGTCGGGGTCAGCCGTCCTCCAGCTACCACAATGAACAGAGGGTCCCGGGGGCCTGCCCGGCTAACCTGTCGCATCCCGCGCAGAGGCGAGACACCGCGGCGGCCGGCCGGCTCCTTCCATCCCCAGATCTGGGTGCCACTGGGCAAGTTACCCTCGCAGCACCCTGGGGGCGGAAACTTCGGCCCCGTCGCTCGGGGTCAGTCCTAGGACAGAGCCACGCTGGCTATGTGGGTGTGTGGAACCCCGGAGGGCCTAGAAGACCATCTACAAGGCCGGGGTGGGAGTAAGGGAAAGAGAATGGTGGGGGAGGGGCGCAACCACCTTCGCGGCCATCTTGTCCTCGCTCCACTTCCGCCTTCTCTCCGGGGCTGCCGGCGCCGGACCCCTCCCTGTAGGCCCTGCGCTCTCGCTCCCGGGGGTTCCGCAGGAGCCAGATCGCCGATCGCGCTGCTCTCATTGGTTGGTTCCAAGTTGGCCCGCCCCTCTTCCTCCCCCTCCTTCGTCCCTCCCGCCTGCGCTTCCTGGGGCGCATGCGCAGAGGCAGACGAGCCCTTCCCCCGCGCCCGGGGTGACTGAGGAGTCCCGCGCGCGCGGGCTCCGTCGGCCCCACCCTCCCTTTCCCCGGGGCCTTTCGGACAGCGGGGGCGAGAATGAAAGTTCCAGAACGCTGCGGTGAGTGCGTCATCGCTAGGCGGGGCGGGCTGGGGCGGGAGAGGGGAGGACCGAAAGGTAGAGCCGGGTTCGTCATTGGGGCTTGCGGAGGTGGCCGCGCGCCCATTGGCCGAGGAGCCGAGATGGGCACTGGCAGGGGCGGGCCCCTTCTGGAAGGTTCTGAGGCAGGGTATAAGAGACGGGGCGGAGGACGGAAACCGGTCTCGTTGAACGCGGCGGCAGCTGTGTAGGTTGCTGTATCCTCCTCCAGTGGACCCGGACCTGCGCTCCAGGTAAGTTAAGGTCTCTGTCTTCCAAGGCTTTTTGCGGCTTCTTGGGAGCCTGCCGCCCGGCTCAGGCTACATAGGTTTGCAGCGGCCCGGGGCCTTCTGAGCGTGTCAGGCAGGGTGCGTGCGGCGATTTCTTTGCCCGGCTGGGGAGCTTTGTTTCCGAGCGGAGGCAGCCTCCTTGGGGTACAATCGGGGCGGAGGGCGGGCCGCCCGGAGGGGGAGGAGGCGGCGCCCGTTTGCGGGGCGTGGAACCGGCGCCTTAGAGCTTGCCGTTCCCTGTTTCCTTGTTTCAGGACCCATTCTTCTTAAAGGAGGAAGTCATAATTGGCACGCGCCCAAGGTGGGGGAGGGGGCTTCGGACTCTTGCAGGCCTTGCTGTGTTGAGCAGGGCGGGGGTGGGGGGAGGGCTAAGGTTCAGCCCGGGGCATGGGACCACGTGCTCAGGTGTGGCGCAGACCCTCCTGGCAGGTGCGTGCTTTCGTCTGTGGCGGGCTCTGCGGTTCGGACGGCAACCTTACTGCGGCACGCCATGCCTGCTCTGACCCTCCCGCGTGGTTATTTCCGATGAGAGCAGTTTCTGGGGCGAGGTTCTAAGCATAATTTGCAGAGCGGTCGTATCTGGTAGCGTTGACTTGGTAAACGTTTTCTAAGTGCTTGATCCGCCTTTCAAACCATGGGCTTTTTTTTTTTTTCCCCCTCCCAGCAACCATGTCTAAGGGACCTGCAGTTGGCATTGATCTTGGCACCACCTATTCTTGTGTGGGTGTCTTCCAGCACGGAAAGGTGGAAATAATTGCCAATGATCAGGGGAACCGAACTACCCCAAGCTATGTCGCCTTTACTGATACCGAACGATTGATCGGTGATGCTGCGAAGAACCAAGTTGCAATGAATCCCACCAACACGGTGTTTGGTAAGCCAGTACATCTTTATGGTGTGAACTTAAGTGATTTCGGCGGTATGTAATCTGAGAAGCTGTCTCCGAAGGTTGTTAAACGTGAGGCGGCCACGAAAGCCCCGAGAATAGGAAGTTATCCGTAGGAAACTTCAGTGATTATCCCTTTAAGGCTTAAGGTTTGCGGCATCTTGGTCATTCAAAATTTGAATCTATAGGCATTTGGTCTTGGAATGGGGGGCCAAGTTCTTAGTGGAAAGATGTAATGAAATTCAAGGTAACGTTTGTATTGATACTTTTTGCAGATGCCAAACGCCTCATTGGACGAAGATTTGATGATGCTGTTGTCCAGTCTGATATGAAGCATTGGCCCTTCATGGTGGTGAATGATGCAGGCAGGCCTAAGGTTCAAGTAGAATACAAGGGAGAAACAAAAAGTTTTTATCCAGAGGAGGTGTCATCCATGGTTTTGACAAAGATGAAGGAAATAGCAGAAGCCTACCTTGGGAAGGTGAGTAGTGCAGAGTACTGCAGGGAGAGGATATAGATGGGGATTACCAGGTTTCCTGATAATGTGGAGTAAGAGTGAGCAGTAGATAAAGCTATCAAAACGGGTGGTAAAACCAGAACTTTATTTGAGGATGTATCTTTGTATGTCCAAATAGATGATATAGTGGTTAAGTTTTTTTTTTAACATCTTTATTGGAGTATAATTGTTTTACAATGTTGTTAGTTTCTGCTATATAACAAAGTGACTCAGTTATACATATACATATGTTCCCATATCTCTTCCCTCTTGCATCTCCCTCCTTCCCACCCTCCCTATCCCACCCTCTAGGAGATCACAAAGCACAGAGCTGATCTCCCTGTGCTATGCGGCTGCTTCCCACTAGCTATCTATTTTACGTTTGGTAGTGTATATATGTTCATGCCACTCTCACTTTGTCACAGGTTATCCTTCCCCCTCCCCATATCCTCAAGTCCATTCTCTAGTAGGTCTGTGTCTTTATTCTTGTCTTAAGTGGTTAAGTTTTCATCTCTTTTCTTCCTAGACTGTTACCAATGCTGTTGTCACAGTACCCGCTTACTTTAATGATTCTCAGCGTCAGGCTACCAAAGATGCTGGAACTATTGCTGGGCTCAACGTACTTAGGATTATCAATGAGCCAACTGCTGCTGCTATTGCCTATGGCTTAGACAAAAAGGTAAGTACCATGTTTTATGTATGCGTCACTCAAGATTGGTTTGAGTCACCACAAATAATAGGTATGAGAATAATTTGTGTTTTAATTGCAGGTTGGTGCAGAAAGAAATGTGCTGATCTTTGATTTAGGTGGTGGCACTTTTGATGTGTCAATCCTCACTATTGAGGATGGAATCTTTGAGGTCAAATCTACAGCTGGAGATACCCACTTAGGTGGAGAAGACTTTGACAACCGGATGGTCAACCATTTTATTGCAGAATTCAAGCGCAAGCACAAGAAGGACATCAGTGAGAACAAGAGGGCTGTCCGCCGCCTTCGTACTGCTTGTGAGCGTGCTAAGCGCACTCTCTCTTCCAGCACCCAGGCCAGTATTGAGATTGATTCCCTCTATGAAGGAATCGACTTCTATACCTCAATTACCCGTGCCCGATTTGAAGAACTGAATGCCGACCTGTTCCGTGGCACACTGGACCCTGTGGAGAAAGCCCTTCGGGATGCCAAGCTAGACAAGTCTCAGATCCATGATATTGTCCTGGTGGGTGGTTCGACCCGCATCCCCAAGATTCAGAAACTTCTACAGGACTTCTTCAACGGGAAGGAACTGAATAAGAGCATCAACCCCGATGAGGCTGTTGCTTATGGTGCAGGTAATCTTTCTATCCTAGTTAAGCAGTTTAACAGGCAGCCTATTGGGAAGCCTTAGCTAACTGATTTCGCTGTGATGAATGATCTTTAAACATTCGTGGTTTCCACCGAAAGCCGTAGCTAATGATGGCAAAACTTCCTTGGATGTCTGAGCGATTGAGAATAGTTAGTTACATAATGAGTTGTACTGCGTTTTATTTAAATTTTTCTTTTTAATCATGTAGCTGTCCAGGCAGCCATTTTATCTGGAGACAAATCTGAAAATGTTCAAGACTTGCTGCTGTTGGATGTCACTCCTCTTTCCCTTGGAATTGAAACTGCTGGTGGAGTCATGACTGTCCTCATCAAGCGCAACACCACCATTCCTACCAAGCAGACGCAGACCTTCACAACCTACTCGGACAACCAGCCCGGTGTACTCATTCAGGTATGTTTCTCTGTGGCCTAGATTACTCGAGGGCCTATAAAACTGGGGAAGACTTGTTCCGCTGTGATGATGGATTCCAAAACCATTCGTAGTTTCCACCAGAAATCCTGTGTTGGCCAATTCCTTCCTTGGATGTCTGAGCGATCAGTCTTTCCTAATCAAGCTTATACAAATCTGAAGTAGCACAGATATTTGTGATTTTTCTTTCTTTTTTGTGTTTTTATTGAAATTTTGAATTTATTTCTTATTTCAAAACAAGGTTTATGAAGGTGAGCGTGCCATGACCAAGGATAACAACCTGCTTGGCAAGTTTGAACTCACAGGCATACCTCCTGCCCCCCGTGGTGTTCCTCAGATTGAAGTCACTTTTGATATTGATGCCAATGGTATCCTCAATGTCTCTGCTGTGGATAAGAGCACAGGAAAAGAGAACAAGATTACCATCACTAATGACAAGGGTAAGTTCGGGCAGTATTTTGTGAGCGTGCTAAGCGTGCACTCTTCCAGCACCCAGGCCTGTATTGAGATTGATTCCCTTTACGAAGGAGTCAATTTCTGTATCTCTGTTACCCATACCTGATTTGAAGACTCGAATGCTGACTTGTTCCGTGGCACCCTGGACCCTGTGGCACTCATACCTGCTTATTTTAGAGGCAGAATTTGGTTCATAATGGTTTTATTTTCCACGTGTTTCTACTCCTACCCCAAAGGCATTTAGCCAAGAGATCATACTTAGTTGCTAAATGGAGTTGCAGGGTGATGGTGCAGAACTGCAGGTGATTGTCTTGCCTAAAAGGTTGGTTAATTTTACAGGCCGTTTGAGCAAGGAGGACATTGAACGCATGGTTCAGGAAGCAGAGAAGTATAAAGCTGAAGATGAGAAGCAGCGGGATAAGGTGTCTTCGAAGAATTCTCTTGAATCCTATGCTTTCAACATGAAAGCTACTGTTGAGGATGAGAAACTTCAAGGCAAGATTAATGATGAGGACAAACAGAAGATTCTTGATAAGTGTAATGAAATAATCAACTGGCTTGATAAGAACCAGGTTTGTAATTTCTGTTGCCAAAAATTTGAGGGTGTGGGGTTGGGTGTGTAGGGCTTTAGCAAAAGCTTAGGTGGGTAGGTGGGTTTTACAAATTTGTAGGGTCACGATGATGAATGGTTCAAAACATTCGCGGTTTCCACCAGAACTACAGATGTTGGCAACTTCCTTCCTTGGATGTCTGAGTGACCCAAGATCTTAAACGTTAACTTCATGTGCTGTTGTGTGTCTAGTGTGTCAGATTGATTACATCAGGCTTAAAGAGTCTTCTGTTTGAAGAACTTGTAGTAAAGTATTTTTTTCTCCTCAGACTGCAGAGAAGGAAGAATTTGAACATCAGCAGAAGGAACTGGAAAAAGTCTGCAACCCCATCATTACCAAGCTGTACCAGAGTGCAGGAGGCATGCCAGGAGGAATGCCCGGAGGGATGCCCGGGGGCTTCCCTGGTGGTGGAGCTCCTCCGTCTGGTGGTGCCTCCTCTGGGCCCACCATTGAAGAGGTTGATTAAGCCAGCCTAGCATAGGTGTAGCATTGTTCCACACAACATTGAAGGACCCAAATTTGTAGCAAATTCCATGGCAGTTTTAAAGTTGAGCTGCTGCAGTAAACTGGGCATTCTTGATACTTGAACGTGGAGTGTGTGCACAGGGAAAGGAAATAACATTGCACTTTACAAGCACTGTATTGTAAGTGGAAAATGCAATGTCTTAAATAAAACTGTATTTAAAATTGGCACCATAAAATTGTTTTGACTCTGTTTACAAGGGCAGTAAGGTAGTGTTTGGTTTTGGGGGTTGAACTTCTTTCTGGCCTAAGTATTACAGCAGTATCTGGGTTGTCAATGACAGATTGTTCAGTCTAAGCAACTGCCTGAATTTTTAAGGTGTAAAGAGTGGGAAAATGTGTAAACTTTTTGCTAGCTAGGCTCATTTAGTACTAAGTCTACATAAGTGTTAGTGTAGTTTGAACTACAGATCATTGTGCTTTCCAGTGTTTGTGTTAGACTGGAAAGGGGCATCCCAAATATTTTTTAGTGTTCCATGTGGTTTACTGAAAATATCTGAGGGTTCAAAAGAGGATAAATTTGAGGCCAAAATTAGGACAAGGAAATATACCAAGTCAGAAGTAACAACATGTGGTGTACACAGGCGACTTCAGGTAGAGTGTCCGTCTGAAATCCTTTAATCCATGGGCAGAGGTTTCTGTTTTCTCACCTGAGTATTAAGGGCTGGGAGTTAATAGAGCTGGCTGTAAGGTTGGCATAGTGAGGGCCCTTTCACCCTTTGTAACCGACTTTAAAGAAATTGAGTGTCTAATTCTGATCTCATCTTAAATCATAGCTAACCTTAACTCAGCAACTTCAGGCAGAACAGTTGTGCTTACCAAGCCTAATTATGCTGGACTGTCTTTAGGTAAGCTTGCTTAGGAGCAAAGGCCTTCTCATTGGTTCTTTGTTCATTGGGCTATTGGTATGTTAGCTTGAGTTGACAGGCCAGAAGGTATTGCACCTGAGAGTGAATCCTTTAAAGTCATCCTTGTGTGAGATGGGCCTGCTTAAACCTCAAGGTTTGCTCATGAGACCGGCTTAGTGCCAACCAGCCACCTAGTGGTCACTTAGGAAAAATCTCAGTTCTGGTATGGTGGGATGTCTTGGGTCACAGTTCATTCTCAGCAGAATGACCCAATCTTAGTTTCTACTTTAGCTCTTCTTCCTCAACCTTTCTGTAGCTATTCTTGGATGACCCAACTAGCACAGTACAGATGACAGTTGGGCTTCATAAGAGTTTCCCCAATAACTACCCAGCATTGACCCTCCCTCGTTAAGGTTAGTGGGTATAGCCAAGGGCTGTCATTTGTAAAACAGTTGAAGTTGCTTCTAAAAATACATCAAATTGACTAAGTTCAGTGCCTTAGGTGTTAATGTTTGACAACTCTCCAGGAATTGATAGCACTGCATCCAATTTTTCTCCAAGGGCTACAAGTGAAAGCATAGTGTATGTACTTTTTTTTTCTACCTGTTTTCAAGTGACTGGGAATCTGACCTGGGTTTTAGTTTTTACTGCATTGTTGTGAACCTGGAGCAAACCATGTGGGGTTTTTTTGAGACCACTCTCAAGGAAGTAACATAACATGTCTCATGAACCATGGGATCTTGGTAAGAAAATTGAAGATCCCATGTGATGGTGAAAATTAGCACAAGGCCTAGTGGAAGGTTATCAGTGGTAGCCATTACTGGAAGTTGTTGAATTTCAAGTTACATAAGATGTAAGTTTCATCAGTGAGACTGAAATAAAATTATTTTCTTTACACAGATGGGAGAAACAATGCATTGCTGGGCTTGTGTAATAGAAAATAAGTGGGGTCAGGGAGGAGCTACGGATTAGATTAACTGTTTGCTAGGTTTAATTACACAGGGGAGGGGAGCCAGCCAGGCGTTTGAATTTGGGGTAGACTTATTCTAAGACCTGTATGTTTGCTCCTGCATCCCAGTGTAGTGAATTATGCAGTGCTGGCTCATCTCAGTGCAGAGCCTGAGGTTCGTTTACTGGAAGGGATTTCTTTAAACCAAGGGGGTTTGTAATCTTGCTTCTGAAAACACTTGCAATTATGTACTTAATAACTTGGCCCCAATGTCCATCAGATAATTTCCTGTTTGTCTTCCCCCCCCCCCCCCTCAGTCCTTTGGGTGTTCAAACTTGGAGACTTACCTTTTGTGAGAAGTCTAAGCAGTCTGGGGGTTTGAACCCAATGACTCAAGTCAATTTTTGTCTTTCACTTTGCCTTATTTTTTAGTTTCCTGCTGTGGGCTAAGCCCTGACTGCAGGAGTAGATACAGAAGCTGGTGAAGATGTGTTCCAGCCTTATAGGAGAGACTGACATTCACAAGATGAAGACAGTTACAAAACACTGGCAGTAAGTGTAAGTTAGATTGATTGTTTATTACAGCTTAGAAGAAGATGTGGAGAAGGTGGCCATAAGAACAGCATTTACAGTTTTCCATTCAGTCTAGATAGTTTTCGCTTGTCTTAACCCTATTTGATTATCCTAACAACCTTAGAAGAGAATGATGGTTGGATTGTCTGGCTGTGCATGTGTAAAGTCTGTATAGGGTGATGACAAAAGCAATTTCACTTTTGTCTGGATTATTGTAATGAGATTGTGGTTATAAATCTAAGGTCATGGCCCTTGGATGCCTGGCTTTTAAATTTTGCACAGGGCACCATTGGATTGGGAAGTGAGAGCAAGAAAGTTCAGTGGCTCTCAATCTCCATGTCCAATTTTAAGAGTTACATGCTGGTTTCAGCTGGACTTAACGATAACATGGTTATGTTTACAAACGTATTTTTATTACCATAGCCCGTTGAGTAACAGTAATTGTACTTTTTCAACTAAGGGAATAATTTTCCTCTTAGAAGCCACAGCAGCACATTTACTCCCAATAATATTACAGCAGTTATTTATGTACTTAAAGTGTACTGTAAAGAAAACGATACCTGCAAACAATCCTTTGCTGAAACTATTGAGTACCTACAATATACTTTCATAGGAAAAATAGCCTTTTGGGTTCTGTTGAGGTGAAATGGGGTGATTGGTGGGACATAAATAGGAAAGGCTGAGGATTTTCTTTCTGTGGTCTATCTGTGGCTGTAAGGAAATCTGTATCCACTAGATGGCAGTAAGCTATTTAGAAAACTACTTGGGTCGCTGAGGGAGGCTGCTGGAACATTTTCACTAAGGTTTGTGCTTTTTGTTTCACAAGTTGCCTAACTAGAAGCACAGTAAATGCTGAGGAAAGAAAGCTCCAAATGTTCACGTTCACATTCCAGGCAAATCATTCCCGGCTGAGTAAGTTGAAGCAAGTGCCTTGACAGTGGGGTATGAGTTTGAGTAGAGATTTTAGGGTACTTGGGACAGACAGGTTAAATACAGACAGAGCTTTGAAATATGCAGGGAAAAAAGATGAGTCTCCCCGGGAAGAGAAAAGAGTCTTTCCTGATCCGCTCTTCCTAGTTTAAAACGCTGTTATTTCCCTCATCACCCTTGACTCCGACTCCTGAGACTCATCACTTGTATGAAATGTTTGAATTCCTCACCAAACTGAAACTCATGAGTGCAAGAATACCCACGCACTCTAACAGTTCCAACCAGTGTCTGACCCATTATAAACATATAATGTCATCAAGTGAATAAATGAAAAGGGGTGGAGCGTGCACCCAAGAAGTTAGTGGTAGAATGTGTTCCCTTTGGGCTTTATGATGCTTTGGTCATGGTCATGGCTCTTGGAGTGGTGAGAGGCTGGCTGAGTGGCTGAGTTCAGGCTCCTTGCAGAGTGGGGGAGCCAACATTAGAGCTGCATGAGATGAGGAAACGCTCAAGCCCAGAGCAGCTCTAGCCAAATGAAAGTTGGCAGTAACAAAACTGTCAAAGTCTGACCTAAAGGACCACCTGCAGTCTTCAGATTGCCTCTGAGATCTGGGCAGTGTGTAGAGTGAGTGGGATGAGCAGAAGTAGTGTACATAGTCTTTGCAATATGAGAGGACAGTCAGGGCCTGCCAGGAGAACTGAAGCCTGTCCTAAGAAGCTGGGCCACAGAACATTCAGGATGCAGCCAGCCCCAGGGCCCTAAGAAAAAGGCTGCAAATCTTGACTCTTGCATTAGACACCAAAAACACAAGCAGCAAAAGAAAACACATATATTGGGCTTCATGAAAATTTAAAATGTGCTTCAAAGGACACCATCAAGAAAGTGAAGAAAGACAACCTATAGAATTGGGGAAGATATTTGCATGTCATATCTAAAGAAGTAGTACTATCCAGAATGTATTACAAAAACTCGTATAACTCAAAAAAGAGAAACCAATGTTTATAATGGACAAAAGATCTGAGTAGATATTTCTCCAAAGGAGATACACAAATAGCTAATAATCATATGGAAAGAAGCTCAACATCAATAGCCATCAGAGAAATGCAAATCAAATCCACAATGAGGCAGAACTTGATATCCACTAGGATGTCTAGACAAGAACAAGTTGGCAAGGATGTGCAGGAATTGGAACCCTCATACACTGCTGGTGTGCATGTAAAATGGTGCAGCAGGTTTGGAAAACAGCCTGCAGTTCCTCAAAAGTTAGAATTAACTTATGACCCAGGCATTCTACTCCTAGTTATGTACCCAAAAGAAATTAAAACATAAATCCATACAAACATTTATACACAAATGTTCACAGCAGGATTATAGTAGCCGAAGGTGGCAATAACCCAAATGTCCATCAGCAAATGGATGAATAAAACATGGCATGCCCATACAATGGAATAGTATTCAGCAGTGAAGGGGAATGAAGTACTGATAGATGCTACAACATGGATGATCCTTGGAAACAGGGCAGTGACAAAAGCCCGCATATTGTATGATTACATGGAATGTGCAGAGTAGGCACATCCTTTTTTTTTTTTTTTTTTTTTAAGGATTTTCTTATTTATTTATTTATTTATTTGTTTATTTTTGGCTGTGTTGGGTCTTCGGTTCGTGCGAGGGCTTTCTCCAGTTGCGGCAAGCGGGGGCCACTCTTCATCGCGGTGCGGGGACCGCTCTTCATCGCGGTGCGCGGGCCTCTCACTATCGCGGCCTCTCTTGTTGCGGGGCACAGGCTCCAGACACGCAGGCTCAGTAGTTGTGGCTCACGGGCCCAGCTGCTCCGTGGCATGTGGGATCTTCCCAGACCAGGGCTCGAACCCGTGTCCCCTGCATTGGCAGGCAGATTCTCAACCACTGTGCCACCAGGGAAGCCCTAGGCACATCCTTTGAGAGGTGGTTTCCTAGGGCTGGGGGAAAGGACAGTTGGGGAGGAAGGCAGTTATTGCAAACAGGTACGGGATTTTGTTTTGGGGTGGTGAAATCATTCTAAATTGGTTGTGGCAGTGGTTGCATAGGTCTGTGAATATACTAAAAATATTGAATTGCACACTTTAAATAGATGAATTAATGAATAGTGTGGTATATGAATAGTATTTCAACAAAGCACTTAAAAATCTTTTTTGAGTTAGAAAGCAGCTGCAGAGCTGGCTTCCCCAAAGTGGGGGGCAGAGAGAATGTATGTGAATATGAAACCATATTCTTACTCTCAAGGAACTAAGTAATAACGTTGGCTGTGCGGTGGTTTTCCGTTTTATCCCCCGGCTTTATTGACATGATTGTCATATAACATTGTATAAGTTTAAGGTGTACAAAGTGTTGATTTGATACCTACATATTGTGACGTGATTACAGCAATAAGGTTAGTTTTTCTCTTTCTGACTTAACAAATATCGTATATTAACGCATATATATGGAATCTAGAAAAATGGTGCAGATGGACCTATTTCCAGGGCAGGAATAAATATGCAGACATAGAGAAAGGACATGTGGACACAGTGGGGGAAGGGGAGGGTGGGACGAATTGGGAGATTAGGATTGACATATATACACTACCATATAAAAAATAGATAGCTAGTGGGAACCTGCTGTATAGCACAGGGAGCTAGCTCGGTGCTCTGTGATCTAGATGGGTGGGATGGGGTGGGGGAGTGGGAGGGAGATCCAAAAGGGAGGGGATATATGTGTACATGTAGCTGATTCACTTCGTTGCACAGCAGAAACTAACACAGCATTGTAAAGCAATTATACTCCAATTAAAAAAACAATGAGGTTAATTAGTACCTCCATCATCTCAACATAATTACCGTTTCATTTTTGTGGTGAGAACATTTAAAATCTACTCTCTCAGCAACTTCCAGGTATACAATACAGTGTTGTTAAATATGGTCACCAGGCTGTACATTATTAGATCCCCCAAGTACCCTTCCACCAAATCCTCCCATTTCTCCACTACCCTGTGCTGTTGCCTTCTAATGTCTACACATCCCTTTGAGACATTGTGGACTCTCAAACCAAGCTGATACAGCTTCCAAACCCAGGAGTTGAAAAAATTAGATTGGGCTGAAAAGAAAGCAGGCTGCAGGCAAGTAACCACTTGAAAAGACATAGCACGGACTTCCCTGGTGGCGCAGTGATTAAGAATCCACCTGCCAACACGAGGGACACGGGTTCAAGCCCTAGTCCGGGAAGGTCCCACATACCGCAGAGCAACTAAGCCCGTGCGCCACAACTACTGAAGCCTGTGCACCTAGAGCCTGTGTTCCGCAACAAGAGAAGCCACCGCAATGAGAAGCCGGCGCACCGCACCAAAGAGTAGACCCTGCTCGCTGCAGCTAGAGGAAGCCCGCGCAGCAACGAAGACCCAACGCAAACAAAAATAACTAAATTAAAAAAAAATTAGATCAAGCCGTATTAAAAAAAAAAAGACATTGCAAATATTCATCAGAAACCTTATTTATTTGTTGATTTATAGTGTGTCTGGGAACTGCTGTGTCGTTTACTAGCTGTGTGACCTTCAGTGAATTATTTCTTTTTTTTTTTTTTTTTTTTTTTAAATTTGTATTTTTTTGTTTGAGTTGTAGGCATTCTTTTATTTATTTATTTATTTATTTATTTATTTATTTATTTATTTATTTATTTATGGCTGTGTTGGGTCTTCGTTTTTGTGCGAGGGCTTTCTCTAGTTGTGGCAAGCGGGGGCCACTCTTCATCGCGGTGCGCGGGCCTCTCACTATAGCGGCCTCTCTTGTTGTGGAGCACAGGCTCCAGACGCGCAGGCTCAGTAGTTGTGGCTCACGGGCTTAGTTGCTCCGCGGCATGTGGGATCTTCCCAGACCAGGGCTCGAACCCGTGTCCCCTGCATTGGCAGGCAGATTCTTAACCACTGCGCCACCAGGGAAGCCCCAGTGAATTATTTCTGAAGCTGATTATCTTTACCTATGAAATGGGGATTATAATAACCAGCCATTAGGTGTGTTATGAGGATTAAGTGAGCCAGTGTATGTGGAGAGTTTAGCTCTGTGCCTGACGCATAGAGTACGTGCTAGTAAGGGTTATTAACTATTAATTAAATGCATTAAGTGATAATATTAACATTTCCTAAGGCTGCCATAACAAGGTACCAAAAACTTAAACAACAGAAGTGTATCATGTTGCAGTCCTGGAGGCCAGCAGCCGGAGATCAAGGTGTTGGCAGAGCCATGCTCCCTGCATGCTCAGGGAGGGAGCCGTCCTGTGCCTCCCTTCTGGCTTCGGGTGGCCTGTGTCCTTGGGCTTAAAGATGCAGCACTCCAGTCACATGGCTGTCTTCTCCCTGTGTGGCTTCACATTGTCTTCCCTCTGTGCACGTCTGTGTCCAAATTTCCTTTTTTTATGAGGACACCAGTCCTGGGTTAGGGCCCACCCTAGTGACCTCATTTTAACTAGATTACCCTGTAAAGACTGTTTCCAAATAAGGTCACATTCTGAGGTTGTGGGGGTGAAGACTTTTAACTTTTTTTTTTTTAATTGGGTGGGGGGACATAGTTCAACCCATGACAATCACATTCCCTGTTATCAAAGAAGAGGAATCTCCTCCCCAGCTTTTGCACAAGAATAGAAAGTAAATTAGATGAAATCGAAATACCTGTTCTTTTGTGGGACCAGTAAAAAGGCCTTTTCATCGCAGTCTCTTTCCCTGAAGCGCAGGCCTCCAGCTGTGGGCAGTGTTCCTCTCTATCCCTTTACCAGCCCTTGGTCCCTCTGGATTTTCCAACAATGCCTAATTCTGTTATTTCCAGTGATTTCCCTGTGGGCAGCAGTTTATTTTTGTCATCAAGTCTCTGATGAAATCTTTAGCCATGAAATATTTAGTCCAATCCCAACAAATCGTGTATGGTGTTAATATGTCACAAGCTGCCCGCGGCCTGCATTATGTGGTAATTTGGAAGCAAGAGAAGTGATAATATAGGGCCGGGCTTCTTTTGTGAGCTCGCATTAATGCTGGAGCTGGTGATGTCAATTGACAGCCCATCGATTTGGGCTAATAGTGCGTGGAGGGGGCAGAATTGGGGTGAGGTAGGGAATAAAGGATATTGACGGCCAGTCGCCAGGATCCCGGCAGCTTTTAATCTATTATTGCCCTCTTTTAATGCAACTTCCGTGTCAACTGCATTTACTTCCACCAGCTCTGCCTGCTGTGCTGAACTGTGAAGCCAGTGGGATGCCACCCCCAGAGTGGCCCAAAGTTCCCCGGTATTGATTCTTTGATGCTCTGGGGTGTGAATTATAATTATTTCATTAAGCCCTTTAATGGGTATCAACTATGAACCTTCGCCAGCCCGGGCTGGGGTGGCCAGGGCGAGGTCCTTGTCATTAATCTGTGTTCATCTCGTTGCCACCAATTGTCCTACCCTCAACCCTCTTTTTTTTCCTCCTATTATCGCGTCTATGGTTTTAGTGGGAAGCAGGTCGATCTACTCTCAGAGAGGAGCTGGGAAGGGGAGTTGCTGATTTGGGGAGGCTGGAGGGGAGGCCATGGTTGAGCAGATTGCAGTGTCAGCTGTTCACACTGAGGGAGCTAATCACTCTGTCAGATCTGCTCTGCCCAGTTCTGGTTTGCCTATGCAGGGAGGTGATGCACAATATCTCGGGACAAAGCAAGAGATCGAGCAGCCACTTCCTTGTGTAGCTTTGTGTCCTATTTTAGCTCAGGAATATTCCACATCCTCAAGTCATTCATCAGCCTTCCCAGAGTAAAGTACTGCCTTGTGCCCTCAGGGATCTTCAACTCTAGTAAGCAGTAGAGAGATCAATAAGTAAATAAGTAGCCACAAGACGCTAATGAACCTTGAGAAGGAGCAGTATAGGAAGTTATGGCACTCCATGGGAGGGGCCTTGACCCAGGCTTGGGGGTCAAGGAAGGCTTCCTGGAGGGACAAATTCCTAAACTGAACCTGAAGAATGAGTAGGAGGTAGTCATAGGAAAGAGGAAGGGCATGCTAGTCAGTGGAACAGCATGTTGGAAAGGCCTGGGAATGAAAGAGAAGGCCCAAGAAATTTGGGGACCTTCTCTAGTTGAGGCCAATACTTTGTATGAGGTGGGGACAGGTCCCTCTCCCAACCTGGGTTCTTGTCTTCTACCTGCCTGTCATGCTGATAAAGCTCGTCAGGAGCTTTAGGAAGCTCAAAAAGTCCCGGATGGTATTTCCCATCATTTTGTCAGATGCTTTCTTGTTTCTACCATACTTTCTTCTAGGCCAAGAGTGATTTTTATTTCAGGCCCTTCACTTGTTTAGTTCATGTGGTGGTTTTAAAACATGTCTGCAATTTTTTTGAGCACTCCTGTCATCAAGGAATGGAGTCTAATTCCTCTCCCCATGAATATGGGCTGGCCTCAGGGACTGACCTCTAATGGATAGAAGGTGGAGCAAGCAACTCTGGGTAACTTCCAAGTCTAGATTATTAAATTCCTGCTGCTTCCACCACCTGGTTTTCTGGACATTCACCGTAGAGTCTTCAGCTGCCCTATAGGAAGTCTGGTCCCCTGAGTCCCCCATGTGGAAAGACCACATAGAGATGCTTGAGGAGCCTCATTGTTGAGTGGTCCTAGTCTGGGTACCAGACATATGAGTGAAGCAACCTTGGAGTTGACTCCAGCCCCAGCCATCAACCGACTACATCTTCATTCAGAGAGCCCCTGATTGAGAATTGGTCAGCTGAGCCCAGTCAACCTTCAGATTCATGGGCAAAATAAATGATTGTTATTGTTTTAAGCTACTGTTTTAGGGTGATCTGTTACACGGTGACAGATAATTGGAACAGTTAAATTTGGTAAAGTTTGTGTTTGATTAAGTTTGATTACTATTGCTTGATAGTAAGTCTTCAAATCAGGCAGGCATAGTCCCCCAATTTTGTTTTTCAAATTCGTTTTGACTCTTAGATCTTTTTCTTTTCCATGTAAATTTAAAAAATCAACTCATTTCTTTTAAAAAAAATTGCCTTCTTGAATTATAATTGGGATTTTAATGACTATAGATTAAATTGGGTAAAGCTGATATCTTAACAATATTGAATACCAATCCATGAACATGGCATAGCTTGCCATTTATTTAGGTCTTCTTTAATTTCTGTCAGCAATGTTTTGTAGTTTAGAATGAAGAAAGCTTCTGCCTTTTGTTAAATCGATTTTCATTTACATTTTTTAATGCTATTGTAAATAGAACTGTTTTCAAAATTTCATTTTCCAATTATTTGCTCCTACTTTGTAAGAATACAGTGGAACTTAAATGCTGACCATGTATTGTGCCATCTTGCTAAATTCACTTGTTAATTCCAGTACTGGTTTTGAAGAGTTTCTTAAGATTTTTTCCATAAGCAATCATGTTATCTGCAAGGAAAGATGATTTATTTTTTCCTTTCCAATATGTACGTATTTTACTTCTTTTTCTTTCCTTATTGCTTTGTCTAAGACCATCAGTAAAATGTTGAATAGAATGGTGAGAGTGGACATCCTTTGCCTGGTTTCTGATCTTAGGAGGAAAGCATTTAATATTTCACCATTAAGTATGATATTAACTTTGGGTTTTTCATAGATATTCTTTAACAAATTGGGTTTTGCTATCATGCTTGTATTAAGGGTAAATTTGAGCATGGCAGCCTATCTGTGATAAAACTGCCAGCAAAGACCAGGATGGAGGAAGGAGACTAATGCAAGAAATGTAGGTGCTCACAATTTAAAGGAAATGACTGAAACTGAAAACAGGAAGTGTTGCAAAATGTGGTTTTCAGAGACAGCCTGGGAAGAATGGACATAGGTAGGGCCAAGAGAGAATAAAATCCTCAAGATGGGACTTGTGGGCTTAGAATGGCTTCCTTCTTCCTCTCCACCTGCTGATCTATTCATTTATTTGAAAAATAAATTTATTTTATTTTATTTATTTTTGGCTGCGTTGGGTCTTCATTGCTGCACGCAGGCTTTCTCTAGTTGTGGCAAGTGGGGGGCTACTCTTCGTTGCCATGGGCGGGCTTCTCACTGCGGTGGCTTCTCCTGTTGCGGAGCACGGGCTCTAGGCGCACGGGCTTCAGTAGTTGTGGCACACAGGCTCAGTAGTTGTGGCTCGCAGGCTCTAGAGCGCAGGCTCAATAGTTGTGGCGCACGGGCTTAATTGCTCCGCGGCATATGGGATCTTCCTGGACCAGGGCTCGAACCTGTGTCCCCTGCATTGGCAGGCGGATTCTTAACCACTGCGCCACCAGGGAAGTCCCAATCTATTCATTTTTCAAAAGCTGAAATAGTCCCTCTCGGGATTCTCCTGGGCAAAGTGGGTGACGCCCCCATTCAGTGCTCCCTATACGTTTGATACCTTTAGTAGAGCACTTTTCACACATTTTGGAGCTGTCTGTGTGGCTGGCTTTCTCCCCCTGGACAGTGAGATCCTCTGAGGTAGGGACTGAGGCTTCCTCATTTTCATATTCCCCCCACCCCTTTGAGGCCTTGCCTCCCTGGGAGTCACGGAGCAGAGTCAGAGCTCTGGGGTCTGCGTAGCATGTTCCTCCAGCTGTGCAAACCTCAACAAGTTTTCCCTCTGAAAATGCTTTTCTTTAAAATATAATTTCCTTCTAAGAAGTTGTACCTAAGTTGTTTCTTACTCGTGGGAGATTCCGTTTTCTCATTTATAAAGAAAGGAATAATAATACCTATCTTAGAGGTAGTTGCTACCTGCTCTTTTTTGGGGGTAGGCACTTAGTGCATATGTGTTGAATCAAGGGACACAGTTTCTTTTACTGGAACAGAGGTGTGGCTTAGAGATGAACAAATGGACAATCTTGCATGATCCCAGACACAGGGTGAGTGGAAACTTGGTTAAATCCTACCAGGCTTTAGAAAGTGTATACTGTAATGCAGTGGAGTTCCCAATCCAATTAGAACTTGAATTTCTTTTTTATAACAAATATTTTATAATATGTCTTTACTATTCTGGAATGAAATTCATAGATAATCAAAATATTCCATTTAATGTTCTAATTATAAATCTGAAAAAGAGTGAAAGGAAAAGTTTGCAATAAAATGACGTGTGTTTCAGTAGATGCTCAAGTTCAGTGAAACTGGAAGACATAACTAGTGGGCTGCTCAACCCTTCTGCAGAATCCTCGTGAAAGCAGAATTCAGGCCACTGTTTTGGTGGCTCAGACATCAGTGGCACTGCTGTCAAGATAGACTCTTCGGAAATGCTGACCAAATCTTTGTATTGTCCCAAATGAAGCAAGGACATCCATTTCTTATTTTACATGGTATTTACCTTCTGGGAAAAGTCAGTGTATTTTTCAGTTGTGCAAAAAAGACTTCATGTTATTTTTGTACAACATTATAGAGAGCTTCTTCATCTACATGGATATCTGGAAGGCATTCAGAAATCACCCTGGGTTCAAAAACCCTGGCGCTGCCTCTTTGTGTCTGTGTGGCCTCTTCACATTCAGTGTCTTCGTCTGTAAAAGGTGGGTGATATACCCTGTCACAAGGCATGCAAAGGTTTAAATGACAGGGTAGCAAATGACACTCTGTACAGTATCAAGTACCCAGTGCTCAGAAATAGCTACTATATATTGAACATTTATTATATGTCATGAATAGTAACAATGCTCTGAGTTCAGTGCCATTATTGACTCTAATTTTCAGTCGAGTAAGTGAGGCCCAAGTTACTTGCCCAAGGTCACATAAGAAGGGACACAGCAGAAATGTGAACACAGGTGACTCCCAAGCCTGTTTGGTTCCCCTCCACGCTGTACTGAGCCTACCATGAGCAGTGCCAGGCAAGACTATCCCTGAAATTGGCCCAAATTGATCCCCCCTTGAAAGCCCACCACTCTTACAAAGGATCTCCACTGGCTCATGCTCTAGAGCGCTTGCATGATCTGAGGAGGAGAGGGCAGCTAGGCCAAGTGACAGGGGAAGGTGCAAAGGGCATGCAGAGAGTTCTCATCTGGGGAGTCCTGAACTGTAATCATGCCAGGGTCTTAAGTGGGTGAGGTGGTGTCCTGAATTGCATAGGCCACTTGCTTTGAGGACAAGCTGATTTGGGCTGAGTATAGAGACTAATTTCCCAACATTTAGAGCCATCTGACAATTCACATCAACGCTGAGAAAGCACCTGGTGTGTTCGTAGTGTTATGCTGACTCCAGAGAGGCACAGAAATGAGTCCCAGAGACTCTGTCTTAGGAGCCCACAGTGGAGAAATCAGCATAAGTCTCTGTTAGGCTGGAAAAGGAAAGCCTGGGGCAGCTGAGCTACCTACTCATTTTTTTTTTAATTAAATTTTTAAAAAATTTTTATTTAATTTATTATTTATTATTTTTTTATTTTTTTATTTTTTGGCCATGCCATGTGGCATGCGGGATCTTAGTTCCCCAACCAGGGATCGAACCTGTGCCTCCTGCAGTGGAAGCGTGGAGTCCTAACCACTGGACCACCAGGGAATTCCCAACATTTTTATTTTTTTTTAATTTTTATTTTATATTGGACTATAGTTGATTTATAGTGCTGTGTTAGTTTCAGGTGTACAGCAAAGTGAATCAGTTATACATATATATATATATATATATATATATATATATTCCTTTTCAGATTCTTTTCCCATTTAGGGAAAATAATTACAGAATATTATTACAGAATATTGAGCAGAGTTCCCTGTGCTATACAGTAGGTCCTTTTTGTTTATCTGTTTTAAATATAGTAGTGTGTATATGTCAATCCCAAACTCCTAATTTATCCATCTCCACCCTTTCCCCCTTAGGTAACCATAAGCTTGTTTTCTAAGTCTCTGAGTCTATTTCTGTTTTGTAAATAAGTTCATTTGTATCACTTTTTTTAGATTCCACATATAAGTGATGTCATATGATATTTGTCTTTTTCTTTCTGACTTACTTCACTTAGTATGATAATCTCCAGGTCCAATCATGTTGCTGCAAATGGCATTATTTCATTCCTTTTAATGGCTGAGTAATAGTCCATTGTATATATGTACCACATCTTCTTTATTCATTCATCTGTCAATGGACATTTAGGTTGCTTCCATGTCTTGGCTTCAGGAAACAACGCTGCAATGGACGTTGGAGTGCATGTATCCTTTCGAACCATGTTATTCACCGGATATATGCCCAGGAGTGGGATTGCTGGATCATATGGTAGCTCTATTTTTAGTTTTTTAAGGAACCTCCATACTGTTCTCCATAATGGCTATACCAGTTTACATTCTCACCAACAGTGTAGGAGGGTTCCCTTTTCTCCACACCCTCTCCAGCATTTATTATTTGTAGACTTTTTGATGATGGCCATTCTGACTGGTGTGAGGTGATGCCTCATTGTACTTTTGATTTGCATTTCTCTAATAATTAGCCATGTCAAGCACCTTTTTATGTGCCTCTTGGCTATCTATATGTCTTCTTTGGAGAAATATCTAGGTCTTCTGTACATTTTTTTGTTTTTGTACATTTTTTTAAAACTTTTTATTTTATATTGGAGTATAGCTGATTAACAATGTTGTGATAGTTTCAGGTGCACAACAAAGTGACTCAACCATGTATATACACGTATCCGTTCTCCCCCAGACTCCTCTCCCATCCATTCTGCCCATTTTTTGACTGGGTTGTTTGTTTTTTTGATATTGAGCTGTATGAGCTGTTTGTAAATTTTGGAGATTAATCCCTTGTTGGTCACATGGTTTGCAAATATTTTCTCCCATTCTGTGGGTTGCCTTTTTGTTTTGTTATGGTTTCTTTTGCTGTGCAAAAGCTTTTGAGTTTAATTAGGTCCCATTTGTTTATTTTTGTTTTTATTTCCATTACTCTAGGAGACGGATTGAAAAAGATATTGCTGCGATTTATGTCTAAGAGTGTTCTGCCTATGTTTTCCTCTAAGAGTTTTATAATATTTGGTCTTACATTAAGGTCTTTAATCCATTTTGAATTTATTTTTGTGTATGGTGTTAGGGAGCCTTCTAGTTTCATTCTTTTACATGTAGCTGTCCAGTTTTCCCAGCACCACTTATTGAAGAGACTGTCTTTTCTCTATTGTATATTCTTGCCTCCTTTGTCATAGATTAATTGACCAAAGGTGCGTGGGTTTATTTCTGGGCATTCTATCCTGTTCCATTGATCTATATTTCTGTTTTTGTGCCAATACCATACTGTTGTGATGACTGTAGCTTTGTAGTATAGTCTGAAATCAGGGAGCCTGATTCCTCCAGCTCCATTTTTCTTTCTCAAGATTGCTTTGTCTATTTGGGGTCTTTTGTGTTTCCATACAAATTAAAAAATTGTTTGTTCTAGTTCTGTGAAAAATGCCATTGGTAATTTGATAGGGATTGCATTGAATCTGTGGACTACCTACTCTTGATAGTTGAAGAGTGTGAATATATCAGGGTTACTCTGGAGGTCAGAACCGGCATCTGTGGCTGAGTTGACGTAACAGGAAGCAATTTGGGGGCTGTCAGTTATGAAGTTATTTTCTCTAGTGCCAAACCAATTCTTTTAGACTCTGCTTTTTGATGTAGGGCCTGGGACTCTGAAAACCATATTTCTCCTTTCCAGCTGGATCCCCGTTTAGTTCGCCAGTTAGGGGGCATTAAAGGGAGCCTGGAGAGCAGGAGGAAGGATAAGGGACATCCATATTCTGGTTTGCTGTTACTGATAGCATCACCCAGCAGTGGCCCTCCACCATGACAGTGGCAATTTGTTCCAGTGTCCAGCTGTTTTTCAACATACCCAGAGCAAATATCATTGTGGCCCTTCAGAGGTTATCAGCATTGGGTAAAACTGCCCCCTCAGAGGTCTGAATCACAGCTTTACTGGGCTCTCCTCCAAGCTCCTGAGGTCCCAGCAATAACGAGGCAGCGCCCTTCCTCAGAGGTCTGGGTCCAGCTTTACTGGGGACTCATCTAAGCTTCTAGGCTCCAATAGCCTCTCCTCGTCCCTTTGTGCCCCAGCCTTGGATGAGGTGACTGAAGTTATTATCTCTGTATTACCTCAGTGTCCCCTTTTAGCTTTGTCAGTTATCCAATACCTAGTTTCTTACAGGAAATTCTCTCCATTGAAATCACTAGTATGGTTTCTGGTTTCTTCACTGGACCCTGACTTAATTACTATCAAGAAAGTTTCATTTAATACTTATATATAGCACTTACTATATAGAAGACACTGTTCTAAACACTTTGATAAATAGCTCATTTAAACCATAATCACATTCTCCTGTAGGTACTATCATAAATCCCCCTTTCCCAGGGTGGGAAACCGAAGTACAGACTGGGTAAGTAACTTGCCCAAGATCATACAGATAATAAATTGCAAATCTGAGGTTTGGACCAAAGATTTCTGACTTGAGTTCCTACTTTTACCCATTTTCTCTCTGTTGCTGTTAACTAGCAGTAGTGCCCAGATTAGAGTCTAGGACAACTGACTTCATTCTAGCATTCTCCTGCTGCCATGCTGATGGTAGGGCAGGTTGCCACTCTAGGCTGGAATTGCGTTTGGTGAGCCTTCCAACACTTGGATACTAATTTATATTACCTTTTTGTAAACTTCCTGTCACCTACCTCAAGAAGTTCTATGTTGTATTGATTCACCATCTATAGTTAAAAGTTCCCTAGGGCCTTGCATGGTGTCTGGCACTGTGCAGAGTAGATACTCAAAGATGTATTTAAAGAGAGGCTGGGTATATAATTACTGATAGTATTCATATTATCAGCAACACCTAATATTTATATTAAACGTTAAAAAGGTTTTTTTTAAGATTTAAAATATTTTTAATTGGGGTAAAATACATATAACAAATGTTACCATCTTAACCATTTTTAAGTGTACAGTGCAGTAGTGTTGAGTATATTCAGTGTTGTACACCCAATCTCCAGAACTTTTCCATCTTATAAAACTGAATCTCTGCACCCATGAAGCAACAAGTCCCCGTTTCCCACTCCCCCCAGCCCCTGGGAAAGTAGAAGTACCATTATATTTTCTAACAGTGACTATTCTAGAAACCTCATATAATATGTAAGACCTTTTTATAGCCAACTAATTTTTACATTCTTAATCTTATTTGATTACAACAATCTTTTTTAAAAATTTATTTATTTATTTATTTATTTTTGGCTGCATTGCATCTTTGTTGCTGCGCGCAGGCTTTCTCTAGTTTCTGCGAGCAGGGGCTACTCTTCCTTGAGGTGTGCAGGCTTCTCATTGTGGTGGCTTCTCTTGTTTCAGAGTTCGGGCTCTAGGTGCGCGGGCTCAGTAGTTGTGGTTCACGGGCTCTAGAACGCAGGCTCAGTAGTGTGGCGCACGGGCTTAGTTGCTCCGTGGCATGTGGGATCTTCCCGGACCAGGGATTGAACCCCTGTCCCCTACATTGGCAGGCAGATTCTTAACCGCTGCGCCACCAGGGAAGTCCTACAACAATAATCTTATAAGCAGGTAGGGCAGAGCCTTTTAGAGAGAGTCCTGGACCATTTCCATTTTTTTTTTTTTTAGGCTCTGAAGATATTAAGAAACCTGTAACTGAGATTTTAAAAATTGTGGTATATTAACATTTTTATTACATGGAATAAATGAATACTTTTTAAAATGCAATGCCATATGCTTGTCCCAGACAAAATTTGTTTTAAAAAATCCTTTAGAATGTGCCCCAGAAGGTGTGGTGACGCTGTGTGACACATCAGCTTGAAAGTGGAGGATGAACATCTTTCACTCTCGTCAGTATTTCTCTGCAGTTGAATGTATATTCATCTTGAGATAATGTCAAAATGTAAATTTAGGGATCTTCATTAATGTGAGACTCAGGTGAAATGACTCTTTCTCTCCATCAACACTTCCCATTGGGAAAGTCCATGGGGTAGATGCCACCCCCATTTTTACAAACCAGAAGGGTCTCAGCAAGCATTGTTCCTAGCTGAAGATAGGACAGCAAATTTGGTGGTGGTGTCAAGACCTGAACTCAGGTTTTTGGCTGGAAGTGTAAACACTCCAAGCACCAAGCCCTACTGACCGGGCTGTCCACCTTTGGGTTCACTGCCAACACAAGCAGAATGTTAGTAAGGCCGCTGTGAAGGACACTGCTGGGTTCTGCTGAACATGCTGATTGAAGTGGGCTGCCTCGGAGGTAGTGAGACCCCAGGCTCTGGGAGCAGTCAAGAAGAGGTTTGCTGAACATGATTTGGGTTTGCTGCAGAGGAGAATCAAGAGTATGGGGTGGGAGTGAGGAGGAGGGAGTTGCGTGAGATTATTTCTACTTTCCCTTCAGAACCCCCAGCATGGAGCTAAGCCCAAACCATCAGCATGGTGCTCTCAGCTAAGCCCAAACCATCAGCATGTCTGCTCTCTGGGGGGAGGCCGTCTGGGCTGCACGCTCATTTCCCCACCTTTTCATTTGCAGCAACCTGCCGCTGGTTGTTGGGCAGCCGCAGCTTAATTTGCGCAATTGGGCCCTGGTTTCCCAAGGAAAACGGTCCGGGTGCCTCGGCCATCCATCAGTATTCTCTTCAGTCCCCCGACAGCTGCTCACTGCGGGCTGGCTCAACCCGCGCTGACCTCATCTTCTCACACAGAGCATAGGAGGGTTTGGAAAAAATTAGTTACATTAGTGACTCCCCGAAACACTCCGTTTACTTGTGATAGGACAAATATTTCAGCCATTAGGATCTCTCTGTCTCTTATCATCTTAAATGCACTCACTTACATTCCAAATCACTACTTAATTTAAAAGCCTATTTGTCAAGATTGTCGCAGGCCCAGGGAAAAGGAGAGACAGACACTCAGCTCTGGCTGGAATAGAATCAGACTTGGAACCTTGATTGAATCTTTCTCCCCAAGACTTATGCTCAGTCAGGTAGGATCTAAACACGCAGGAAGCAAGAGACTTAAAGGGAAACCCACACTGGAGAGATTTATAAACTGTGCTTTGAAGTGGCAGAGTGGCAAATGTCTTTATTGCTCGGTGTCCTTGTGCCCCCCAACCCCTAGATACAGTGACTCATTCAGTGAACATTTATGGTACCCCTAGGATATGCTGAGGGCATCTGAGGGTACAAAGACGAAGGGCAAGTCCCAGTGCTCACAGCTGTTTCCAGTTTATTATTAACAGTAAGCATTTATTGAGCACTTTCTGTTTGCCAGCTATGCTAAATACTGTAAGAGTCAACCCTCCCTTGCCAGGCGTTCTGCATCCGTGGGTGTGGAGGGCCAGCTATCCTAGGCCATTTTATATAAGGGACTTGAGCATCTGTGAATCTTGGTATCTGTGGAGGTCTTGGAACAAATCCCCCGCAGATGCCGAGGGATGCCAGTACATGCTTTTTTCTTTTAGTCTGCCCCATAATCTTGGGTAATATATTTTATTCCCAGTTTACAAATGAGAAGACTAGTCTAATTCTTTAAAATCCATAATATTAAACACTGTGCAATACCATCTCCCCCAAAAAAACTTCCCCTAGTGGAATTTGTGAATGAAAAGTTTCTGGAATAGACCCACGTTCTACAGACATGTATTGCATGGTCAAGATATTGATATGCTGTCCGATCTGCAACAGGGACAGAACAGTTCTCAGCATGTGAGATGTAAGGACTGATAGAATTCATCATGACAGCCATGTCTAGTCTGTGCACATCAGACACCTTGTTATTTACATTATTAGATACTTCTCATTTCCCTTTATTTTGGTCTCTTTGGTTCCTCTTGAGGTTTTGGCAATTTTTTTTTTTTTAAGTTTCAGCATTTTTCAGTTGTGCTAAAGGGAAGCAAGGAAGGACACTCGTCCTACCTGGGCTTGGGTGTGAAGGTTAAAAGCAGAGATAGCAACCTCCTTGGGATACAGCATGGAGGTGATGGGAGATTTTCAACTTGGGTGACTCCTGGGCACCCATCTGTGCCAGGAGACTTGGCCCCTCACCTCCCAGCTGGTTGCTTCAGAGGTAGACTCCTGACTCAAACTTGGAGCCAAGAGACCTGGACACCAGGTTTTGGAGCAGTCACATAATGACAACTCAGACTTTGCACAACTCCTGCTGTGGAGAGCCCCTGTAGCAGTTATCTATTGCTGCGTAACAAATACTCCAAAGTGTAGTGGCTTAAAATAGACATTTATGATTTCCCATAACTCTGTGAATTGGCTGGGTGGGCAGCTCTTCTTCTGGGCCCACTCATGCAGCTGCATTCAGGCGGCAGATTGACTGGGAACTGAGCCTGGGGTGGCTTTCTTTTCATGTGGTCTTGTATCCTCATGAAGTCTAGACCAGGCTTCTTCACATGCTGAGACAGTGTTCCAAGAGGGAAAAGGCAAGACACTGGAGCCCAAGTCTTCCCCGATGTTTTACCATTCAAAACCTGCTGCAAGCCAGTCTGGAGTGAAGGGGTGGCAACATGGACTCCATTTCTTTTTTTCTTTTTTTAAAATATTTATTTATTTTGGCTGTGCCGGGTCTTAGTCACGGCACGCGGGATCTTAGTTGTGGCATGCATGCGGGATCTAGTTCCCTGACCAGGGATCAAACCCAGGCCCCTGCATTGGGAGTGTGGAGTCTTACCCACTGGACCACCAGGGAAGTCCCTGAACTCCATTTCTTGATGGGAGGAGCTGCAAACAATTGTAGCCCAAGGATGGACTGTGGCAGATTAAAAATGGACACAAATTATTTTGTGGTCTTTCCCATTAAGGGGTGGAGTCTGTTTCCTCAACCCTGGAATCTGGGCTATTCTGGTGAGGTTCTTCGACCAACAGAACATAACAAGTTACAGGCCTTACAGCTCCGCTCTCACCCCCTTGAAGCATTTCCCATCGCCATGTGAAGAGGCCGCTTTAGCCTCCTTGAAGATAAAAAATCACGTGGAAAGAGAGGGCCAGTCTTCACAGCCTTCCCAGCTGAGCCCAGCCCCAGTCTGTCCACCAGCTAAATGTTGTCACATGAGTGAGTCCAGGAGAAACCAACCGAAGTTATTTCCAGCCAACACGTAAGGGGAATGAAAAGTAGTACGCTATTATTTTAAGTCACTAAGTTTTGTGCTGGTTTGCTCTGCTGCAGTAGAAAAATAAAACAGCTCCCAGCCTACCCTGCTCGAAGGGCTGTCCCCAAAGAGTGACTGGTCAGCACTTCCTTTGATCCTGTGACTCTCCTGCTAATAGGTTTTTTTCCCCTCAAGGCAGTCAGAGGCTATGTCTGTTGCTTGTAATGAATACTCAGTATAAGAGAACCTCAGGCAAAGGGAAGAAACTCAGTGTATTCTGGACCCCTTGGTCCATACCCAATCCAGGTGGAGGGTCTCTTTCCAAAATAAAAAAAAAAAAAAAGAAGAAATTAGGATTTATTGCATAATCTGTATTTGCCAAGATCTTTACTAGCTTTTAAAAATTTACCCTTTACATCTTTTTTCTTACATTAAAAATCTTGGTTTCTGACAACATTAGTATAATTACTTATTAGCATTGTTCTACAATACATAAAAGTTTTAAAGTAATTGCATTAATATTATTACTAATAATTGAACTACCAAATGAAGTTTAAAGTTTCTCTCCATCTTTATTTGCCTTTAGAATACATTTCTCTATTACTGTGGTCTAAAGTCACTTGGACTAATTCTTTTCTCTGAGTGTTTATTCATCAAATTGATTTATAGTTAATTTTGCTCATTTTAACTTTTAGCAATTACTTTTTAACATACATACTGTCATTTTTTAATATATAAAGCATTTATATGTTTCCAAAGTCAAATTGATATGTTATATTTAAAGAAATCTTGCTTCCAACTATCATCCTGCCAATCCTCCCTCACTTTTATTAGCTTTTGATCTATTTTTCAGTGTTTCTTTTTGCAAATATAAGCAAATACACATGCATATTTGCACTTGGTTCCTCCTCCCCCTTTTTACACAAAAGGTGACATTCTATATACATATATGTTCCACATCTTGCTTTTTTCACTTAGTGTATCCTAGAGATCACTCTACATCAGCATATACGGATCTATCTCATTACTCTTTACAGCTTCACTGTATCCATTGCATACATGTACCATACTTATTCAACTAGACATCCATGGACATTTGAATTGTGAATTGTTTCCGATCATTTGCAATTGTACATAATGCTGCAAAGATTAACTTTATATAAGTTGTTTTGAATGTTTGCTAGTGTATCTTTGGGGTAGATTCCTAGTAGTGAGATTTCTGGATTAAAGGGTTAATGCACATGTTTTTCTAGATATTTACAAATCCCCTTCTAATAGAGTGATGCCTTTTTGAGTCCCCAACATCGAATGAGTGCCTGTTTCCCCACCACTTCATCAATAGCATATACTCTTGAACTTTGGGATTTTTGCCAATCTGATAGATGTAAAGCAGTATCTCAGTATAGTTTTATTTTGCATTGCCCTTATTATGAGTGAGGTAGTGAGTCTTCCCATGTATTGGATGACTGTGTTCATTTTTCTGCCTGTTCAGATCTTCGCATGGACTTTTAAGTATTGTACTGACATACAGTGCTAATGTCAGAACAACCAATGAGGTAGGGAGCTGTTATCATTACTTCCCTTTATAAAGATGAGAAAATGGCCTAGAGAGAGGTTAGAGAGGTTAAGTCACTTACCCAAGGTTACACAGCTAATGTGTGGCTGAAGTCACGCTCCTGACAGTCAGGCCCTGTGGATTCTCTGTGGATCTATTTCCAGGAGTGAAACTTGGAGCTTCAGTGTTTTGCTTTTAATAGAGGATCAGCATGTGGATGTCACATCCCTGACACAGGGCTGCTTTAGGAGATTCTGCCATGACTGGGCCTAGTGGAGGGCAGGGGAACCTGTGCTTACAAACAGGAGGATGGTACCCGATGTGTCACCTAGCAGCACCCAGCACACTGGGGCCTTTTGAGTCTCATTGGTGGAGGACAGTGGTGAGAGACCTGCAACCTATTTAATTCTGTTAGAGAATCAGTGAGGTGCTTGATGAAGCCATTAACTGGGGTTCGTGTCTCCATTCTACTTATAAGACTCCAGGAGGGCAAATGCTGATGGAAATTTATTGATTTCTTTTTCTGCCTTTACCGAATGGGTCAAATCCATGGTATAACACTGCTGGTTCCAATTAAAATCACCTGTTAGCTTACAAAGGTTGGCCCTTTCCACCCTCCCCCTCCTCCCCCATTTAAAAAGGGTTTAAAAGATTTTCATTTAATTGATTTGCTGTAAAATGCCCTTTACAATTACCCAGATAAACTAGGCATCACCTGTGGAGTAAGAGCCAATTTGAGCTGTTTATCAAGACTTCACCTCTGGCCACTTCTCACCCTGGGATCTTGAGTCTCTGTATTGATAGTTTGCATCTGTCAACATTGGATATTTTTAGTGGGCTGCAGAAAGCTTTTAAGGAGATGGGGATGGTGGGGCTGCATCTTTGAGCAGGTGAAGAAAGCATGATGGTTTTTTTTTGTTTGTTTGAAGTGAGAATGCCCTATTGTGCTGAAAACAAGTTCAGAGAATCAGTCCTGGTCCCATCTGCCTAAAACTAATCAGAGTGGGCCCCATTTAAAAACCAGGCAGTGGGGCTCAAGGAAATGGGAAGGCAGACAGTGGATAAAACTGAGTAACAAAATTCGCCCAGTTTCTCTTGGTCTGGGTTTAATGTCAAGCTGTATTTTTTTTTTTATTCATTTATTTAATTTTTGGCTGCATTGGGTCTTCGCTGCTGCACGCGGGCTTTCTCTAGTTGCAGTGAGCGGGGGCTACTCTTTGTTGCGGGGCGCAGGCCTCCCATTGCAGTGGCCTCTCCCGTTGCAGAGCACAGGCTCCAGGTGCACGGGCTTCAGTGGTTGTGGCACACGGGCTTCAGTAGTTGTGGCTCACGGGCTCTGGAGCGCAGGCTCAGTAGTTGTGGCGCACGGGCCCAGCCGCTCCGCGGCATGTGGGATCTTCCCGGACCAGGGCTCGAACCCATGTCCCCTGCATTGGCAGGCGGATTCCTAACCACTGCGCCACCAGGGAAGCCCCCAAGCTGTATTTTAATGTTAGGAGGAAGCTGGGGAGCTTTTGTAGGAGTCGTCTGTGAAGTGACATTTGTGTGCTTTGAGCTGACGGGGGACAGGTTAGAAGTTATAGAGGATGGGAAGCAAAGAAAGCAGGACATAAGGCTATTTATTCTAGGTCTTGTGTATTTCTGAAGCTATATTCTTGAATCCACTTAATCACAGAAACAGTATCAGTCCTGGCTACAGAATTATGAAAAAAAATTGACGTCAGAAAGCAAAAAATAGGTAAATATGGCAGAGGAAAGATATATTCTGCCAACTAGAGACCAATAATGAAATTGATCATGGCAAAGTTATAGAATAAATCATGAAAAAAACATGTTTTCTGACATTTTTGAAAGGAGACATACCTTTGAAAGAAGATAGTGGGTCACTAAGAATGAGGTATAATTTCCATTCTGACTGTTATCTAACAGGGCCATGCTCTAGACACAGGAAGTCTTGATGTAATAGGGTGGTTGAAGAGAATAAATAACAGAAATTTATGAAAGTTCTTGGCACATAGTAGATGCATGATAAATACTAGTCGTTCTAATTTAGGCTTTCAAATTAGAAATTTGAAATTTGAAAGCCTCAAATTGAGGCTTTCTAATTTAGGCATCCTTGTCAAACGACTTCAGAGACTTGTCTCCTTCTGCCATCTCTCCTTCCTCCTCGCCTTCATTCTCGACTCTGCTGAACCCCACCCTCCACTAACACTGCCCTCTCCTTATTTCCAGTGACCCTGGTCACTAAAGTCAATGGATATTCTCAGTTCTTATCTTGCTTGAACTCTTTGAGAATTTTGACATTGCTAATGTCTCTCTTCTCTACGAACTTTTTTCTGCCCTTGGATTCTCTGACATCACACTCTCCTGGGTTTTCTCTATTCTATCTATAGAATAACAGAAATGCCAGCATTTCTCTGCTGTTCCTTAACCAATAGTGTTACTCGAGGAACGTTCCTAGATTCCATTCCCCACTCTTCTTTTTTTTATTTGGCCGCACTGCACAGCTTGTGGGATCTTTGTTCCCCGACCAGGGATCGAACCTGGGCCCTCAGCAGTGAAAGCGCAGAGACCTGACCACTGGACCGCTAGGGAATTCCCTCCCCACTCTTCTTGGAAGTGATTTCAAAACAATTCCTATCAAAATCTCATCAAGGTGGACAACTGGATACCCATACAAAATAAAGAATTTAGACCCCTACTTCACACCATATATAAAAATTAACTCAAAATTGATCAAAGTTCTAAATCCAACTGCTAAAACTATAAAACTCTTAGAAGAAAACATAGGTGTAAATCTTTGTGAACTTGGATTTGGTCAATGGTTTCTTAGATATAACACCAAAAACAAAAGCAGCAAGAGAAATATAGACAAACAGGACATCATCAAAATTAAAAGCTTTTGCATGTTAAAATATATCAAGAAAGTGAAAGACAACCAAGAGAATGGGAGAGAGATTTTACAAATCATACATATGATAAGAGATTTGTATCAAGAATTCATAAAGAGCTCTTACAGCTCAGTGATTAAAAGAAAAATAGCCCAATTTAAATATGAGGAATAGATCTGAATAGACATTTCTTCAGAGAAGATATACAGATGGCCAAGAAGCACATGGAAAGATGTTCAACACCATTAGCCATCAGAAAAATGCAACTCCAATCCACAAGATACCATTTAATATTGACTAGGATGTTGAAAAATTGGAACTCTTATGCACTACTGGTGTGAATGTAAAATGGTGCAGCCATTTTTGGTATGTATGTTTGTTTGTTTTGGGCCACACCATGAAGCTTCCGAGATCTCAGTTCCCTGACCAGGGATCGAACCCGGGCCACAGCAGTGAAAGTGCCAAATCCTAGCCACTAGACCGCCAGGGAAGTCCCATAAAATGGTATGGCCACTTTTGAAAACAGTTTAGCAGTTCCTCAAAAAGGTAAACACAGAGTTACCATATGACTCAGGAATTCCACTCCTACTTATATACTCAAGAGAAGTGAAAACGTATGTCTACACAAAAATCTGTACACAAATGTTCATAACAGTATTATCGATAATAGCCAGGAAGTGTCAACAACTCGAACATCTATCAACTGATGAATGGATAAATAAAATGTGATATATCCATAAATGGAATATTATTCAGCCATAAAAAGGAATGAAGTACTGATACATGCTAAAACATCGATGAACCTTGAACACATTGTGCTAGGTGAAAGAAGCCAGTCACAAAAGACCACATATTTTATAATTCTATTAATATGAAATAACCAAAATATTGGATATTTTGAACATTTTGAAATATCCAAAATATTGGCTCTATGCTTTGGATCCCACGTGCCACAACTAGAGCCCATGGGCTCCCACGCAACTAGAGAGAAAACCTGCACGCCACAACTAGAGAGAAGCCCACGTGCCACAATGAAGATCCTGCGTGCCACAACTAAGACCTGATGCAGCCAAAAATAAATAAGTATTAAAAAAAAAAGTTCTCCTCTCATAGTGTTCATATCTTAGTGAAAAGTAAATTAATTCAGCCTATTAAGTATCTTTCAAATCTGTCCATTTCTCTCTGTCCAGCCTGCCACCCTCTCCTATTTGGATCACCACAAAAGCCTACTGACTATCCTGGCTCCAGTGTGATCCTCTGTAAATCTCCACTCTGCTGCCTTGGAAATCTTTCTAAAGGGCAAACTGGTCACATTGCTTCTTGCCTCAATCTTGTGCTGGCTTCCCATCGTTTTATTTATTTATTTATTTTCGTTTTTTTTCTTTCCCATAGTTTTAAAGGTATCAAGTCCAAACTCTTTAACCCAGCATAAAAGGCCCTGCATGATCTAGTCCTTGCTTATTTATCTCCCTATCCTCATTTCTCACCACTCACCACTCATAACTCCAGACATTTACATCTTCTTTCAGGTTTGTGAATTTCTTTGCCCTATCTCATTTCTCTACCTTTGCAAAGGCTAGTAGTCATTTTGCTTTTGGGGTCTCAGCTTACATGTCACTCGCTCTGGAACATTTTTTTCTTAAATACTCCCCTTCTTTATGTATTTGGGTTAAATGCCCCCTACCCATTGTTCCCATTTATTTTATATAGCTTACTATGTGCCAGGCATGGTTCTAAGTGCTTTATAAAATTAACTCATTTAATTTTCACAACAACCATAGGATACAGATATAGTATCATCACCTTCATTGTACAGATGAGAAAATAGAGGCACAGAGAGGCTCAGTATCTTTCTCAAAGTCACACAGCTAGTGGTAGAACCAGGATTTCAATCCAGAAAATATAGCCCTAGAGTTTGTGTGTGATGATGTTACACTGCCACAATTGCTTAATACATCACAGCACCTATTATACAATTTGTAATTGACTGTTTATCTCCATGTGACTTTTAGTTCACTGAAAGTAAGGATTTATGTCAGGCTTACTCATGGTTGTATTCCCAGCATGAGGCTTAGTCCCTAGTCCTTTAATTTTAAAAATCAATGAATGAACAAAGCAATTAATTAATTTTGATACTTACATGTGAGATGTACAAGAAGAGAGTCATGGGGTTTCTAGCTGGTGGAACAATGGTGCTCTGATAATTGTTTGATATTATGTTAAAAGATCTTTAATTTGCTGGTTACATGTCTCAAGAACTTATGTTCTGGTAAAGTGCTTTATACATATCAGACGATCAATAATCTTTGTTTAGTTAGAAGTTTTTTTTTTTTCATGTCAAATTAATGTAAGACTTACAAAACTAGTAAAAAGAATTCCTATAGACTCTTTACCTAACGTCCCCAAATGTTAACATATTACATAACCACAGTACGATGATAAAACCAGGAAATTAACATTTCAACTATATTAACTAATTATACACCTTATTTGATTTTCATTAACTGTTCCACTACTGTCCTGTTTATGGTCTAGGATCCAATCCAGGATCATACATTTCATTTCTTTGTCACATCTCTTTAGTTTCTTGAAGGGAAGGTGTCTCAGTTTTTCTTCATCTTTCATCACCTTGACACTTCTGAAGAGCACTGGTCAGTTAAATTGTACACTGTTCCTCAATTTGGGTTTGTCTGAGTTTCCTCGAGATTAAATTCAGGTTGTGCATTTTGGTAAGTATTCCACCCACGTGATGGTGTGTCCTTCTTAACACGTCACATCAGGAGGAACAGAGTGTCTGCATGTTTCGTTACCTTGACCACTTGCTTAAGGAGATATCTGCCGGGTTTCTTCACTGTGAAGGTATTATGTTTCTCACTGTAATTAATAAGCATCTTGTGGAGAGAGACTTTGAGACTATGTAAATATCCTGTTTCCAGCCGTATTTTCACCCACAAATTTTAGCATCTAGTGATGATACTTCCTTGAAACAATTACTACTGTGGTGCTTCCAGCTGATGATTCTCCATTTCCATCATCCCTTCTACGTTTATTAATTAGAGTGCTACAGTAAGAAAGAACTTTCCCTTTTCCTCCATTTGTCTATTGATTTATTTATTCAATAATCTATTTATATCAATATGGACTCTTGAATATTGTTTTATTCTGTAGATTATAGTGCCTTATTATCATTTCTTACTTTATTGCCCAAATTATCCCAGATTTCAAAGCTCCATCAAGTTAGCTTGTGTCATTTCAATACGTCCCCATGATTTTTTGAGTTCTTCCTTACTTGCTGGTCCCACAAGATGTTCCATGTTCACTCTGTACTTTCCCTGCCCCAGTCATGTAATCAGCCATCTCTTTAAGTAGGCCTGATCCCTTTTTATTGGAGAATAATATTTAGAAACAAAGATCTGGACACGAGGTACTTATTGCTCCTGGGGTGTCATTTTTTCTTCACTTAGTGGGCAGAGCTAGGAAATATACGTATGTGTGACATATACACACCTCTATTTATTTTCGTATCTGTCTGTCTACCTATTAAAAACATGACTTTATAATGATACCTCCCATTTCATTCCAACACTCAGGCTTCATTCTACCCTTTCCCTTTATTTGTGATTACTTTCTCTCACAGTACAAAAACCTGGTGCTTATTGCTAACAATATATTTACTTATTTGCTCAACCCTAGATTATACATAAAGCAGTTTCAGAATTGCTAACCTATAACCTATTTGAAAAACAAACTTACTAATTAGAGTAAAATACTGCGTACTCTTTAGCCTTAGAGTATATATTGTAAATTACTGTCTAAAGTTACTTAGGTTAATTCTTTTTTTCTTCACACCCTTTATTGTGGTTTTGTTATTAACTTGTAATAAAGTCAGTACATGTTTTTAAAAATGAATAGTATTTGTAAAAATATTTTGAAAAACACAGTGTATATGGACTGTTTCTCTCTCATAACCCGGAAGGCCTGGAGAAATATTCCGAGGCTAGGTACTCCTAGGGAGATCCCTGCAGGTTATTCTGCAGGGAGAGTCAAACCCTGATCACTTCCTGCCCTACTCCTTTCACCAATGCCCTTCTCTGCTCCTGTATCGCCTTTTTTTAAAATTTATTTTTTGACCATGCTACGCGGCTTGTGGGGTCTTAGTTCCCCGACTAGGGATCAAACCCGGGCCCTCGGCAGTGAGAGTGCGGAGCCCTAACCACTGGACCGCCAGGGAATTCCCTATTTCCTGTTTCTTTAATGCTCTGAGAAGTGCTTTAAAAGTCCTGAATTTCAGTCCAGCCCACCTTCACTGAACTCTGCAGTGCTTTGGCCTCAGCCTAAGTAAAACCTTTTGATACCTGTCACAACACCTTCGTCCATGGGGAGTTCTCCATACCCAGGATCAGTCCTACCTGGATCAACCTCTTAATTCAACCCCCCTTTCCTTTCTCTTGAGTTGAAGGAGGCCACCAGGTGGCGCCTCAGAGTCCACTGCAGTCCCATTTTAAGAGTCAGCTTCTGGAGTGGTGAGTTTGGCTGTGGGAAGTGATTGCATTCCTGAGAAGGGGGAGGGACATTCTCATTGTATTTTTAATTTAGTTAAAAAATTTCTTTCCGTTTAGGTCTTCAGCTCAGCTCTTGGCAAAACAACACAAGAACCACAATTCAGTCTCTGTCCTGTCTCTGCCTAGAAACCGTGGGTTCCTTCCCTTTTCCTTTCATTAAAACTTCCTCCAAGGAAAAACAAACTTTTATTGCTAGTTAACAGCTGTAATGGGTTTACCTGCCAGGGGTCTTCCCAGTAAGTGGGACTGAGGACCTTGGTCTGTCAGCCTCTCTGCAAAAAAATCGTAGCCAGGACATCAAGAGGCTGGAATTCATGCAGGAACTCCGCCACTATCAGCGCTTCCTCAAGGGGTCACTGGGCTGTCCTGGACTTCAGTTTTCTTATGTGTAAAATTGAGGGATTACTGAACTCCATGGTCTTAAACACAAATCCCTCAGGAGCCAGGGGTGGGGGTAGGGATAACATAAATCTGCGTAAAGCTGAATTGGAAAGTGCATGCCCTATTAAAATGCATTCATACTTAAACTTTTAAAAAACATTGAGTAGACCAAACAAAATTACATTTGGACATTGAATGTGTCCAGAAAGCCACCAGTTTGCAGTTTGTGAGCTAGAGAATCTTTCATTAAGGTTTCTTTTAGGTCTGAGGTTCTGTGACTACTCTATAATTTATTCATACTCTTCTATCTGCTTGGTAGCCACAGCCATCCTTTTCCATCACCTCTGCGTGTCTAAACCCTAATTCCTTCTTACAAAACCCAGTCAAATACCACCTACTCCCGGAAGTTTTCCTTGGTTTGTCCTCTGTAAATTGGAAAACATTTTCTCTCTCCTCTGAATTCTTCTGGCTTTCTGACATACCCCCTTCATGGCTCTTATTGCTTTTTTACTGCGTTGTGTTTATTTATGTGCTGGTCACCAATCTTTCCCTACATATATATTTTTAAGCTCCTTGAGGGCAGAATCCCTGTCTAATTGGGTTTTGTATCTTCACCATCTAGAAAATCAGTTAACAAGGGTTTACTGAGTTCCTACTCTGTGCTAGACATGCTTTTAGGCACTACACTCAGCATGTAGTAGTGGGGACTCGATAAATGTTTGCTGAGTGACTGCTATTAAGCAGGAACCAGAATAATGAAAATAAGAAAGACAGTCAATATCAAATGTGTGGGAAAGCACAGCAACTCCAGTGCTCTGCTGGCCCCATAACTTTGCCCTCTAGCATTTCGCTTCATTATCTTAACATTGCAGGGCAAGAGGGATTTCGCAGGTGTAATTTAAGATTACTAATCAGCTGACCTTATGACAGAAAGATTATCTGAGTGGGTTCAATTTAATCATGAGTCCTTTAAAAGCAGAGAGTTTTCTTCAGCTGGTAGCAGAAGAGGGTGTCAGAGAGATGCAGAGCATGAGAAGGACTTGATGCATTGTCGCCAACTTAACTGGGTCTGGAATTTGGCCTCTGGAAGCTGGGAGCAGCCGTCAGCTGAGAGCCAGCAAGAAAATGGGGAGCTCAGTCCTATACACCTGCAAGGAACAATTCTGCCAACAACCTGAATGAGATCAGAAGCAGATTCTTCCCCAGAGCCTCCAGATAGGAGCCCAGACCGGCAGACACCTTGATTTCAGCCTTGTAAGGCCTTAAGCAGAGAACCCAGCCGAGCTTGCCTGGATTTTTGACTACAGAACTGTGAGATAATAAGCGGGTGCTGTTTTAATCCACTAAGTGTGTGGTAATTTGCTATGCAGCAATAAAAACCTAATACAGACGCTCAGCCAGCACTGTGGAGAGACCCTCGTGGGGCGGAGCTAAGGCCTCCAGGTAACAATCAGCGTCAGCGCCAACTTGCCACCTGGGGACGAGCCTTCAGGTGCAGCCCCAGCCAACATCCTGACTGCAGCCTCACAGGAGATCCTGAGCAGAAGCTCCCAACCAGTGGCTCCCGAATTCCGGACTTAGAGAAATCATGAAATAAGACATTATTATCATTGCTGTAAGCTACTGAGTTTAGGGGTAGTTTGTTACACAGCAAAATATCACTAATGGAGTAAGTGCGCAGCAAATGTCTAGGGACTGCCTGGCCTCCTAGAGCATGACCACCACGCGGGCCACCTCCGCCCCTTTATTCTCTGGCATCCCAGAGTTCAGACGAGCAGGCAGCCTCACTCTCCCTAAAGACAGATCCTCTGGGTCTTTTGCCCAATTCCCTGCCCTTCTGCATCCCCTCCTTGGAATTCCTGCCTTGGATTCTCAGGATCTAGAGTTGCCTGAGCCGCTCTGGTGAGCAAGCTTAAGAGTAAACTAAGCCAATTTTTTGATTGGGTTGTTTTTTTAAAAAAAATAAATTTATTTATTTTTTATTTTTGGCTGCGTTGGGTCTTTGTTGCTGCATGCAGGCTTTCTCTAGTTGCGCTGAGCGGGGGCTACTCTTCGTTGTGGTGCGTGGGCTTCTCATAGCAGTGGCTTCTCTTGTTGCTAAGCATGGGCTCTAGGCAGGCATGCGGGCTTCCGTAGTTGTGGCACGCAGGCTCAGTAGTTGTGGCTCGCGGGCTCTAGAGCGCAGGCTCGGTAGTTGTGGCGCATGGGCTTAGTTGCTCCGCGGCATGTGGGATCTTCCCAGACCAGGGCTCGAACCCATGTCCCCTGCATTGGCAGGCGAATTCTTAACCACTGTGCCACCAGGGAAGCCCGGGTTGTTTGTTTTTTTGATATTGAACTTCTCCAAAGAAGACAGATGGCCAACAAACACATGAAAAGATGCTCAACTCACTAATTATTAGAGAAATGCAAATCAATACTACAATGTGGTATCACCTCATACCAGTCAGAATGGCCATCATCAAAAAATCTACAGGGCTTCCCTGGTGGCGCAGTGGTTGAGAATCTGCCTGCCAATGCAGGGGACACGGGTTCGAGCCCTGGTCTGGGAAGATCCCACATGCCGTGGAGCAACTAAGCCCGTGAGCCACAACTACTGAGCCTGCGCGTCTGGAGCCTGTGCTCTGCAACGGGAGAGGCCTGCGCACCGCGATGAAGAGTGGCCCCTGCTCTCCGCAACTGGAGAAAGCCTTCGCACAGAAACGAAGACCCAACACAGCCATAAATAAATAAATAAATAAATAAATAAATTAAAAAAAAAAAAATCTACAAACAGTAAATGCTGGAGAGGGTGTGGAGAAAAGGGGACCCTCCTGCACTGTGGGTGGGAATGTAAATTGATGCACCCACTATGGAGAACAGTATGGAGGTTCCTTAAAAAGCTAAAATTAGAACTACCATATGACCCAGCAATCCCACTTCTGGGCATATACCTGGAGAAAACCTTAATTCAGAAAGACACATGCTGGACTTCCCTGGTGGCACAGTGGTTAAGAATCTGCCTGCCAATGCAGGGCACATGGGTTCGAGCCCTGGTCCCGGAAGATCCCACATGCTGTGGAGCAACTAAGCCCTTGCACCACAACTACTGAGCCTGTGCCCTCAAGCCACAACTACTGAACCCACGTGCCACAACTACTGAAGCCTGCGTGCCTAGAGCCCGTGCTCCACAACAAAGACAAGCCACTGCAATGAGAAGCCCACGCACCGTGACGAAGAGTAGCCCCCGCTCGCTGCAGCTAGAGAAAACCCGCACGCAACAACGAAGAACCAATGCAGCCAAAAATAAATTAAAAAAAAAAAAAAAAGACACATGCTGCCCAATGTTCATTGCAGCACTATTTACAATAGCTGGGACACGGAAGCAACCTAAATGCCCATCAACAGAGGAATGGATAAAGACGATTTGGTACATATGTACAATGGAATATTACTCAGTGATAAAAAGGGATGAAACTGGGTTATTTGTAGAGACGAGGGATGAATCAGGAGATTAAGATTGGGAGGGGTGGGAGGATTAGGGAGATTGAGATTGACACGTATGCACTATTGATACTTTATATAAAACAGATAACTAATGAGAACCTACTCTATAGTGGAGGGAACTCTACTCAGTGTTCTGTGGTGACCTGAGTGGGAAGGAAATCCAAAAGAGAGGGGATATATGTAAACGTATAGCTGATTCACTTTGCTGTACAGTAGAAACTAACACAACATTGTAAAGCAACTGTACTCCAATAGAAATTAATTTAAAAAAAGAGCAAACTAAGCTTCCTTAGGAGGAAGATGAGAGAAAAATCTGTTTTTTTTTAAAGTGGGAAGAAACATTTACTTCACAAGCGTATTGGTTTTTTTGTTTGTTTGTTTGTTTTAGATATGGGCCATGCTTTTTGCCCAGTTTAGGTTATTTTATTTTATTTTTATTGAAATGTAGTTGAGTTATTGTCTTGTGTTAGTTTCAGGTGAACAGTAAAGTGATTCAGTTATATATATATAAATATATATATTCTTTTTTACATTCTCTTCCATTATATTGGTATTACATAGGTTATTACAAGATATTGAGTATAGTTCCCTGTGCTATACAGTAGGTCCTTGTCAGTTATCTATTTTACATATAGTAGTGTGTATCTGTTAATCCCAAACTCCTAAATTACTCCTCTCCCCCCTTCCCCTTTGGTAACTACAAATTTGTTTTCTATGTCTGTGAGTCTATTTCTGTTTTGTAAGTAAGTTCATTTGTATCCTTACACAAACATATTGTTAATTAAGTGATAATAGTATGAAAACAAAACACTATATATAGTCATCAAAAAGATAGGAAAAAAATCTCTCTATATAGATGTGGAACACTGACCAATAGTAACAGGCAACAGATCTATTTTTAAAGGAAAAGAGCAAGGTTCAGAACAATGTGTCCACTTAGCTATCACTGTTGTAAATATATACTGTGCAGGCAGAGAATATCTCTGGTAACAAAGACTGCCTTTGGGGAAGAGAACTGGATGGCTGGGGGCAGGGGTGGGAGGGAGCTCTCCTTTTACTGTGTACCTTTTGTACTTTTTAAGTCCATGTCCATATATTATCTATTAAAAAGAAATTCCTTTCTTGGAAAGAGATAGTAGGAGCTCACCAACAATATACTATTCCCTACTCCCCTCCCTTAACACACTCACAACTAGAATTCTCTGGACACACACCCCTTCCTTCCACACGTGCATTTGAACAGTTAACGTAGAGCAAATGCTCTCTCTCGTACCACAGGCCCAGCTAGGCACACGAAGGCAGCCATGTATCTGTGGTACGCACAGGAGTCCTCATGCATGTACCCAACAAGAGTCCCGTGTGTGAGTATGTGTGCTTTAATGTACATTTCTGTATGTGCATATATGTATATATGTATGTGTGTGTATATGCATATGTATGTATATGCATGTGTGCCTCTGACGCAGCCCCCTTACTCGCTGCCCTCACCTGCACCTGCTCCCATGTGTGTACACCTGGACAGAGGCCTCCAATTACAAGGCAAAATAGGTTAAAGGTATCCTATTCAGAAGCACTGAAGGGGCCTAATTATAGGTGACTGTAAAAATCTAGTTAGATGAGGACTCATTAGCTGCCAAACAAGGGAGGAGAACGCAGACCTGAAAAGACCTGAATGAAAAATGCAGCCTCCCTGACAGGAGAGAGGGGCTTAAATACCCTTTGAGAAAACCAGGATGGGGTAGACAAGAAGGAGAGCAAGGCCCATAATCAGAGGAGGGGAATCCTGCAGACAAGTCTTCCCCTGCTTGTTCCTCCAGCACCTGCCCGGAGGCCATTCCACTTGCCTTCCAGTGCTGGTGCCTGAAGTAAGAGGAACTTGTGACTTGCATCCGCTCTCTCCTTCCTGCTGTCTGAGCTGCCTCCGGGCTCCCTCAGGAATCCCGGGTCCTTGGTCCCCTCCCACCCGTCTAAATCCATTCTGCGGGCTGCAAGCGTGCCTCGTGAAGATGGCTCACATTCTAATCCTGACTCAGCCACTCCCTAGCTGTGTGACCTTTGTGAGCCACTTACACTAAATGAACCTGTTTCCTCCATTGCAAAATGGACTGATAACATCTATCTTCCAGAGTTGTGAACAAGCACAGAATTGTAAATGAGAAAGTGCTATGTAAACTGCAAGTTGCTACATAATTATTAGCTATTATGGACCATATCGACTGGACCAGATTGGACATTCCTGAAGGACAAGAGTCCTGTCTGAGTCATCTTTGCGTTCAGACTCCAGCTATGGGTATCTGACTGAATGGAATTGAGGAGTCATTATCACTGTGGGTTCATTAGCAGACCAGAACAAATACGTCCTCTCTGCCCTGGTGTGGACAAATGGACAGAACCACTGGCAGTGGGATGGAGCTGTGGTGACTGCACTTGAATTCCAATATTTATTGTGTAGCAGGCATCATCTTAAGAAGTTTACATGTATTTATTTATTTGATCCTCGCAACGTCCTTAAGAGGAAGCACCTTATCAGCATCATCCCCATTTTAAAGATGAAGAAATGGACTCTCAGATTTGGGAACTTACCCAACGCTACGCAGCTGGTAATTAGGGGAGCAGGTCTTGAACCAAGGCAGTCTGGCTCCTCAGCCCACGCTCCTGAACAATGTAGAGTTTAGGTACCAGCTAGCATGGGAATTACATTTGGGCTTTGTGACCTTTTTGATGCCCTTGGATTATAGGTAACATTTTCTGAGTAATTATAATACACCAGGTACCATGTTAAGACTTTTATATCTTATCTCCTTTAATCCTTCCAACAACCCTATAAGTGCTGCTGTTTATTTTCTCGATTTTACAGGTGAAGAAACTGAGGCCCAGAGAGGTGAAACGAATTGCCCAAGATCACAGTAAGCGATGAAGGTACAGGTGTACCTCATTTTATTGCAATTGCAGCCAGTGTTTTTCTTCTTTTTTTTTTTTTTACAAACTGAAGGTTTGTGGCAACCCTGTGTCAAGCAAGTTTAACGGCGCCATTTTTCCAACAGCGTTTGCTCACTTTGTGTCTCTGTGTCACATTTTGGTAATTCTTGCAATATTTCAGACTTTTCCATTATTTGTTTATTTATTTGGCTGCACCACACAGCTTGTGCGATCTTAGTTCCCCAACCAGGGATCGAACCCGTGGACTGTCAGGGAAGTCCTGAAACTTTTTCATTATTATTATATTTATTATGGTGATCCATGATGAGTAATCTTTGATGTTACTATTGCAAAAAGATTACGACTCACTGAAGACTCAGATGATGGTTAGCATTTAATAGCAATAACACATTTTTAAATTGAGGTACATACAGTGTTTTTTTAGATATAATGCTATTGCACACTTAATAGACTACAGTATGGTGTAAACATAACTTTTTAAAAAATTGAAATATAGTTGATTTACAATATTGTATTAGTTCCAGGGGTACAGCATAGTGATTCAGTTATTTTTTTTCTCATTATATTCCATTATATGGTATCACAAGATATTGAATATTATTCCCTGTGTTATACAGTAAATCCATGTTGCTTATCCACTTTATGTATAGTGGCTTGTATCTGTTAATCCCATACTCCTAATTTGTCCCTCCCCCATCCCCTTTGGTAACCTTTGTTTTCTATGTCTGTGAGTCTGTTTTTGTTTTGTACATAGATTCATTTGTATTATTTTTTAGATTCCACATATAAGTGATATAATATAGTATTTGTCTGACTTACTTCACGAAATATAATATTCTGTAGGTATATCCATGCTGCTGCAAATGGCATTATTTCATTCTTCTTTATGGCTGAGTAATATTCCATTGTATAACTATGCCACATCTTTTTTATCCATTCATCTGTTGATGGACATTTAGATTGCTTCCATGTCATGGCTGTTGTAAATAGTGCTACTATGAACATTGGGGTGCATGTATGTTTTTGAATTAGAATTTTTGTTTTTTCTGGATGTATGCCAAGGAGTGGGGTATACATATGGTGTTGCTGGGTCATATGGTAGCTCTATTTTTAGTTTTTTCGGGAACCGCCATACGGTTTGTCATAATGGCTGCACCAACTTACATTCCCACCAACAGTGTAGGAGGGTTCCCTTTTCTCCACATCCTCTCCAGCATTTATTATTTGTAGACTTTTTGGTGATGGCTATTCTGACCAGTGTGAGGTGATACCTCATTGTAGTTTTGATTTGCATTTCTCTAATAATTAGCAGTGTTGAGCATCTTTTCATGCTCCTGTTGGCAATCTGTATGTCTTTGGAGAAATGTCTGTTTAGGTCATCTGCCAATTTTTTTGATTGAGTTGTGTTTTTTCTGGATATTGTTTTATTAGCTTTTTGGTTATTAACCCCTTGTTGGTCACATCATTTGCAAATATTTTCTCCCATTCTGTAGGTTGTCTTTTTGTTTTGTTTATAGTTTCCTTTCCTGTGCAAAAGCTTTTGATTAGGTCCCATTTGTTTATTTTTGCTTTTATTTCTTTTGCCTTGAGAGACTGATTAAGAAAATATTGTTATGATTTATGTCTGAGAATGTTTTGCCTGTGTTCTCTTCTAGGAGTTTCATGGTCTCACGTCTTTATTTATTTATTTTAAAAATAAATTTATTTATTTTATTTTATTATTTATTTTTGGCTGCGTTGGGCCTTCGTTGCTGCATGCAGGTTTTCTCTAGTTGCAGTGAGTGGGGTCTACTCTGTTGTGGTGAGCGGGCTTCTCATTGCGGTGGCTTCTCTTGTTGTGGAGCATGGGCTCTAGGCTCACGGGCTTCAGTAGTTGTGGCACGTGGGCTCTAGAGCGCAGGCTCAGTAGTTGTGGCACATGGACTCAGTTGCTCCACAGCATGTGGGATCTTCCCGGACCAGGGCTCAAACCCATGTCCCCTGCATTGACAGGCGGATTCTTAACCACTGCACCACCAGGGAAGCCCTCATGTCTTATATTTAGATCTTTGAAACATTTTGAGTTTATTTTTGTAGATGGTGTGAGGGAATGTTCTAATTTCATTGATTTACATGTAGCTCTCCAGCTTTCCCAACACCACTTAGAGAGAGTGTCTTTTCTCCATTGTATATTCTTGCCTCCTTTATCATAAACTGTTTGATGATAGGTGCATGGGTTTGTTTCTGGGCTCTCTATTCTGTTCCATTGATCAATATGTCTGTTTTTGTGCAGGTACCATGCTGTTTTGATTACTGTAGCTTTGTAGTATAGTATGAAGTCTGGAAGGGTTATACCTCCAGCTTTGTTCTTTTTTCCTCAGGATTGCTTTGACAATTCTGGGTCTTTTGTGATTTTTTAAATCCCGTATAAACTTTAGGATTCTTTCTTCTAGTTCTGTGAAAAGGGTCATGGGTATTTTGATAGGGATTGCATTAAATCTATAGATTGCTTTGGGTAGTATGGCCATTTTAACAATATTAATTCTTCCAATCCAAGAGCATAGGATATCTTTCCATTTCTTGGAATCATCTTCAATTTCCTTTATCAGTGTTTTACAGTTTTCATCATATAGGTCTTTCACCTCTTTGGTTAATAAACATAAGTTTTATATGTACCAGGAAACAAAAAATTCATGTGACTCACTTTATTGCAATATTCTCTTTATTGCAGTGGTCTGGAACCAAACTTGCAATATCTGAGGTGTGCCTGTAGAGTTAAAGTTGGAACTTTGTTAGTCAGACTCAGAGCCTACATCCTGAACCCCATGATATTTTGCAGTTACTTTGCAAAAGCAGCCACCTCCTTTGCTGAAGCTGTAAGAGTGATTCTATGTGGTCTTGTTCTAAGAGGAGAGACGTCTGGTGGGGGAGGACCATTATGGATGTAGAGAAGAGACTGAGCAGGTCATGGTGCATGAGGGCAGAAGGAGGGAGAGGGAAAAAGAAAGCAAGTTGGTGACAGTGACTGTGTGTCTTCTAAAAGCACGATATCTTGTTAGTCTCTTTGGGGTGAAAAGATGATATAGGCCTCCAGAGTATTTGTGGCCTGGAGGTGGCACAAAACTGACTCTCAGATGATTAGGCTACAAAGCTTACATGTTGAAGAGAGGTGCTTTGGAGGTTCATCATGAAGAGATATGCCTATGGTGGAAGGAATCAGAAAGGATAAGGAGGTATTTGACCTGGGTCTTTTTTTTTGGTTGCGTGGCATGTGGGATCTTAGTTCCCCAACCAGAGATTGAACCCACGCCCCCTGCAGTGGAAGCGCAGTCTTAACCACTGGACCGCCAGGGAAGTCCCCTTGACCTGGGTCTTGAAGGGAGGAGAGGATATCAGTGAATGAAGAGAGCTGAGAGGGCCTTTCCAGGAACTACAGTTGTGATGCCTAAACTTTCCTTTTTGCAATGGTCCCACATTTGAAAGATTGTGCTGTCAAAGTACAATAGATTTATTAAGTAACACGTTTTCCTATTTATAATTAAAGCAATAAAACTGTCGATTAAAGCTCCTGATCATCACTTATTAGCCAACATTTATTCAACAAAACAGGTATTTAGCACCTTCTATGTGTATAGTGCTGTGCCTGGTACTTGAAATACATTGATAGATAAGAGACTGCCCTCCTTCAAGGGACTTTCTGAGATTTCTAGTTGAAACCAAAGAAACTAGACATCTCTGTCCCATACTATCTTGGGTACATCTGTTATTAGGCCTTTTGAAATATTTGAAAAGAAAAATGATTACCATTTACTGAGAGACAGCGATCTGCCAGACACGCATTGGGCACTTTATATGTGTTTTTATTCATTCGTGTCTCCCCTCCACCTACACTCAAATGCAAGCTTCACGTTTTGTTCATTGCTGTGTCTCCAGTCTGACCGTGATGCCTGCCACATACTAAGTGCTCAACAAACACTAGTCAAAGCGACCACACGAATTAACTCGAATCTCTCAACAATCCTGCAAGGTAGTGGTGATTTGTTTTCTTTCACTGCTGAGGAATCTAGGACTCAGAGAGACTGAATAAGTTGCTCAAGTTCACGCAACTCTCAGTGACAGGGCGGGGGGTTAAATCTTAGATCTGTCTGACTTTAAAGGTGCTCCTCTCATTCTGTTCTTCTGCCAGAGAGGCCTAAAGACAGGGACACTAGGTTGGAAAACCCTGAGATGAGAAACAAATATGCAAAAGAGGGTTGGAGCAGGGGGCGTGGCCTGGGCGCAGGGTCAGAAGAGGAGTGGCATGAGGCTGCCTCACGTGTTGGGGTGGAAGGCCAGTGCGCTGGGCAGAGGACTTTGCCTGGATTGGGAAGGCACCGTCTAACGCAAATTTCCGCTTGATTGGAATTATGTTTTAAATTTTTTTTTTAACTTTGGGTTTATTTATTTATTTATTTTTATGGCTGTGTTGGGTCTTCCTTTCTGTGTGAGGGCTTTCTCTAGTTGCGGCAAGTGGGGGCCATTCTTAATCGCGGTGCGTGGGCCTCTCACTATCGCGGCCTCTCTTGTTGCGGAGCACAGGCTCTAGAGTGCAGGCTCAGTAGTTGTGGCTCACGGGCCCAGTTGCTCCGCGGCATGTGGGATCTTCCCAGACCAGGGCTTGAACCCGTGTCCCCTGCATTGGCAGGCAGATTCTCAACCACTGCGCCACCAGGGAAGCCCTGGAATTATGTTTTAGAAAGATTAGCGGCAATGCATGGGGTGGTTTGGCTTTTAGAGAGATGGGAGATGAACAGGGTCATTAATTCACCCATTGAGGGAGAGGTAATCAGAAATTGAATGGAGGTGGTGACAATAGGAATGGGAAGGAAGGATGATGTCAGGGCAGACTCAAATGCCCCAATGAGGGGTCCAAGATAAAGCTCAGAGATGGATTTGCAGTGACAAGTGGGCGAGGCAGCTGGTATGAATGGTCTTCTCCCTCTTCCTAGAGTAACCTCCAGGTGGGCAGCAGCCTCTGTTTTAGGGCCACAGCTTTAAACAGTCATCTTGGCAGAGCCTATGGCTAGCCATTTCCTTTGCAAGTATTTATGGAGCTCTTAGCATGATCTATTCACAGCCTCAGCATCAGCACTTTTTTGCACTTTGGGCTTAGGTCAATAACATGCATTAAGGCTGTACTACGGTAGAGTTTGGAGATACAATGAGAGCAGACATGTGGGACTCTATCAGGCTTCCTAGTTCAATCTGTACATAACACCTCCTTTCACTTTCTTCAACTGTAAAATAGGGATAATAATTGCACCCATCTTACAGGAGTGCTGTGAGGATTCAATGAGCTAACACAGGTTAAGCAAATAGAACGGTGCCTGTCATGTACAGTAGTAAGTGATTAGTATTTGCTAATATGATGTGTAAGACAAAGTCCCTCCCCTCAAGGCCATCATCGTGTAACTGTATTCATCCAGTCCAGCAAGACGTTGCAATAACAGATATATATACAAGGGACAGAAAGAGTTCTAAAGGGGAGTGATTTTTTTTTTTTTTTTTTTTTTTAAAGATTTATTTATTGATTGATTGATTGCTATGTTGGGTCTTCGTTTCTGTGCTAGGGCTTTCTCTAGTTGCGGCAAGCGGGGGCCGCTCTTCATCGCGGTGCGCGGGCCTCTCACTATCGTGGCCTCTCTTGTTGCGGAGCAGAGGCTCCAGACGCGCAGGCTCAGTAGTTGTGGCCCACGGGCCCAGTTGCTCCGCGGCATGTGGGATCTTCCCAGACCAGGGCTCGAACCCGTGTCCCCTGCATTAGCAGGCAGATTCTTAACCACTGCGCCACCAGGGAAGCCCAAGGGGAGTGATTTTTAAAAAAAATTTTTATTTAAGTATAGTTGATTTACAATGTTGTGTTAGTTTCAGGTGTTCAGTGATTCAGTTATACCTACATATCTATTTTTTTCAGATTCTTTTCCCTTATAGCTTATTACAAAATATTGAGTATAGTTCCCTGTGCTGTATAGTAGGTCCTTGTTGATTATCTATTTTATATATAGTAGTGTATATATGTTAACCCCAAACTTCTAATTTATCTCTCCCCCGCTTTCCCCTTTGGTTTTCTATGTCTGTGGGTCTATTTCTGTTTTGTACATAAGTTTATTTGTATCTTTTTTTTTAAGATTCCACATATAAGTGATATCATATGATATTTGTCTTTATCTGGCTTATTTCACTTAGTATGATAATCTCTAGGTTCATCCATTTTGCTGCAAATGGAATTATTTCATCCTTTTTTATGGTTGAATAGTATTCCTGTGTGTGTGTGTGTGTGTGTGTGTGTGTATACCACATTTTTTCTTTTTTTATTTTAAAGAAGGGAAGGAAACTACAGCTTTATTAAGATATAATTCGCATACCCTTTTTCTTTTTGGCTGTGCCGCGGGGCATGCGAGATCTTAATTCCCTGACCAGGGATTGAACCCGTGCCCCCTACAGTGGAAGTGAGGAGTTTTAACCACTGGACTGCTAGGGAAGTCCCCCACATCTTCTTTATCTAGTCATCTGTCGATGGACATTTAGGTTCCTTCCATGTCTTGGCTATTGTAAATAGTGCTGCAATGAATATTGGAGTGCATGTATCTTTTCGAATTATGGTTTTCTTTTTTTTAAAATTATTATTATTATTATTTTTTAATTTTATTTATTTATTTATTTATTTATGGCTGTGTTGGGTCTTCGTTTCTGTGCGAGGGCTTTCTCTAGTTGTGGCAAGTGGGGGCCACTCTTCATCGCAGTACGCGGGCCTCTCACCATCGCGGCCTCTCTTGTTGCAGAGCACAGGCTCCAGATGCGCAGGCTCAGCAATTGTGGCTCACGGGCCTAGTTGCTCCGCAGCATGTGGGATCTTCCCAGACCAGGGCTCGAACCCGTGTCCCCTGCATTGGCAGGCAGATTCTCAACCACTGCGCCACCAGGGAAGCCCTGAATTATGGTTTTCTCTGGATATATGCCCAGGAGTGGCATTGCAGGATCAAATGGTAACTCTATTTTTAGTTTTTTAAGGACTCTCCATACTGTTCTCCATAGTGGCTGTATCAATTTACATTCCCACCAACAGTGTAGGAGGGTTCCCCTTTCTCCACACCCCCTCCAGCATTTATTATTTGTAGACTTTTTGATGATGACCATTCTGACTGATGAGGTGATAACCTCATTCCAGTTTTGATTTGCATTTCTCTAATAATTAGCAATGTTGAGCATCTTTTCATGTGCTTTTTGACCATCTGTATGTCTTCTTTGGAGAAATGTCTATTTAAATCTTCTGCCCATTTTTGAATTGCGTTGTTTGGTTTTTTTTTTGATATTGAACTGCATGAGCTGTTTGTATATTTTTAAAAATATTTATTTATTTGTTTATTTTGGCTGTTAGTTGCAACATGCAGGATCTTTTTTTTCTTAATTAATTAATTTATTTTTGGCTGTGTTGGGTCTTCGTTGCTGCGCGCAGTCTTTCTTCAGTTGCATTCAGCGGGGGCTACTCTTCGTTGCGGTGCGCGGGCTTCTCCTTGCGGTGGCTTCTCTTGTTGCGGAGCATGGGCTCTAGGCGCGTGGGCTTCAGTAGTTGTGGTACGCGGGCTCTAGAGCGCAGGCTCAGTAGTTGTGGTGCACGGGCCTAGTTGCTCCGCAGCATGTGGTATCTTCCCGGACCAGGGCTCTAAACCATGTCTCCTGACCAGGGAAGCCCTGTTCGTAGAGTGATTCTCATGGATGCCTGTCTGTTGTTCAACCTCATCCCAACCACTGAAAGCCAAGCTCTCTTTATATCTCCCCAAACTCCTCAGCAATAAAATGACTATAACTTTTTCCAAGCTTCCATGACCCTAGGACTTCTCACAAATGTTCAGGAGTCAGAGCGCCCCATACAGTTTTGGAGTTGATCTTTATCCCCCTCCAGCTCAGCAGATCTGCAGATATTAAGTCCCGGGACAAATGAGATTATGTTCCCTTTGGAGAGAAAAAAAGACAATCTTCACCTCTCCCTGGACACAGATATTCATTTGCCCGATTACCTGCAAAGCAGATGAGCCTCTGAGATGCCCTTTTTCTTGTTCACTTAGGGGTGAAAAATTACCAGCAAAAAACCAATTAGTATCTTCTGTGAGCAAGTCCCAAGCCTTCTGGAGCCAATTCTTTTACTCCATTCTCTGCACATAAGCAGCATCTGCTTTGGGATCTGGTCCTAATTGAGTCCAACCTGTGCCGTTATCATGTGTTAATTGTAGCCCCAAGAGAGAAGAGGGAGGGAGGGAGGGTGGAAGGGAAGGGGCTCTCTCCTTCCTTTGTCTCCAGACTAGAAGAAGGCAATCAAGAAAGAGGGTGGTTGGCCAGAGGGGCAGAGGTCAGAGATGGAGGAACTACCTAGATGCCTGAGTGGCTGATTTACATGTGATGAAAAAGAATAAAAACAATTCTTTTTTGAACACTTATTATGCACCAGGCATTATTATTATTATTATTTGGCTTGCGGGATCTTAGTTCCCTGACCAGGGATCGAACCTGGGCCCCAGCAGTGAAAGCACTGAATCCTAACCACTGGACTGCCAGGGAATTCCCACCAAACCCTATTCTAAATGCTATATATGGATTAACAGATTAACAGATTACCACAACAAGTCTCCAAGTTAGGTATTGTTATTAGTTCTCGTTTAAAAAAATGAGGAAAATGGGGGCACTAAAAAGTTAAGTATTTTCCCAAGGCCACGCCACTGAAATGAAGGGAAGCCAAGATTTGGGCCTTGACATTCCTGCCGCTGCCTCTGTGCTTGTACCCACTGTGCTGCACTGCTTCTCCCCTCCGCTGCCCCTTGGCTGCACTTGGAGAGCTGAGTCAGCGGCAACATCGGGGCAAAGACTCAAGTGCAGGTGCTGCCGCTGAGAATCACCAAGCCTGGGTCTCCGAGGTCTCCCAGTTATCTGCTGAGAGAGCCTGGATGAGCGTCAGGCAGCGGGTGGCCCCTGGATGTAGAGCTCTGACCTGGCTGCAGAGGGGAGGTACAGAAGAAAGAGACGCAGTGTGTGGGGACTCCCGGTCTATTGGGGAAACAGGATATGCAACGGATTGAGATAAGCAAAGGCAAGTGAATACCTGCCATTTGGGCCACGGCCTGAAACCGAAAGCCCAAACTCCCTAGTAAAGCATGAGCGGTCCCTCGCCCTGTGGCCTCTGTCAACCTCCCAGCCTCAGATGTTTGCCTTGGATGAAGACTGAGGAGAGGAAACCCCTCTCTCCTGTCACAGCTTCTTCTCATTTCCACCCTACTGGCAAAGCCCAGCATCCCCCTGACTGCAATAGAATTGCTTGGGTTCAAATCCAGATGCCAGGCTCCAATCCTATTTCTTAGAGCACAGGGCTGCATGTTCAAATGTCCTCGGGAAATAAGGGAGGTATAATCCAATAGTGAGTGAGTGGTGCTGCCCGCCTTAACCTGAAGAGCATGCATTTTGCCTAATGGCTTTCAGGATAAAAACATTTAAAAAACACTGCTGAGTAGTGCAAGGCTCTTAGCTCCCCAGGAAGAGGAGTGATGCAAGTAGACCTAGAATTTCTCCTTTCCTGTGAATTCCTAATAGTAAGGAAGCAACACACTGTAAAGGCATGGATGGACTCCGCAGGCAGGTTACGTGATTTTGATCCCAGCTCTGCTATTTAGTGCCTCTGTGACCTTGGACAAGTTATATGCCTCCCTCTGCCTCAGTGTCTTCATCTGTAAGATGGGGAGAATGGTAGGACTCACCCACTTCATGAGAGCCGTTGTAGGAGTTAAATGAGTTACATGTAAAGTGCTTAGAACAGTGTCCCACACGCATTTAGAGCCATGTAAGTGTTAACAATTATTATTTCTATAGTGCACATTTCACAAGTTCTGGATGCTGTGGACATGTAATGACAACCTACAGTTCTGTATGCAGCCTGACAGCAAGAAGGTAATCAAGAGTTACATTTGTCATGATATCTCTAACTTCGCAGGTTCCCTGGAGTTCACCATTATCTCACTACTTATTATTTTATGATTATTAATAATAAATAATTAGTAATAGTATTATTTATTATACAATACAATGTTTAATAATAATAAAAGTAATTAAAAGGAATAATAGTAACAGATTACATATAGACAGAGCTTTCTGTAAGTTGGGCACCATCCTATATGTGTTCTATATGTCATCTCAGTCTTCACATTAATTCTCTGTGACAAGGACTATTATTATCTCCATTTTACAGATAAGGTCCCTGAGGTTTAGAGAAGTTAACTAATTTATTCACTTTTAAAAAGCATAAAAAATGTGCTGCCTAGATTTAATATAATCCTATGTCAATATCTGTGAATATTATGGACAAGAAATTCTGGGGATAAGAACTATTCTTTTTTTTATTTGGCCTCACTGCGCCACTTGCAGGATCTTAGCTCCCCAACCAGGGATTGAACCCAGGCCTAACCACTGGACTGCCAGGGAATTCCCAGAACTATTCCTTAAAAGGGAACCCTTCTAGTGCTTAGTTCCAGGATTTCCAGGTAATGACCTGTTAGGCTGGGAGGAGACTGCAGGGAGTAAAAGGAAGCAGAGAAACTCAAGACTGAAGATGTCCATCTTAAACTGTGCAAATGTGAAAGTGGGAAAATGTGCATAGCACTTGGCATTTTATTAAGTGCTTTCTGGTTGCACCGGATCCTTTTTGAAACAAGGCATGGTGTAGCTAAATAAATAGTGATGTCACATTCTTTTTCTTGAAGAGTCCCCTGTAACAACTGTGAGATCCTTATTTTATAAATGGGGAAACTGAGACTAGGAGGGGTTAGGTGACTTGCCTAAGTTCGGTGCAGAGCCAGGATTCAAACCTATGTCTTACAGATTTCCATCTAGCAGCCTTTCCTTACACTGTGCTGCCTAAGAGTTCGCAACACTGCTGGTGCAATCAAGCCACCATATTCATGACACTGTACTAAGTGCCATGGAGGAATCAGAGAGCATCTGGACTAGCCACTCCTTATGCTTCAAATGCAGAGGCAAGACACACGGGGAACTGAGTTAGTGGTAGAAGAAATGTCCCAAAGCAGTGTAATCGGAAATAAAGGGAAAGCAGTTCTCAGATGTCAAGGAGGAAGTCAGATTCTGTGCCTATAAAAGAGATTTGTGCACAAAGTATATGGAACATGCTGACCGACTAGAGGAAGCCAAAAGGGAGAGAGCCTGAGGCCCTGGTCAGCCCTCAACCCTGTCATCCAGCACCCAGCTGAACCCTCACGCGCAGAATCCTTTATGGCCACAAAATGGCTCTTCCTTTTCCTTTCGAGTTGCGAGCGTGTTTCATCGTGGTTTTGATCGAGGACTGGAGAATTCACGCCCTGCAGCCCTTCTCCCCAGCATTCTCGTCACTTTAATTGGTTGAGCCGCCTAATTACCTAAATACTTCTGGCCGAGAAGCAGGATGGGGACGTTGAGGCTGGTGTGCCTCTCCCCTCCTCCTCCTCCCCCAGCTGGGCCATCCCCATCTCAATTCCAAAGGCCCAGCAGCTTCCATTGGAGTGTAGCAGCTCCATTTCCCTCCAGTATTAATAATTATGACATTAGAAGGGTGATCGGCTGCAATTCAGCCGTTCTGTGTGCAGGCTGGTGGCTGCATATCAATGGCATGATTAGGCAAATGAAATCAGATTGACGCTGCCGTGAAATATTCACATGGCCAGAATGCATATGCTTCAATCTCATTGTTCCCATTATTAAAGCCATTTTATAATCTCATAACATTTAGACTCACACTTTGCATTTCTAATTAACTTGAGGAGTGACTTCGCTGGGAATTAATTGCAACTTGTGCATTCTTATACACACAAACTCGCGGAGCAACAAACTCCGGTTGGCAATCATGCAGTTCACCCGCAGGATGGACCCTAGGCTGACTTCTGTTCTAAACCATCGTCTCTGTCAGTTGGGAAAAGTGGCTGGGGACATTGGTTTTCATTAAAATTTGGCTACAGATTTCATGCAGGAACAGTCTGAGTGCCAGAGTCCCATTTCCCTTTGGGGGGACTTGTGTCCACCTGAATAGCCTTTCACAAAGAAGAGGTTTGATGTGAGGCAGCGGTTTTCAGCCTTTTGGACTTCATGGATCAGTAATATCTTTAAAGCAATAATAATAATAATGAAGGATTTGGGATATCTAAATAGCTGTCATATCGAGCTATTATATTGCCTTTATTGAAAATTACTTCGGGATGAAGAATGTGGTGTATCTCTCACACTTTAGTTGGTTAGTTAGCATTTGAAAATCTCTAATCAAAAGTCCATACCCTTGAAGTGGCCGCTACAAGCGCTTTAATGATCTCTATCTCCTATTAACATCAGAGCTTTGTTAATGCGCACAATTGGTGTCAGAAATTTTTTATTTTTACTGGTGAAATGAATGATGTTCAAGACATGTGGATTGGTTAGAAATATTGACGAGGCACTTTTCATGAATGAACTGTGTAGCACGGTAGCCTACGCCCTTCAGAACAGTGCCTAGGCCCAGTATTTTGCCTGGTCTTATTTTGAGAAACTTATACAGGATCTGGCTGCCTGGCATTGATTAAAAAGTGATCTGGAAAAAAAAAATGGTTCTGAAGAACCTAGGGGCAGGACAGGAATAAAGACGTAGACGTAGAGAATGGACTTGAGGACACGGGAAGGGGGAAGGGTAAGCTGGGACGAAGTGAGAGTGGCATGGACATATATACACTACCAAATGTAAAATAGATAGCTAGTGGGAAGCTGCCGCACAGCACAGGGAGATCAGCTTGGTGCTTTGTGACCACCTAGAGGGGTGGGATAGGGAGGGTGGGTGGGAGATGCAAGAGGGAGGGGATATGGGGATATATGTATATGTATAGCTGATTCACTTTGTTATACAGCAGCAACTAACACAACAATGTAAAGCAATTGTACTCCAATAAAGATGTTTTAAAAAAAAAAGTGATTTGAGTCTACTGTGAGTGAACCTTGCTTGCAAGATACTTGATGGAGTGACTGATTCTCAGCTGGGGACAATTTTGCACCTCCTGCCCCCGACCAGGGCCTTTACAACGTCTGGAGATACTTTTGCTTGTCACAGTTGTGTGTGTGTTTTGTGGGGAGCCGTTGGCATCTTGTGGGCAGAGGCCAGAGGTGCTGCTAAACATCCTGCAGTGCACAGGACAGTCCCCGTCCCCAACAGGGAATGACCCGCCCCCAAACGGCAACAGTGCCCAGAAACCCTGGAAAAGGATAGAGCTTCAACTTCATTGAGCCCACGGAGCTGGCTGTAGGACTGTTTTTGTAGCTAATTGCTAATGTTTGCATGTGTGGCAGAATTTAGTCTGTGCCTCTCTTTCACTGTAATTTAGGACCTGCTGGTGAAGTTGGAGGGAAGTTACCAATGTCTGTCAAAAAGAACCTAATAGGGACTTCCCTGGTGGCGCAGTGGCTGGGAATCCGCCTGCCAGTGCAGGGGACACGGGTTCAAGCCCTGGTCCAGGAAGATCCCACGTGCCGTGGAGCAACTGAGCCCGTGCGTCACAAATACTGAGCCTGCGCTCTAGAGCCCGCGAGCCACAACTACCGAGCACGCGTACCACAACTACTGAAGCCTGAGCTCCTAGAGCCCATGCTCTGCAACAAGAGAAGCCACCGCAATGAGGAGTCCGCGCACTGCAACGAAGAGTAGCCCCTGCTCACCGCAACTAGAGAAGCCTGCGCACAGCAACGAAGACCCAACACAGCCAAAAATAAATAAATAAATTTATGAAAAAAAAAAAGAACCTAAAAATTGTGCAAGACCAAGCTGTCTTAGGTCAGTTTGACACAACAATGCAGAGTCTCGGGGGTTTTTTTTTACTTTGGAAACTTTAAATTTTGTTAATTCCTGCCTTTAAAAAGAAACAACTACCATCCACTATCACCATCACATAGTAACTGAATAAAAATCTTTAATACCAAAGACATTTCTTCCCCCCCCCCAACCTTTTTTTTTTTTTTGGCTGCATTGGGTCTTCGTTGCTGTGCTCAGGCTTTCTCTAGTTGCGGTGAGCGGGGGCTACTCTTCGTTGCAGTGCGCGGGCTTCTCATTGCGGTGGCTTCTCTTATTGCCGAGCATGGGCTCTAGGCGCGTGGGCTTCAGTAGTTGCAGCACGCGGGCTCAGTAGTTGCGGTGTGCATGCTCTAGGGCATGTGGGCTTCAGTCGTTGTGGCATGCAGGCTCTAGAGCACAGGCTCAGTAGTTGTGGCGCACGGGCTTAGTTGCTCCACAGCATGTGGGATCTTCCCGGACCAGGGATTAAACTCGTGTCCCCTGCATTGGCAGGTGGATTCTTAACCACTGTACCACCAGGGAACACCCTTTAATACCAAAGACATTTAATAAGAATGATCCTTTAAGTAAAATATGTTCAGCTTTTTAAAAAACTCATTTTTTTCCCTCAACTCATTCCATTAGGATTTGCTCCAGTTTCCCCTCATACTGGCAAGAATGTGCCCAACTTAGAAGCAAATGTTGATCTTTTCTCTTTAAAGGGTATCTTGGATCCAAGGACAAGCCTAGAAAAGGGAACATCTTTCCCAGAGAAGATGGAGAAAATCTTCAGGCAGCCAGGCCACTGGGACATCCTTCCTTCACAGGGCTGAAAATCCACAAATGGTACACCCCTCCCCCAAACAAAACAAAACAAAACCCAAGTAGCATGACTCCCATTCTACAGAGGAGAAAACACGCTTCAGCGACTTGTCCGAAGTCATATGGCTAATATGTTCTCCAGTATCTGAGCCCAGATCTCCCTGCCTCTAAGATCTCAGAGAGGAAACATCTCTGCCGGGATGTGGCCTAAGGACTGTGAGTGTGTTTCCTCTCAGCGTCTGATGGATCATAGGATTCAATGTTCTCTGGTGGATCACCTGGTCCAGAGATTCCCAATCTTAAACATGATAGATCCGTGAACCTTTTAAAGATAACTATATACTTTGATTTTTTCCAAGGAAAAATATTTTTTTTAAAAACCCCAAAACCTGACACTACTAATACCATTTCAGCAAAGAAAGGATATTTTAATGCTAGGAGAATAGAAAGGAAATAATTCATTCCTTCATTCATTCAACAAATATTTATCAAGTGCCCATTACATACAGGTATTCTGGGTGTTGGTGAAAAAACAGAGAAATGAGAATATCAAAGTCCTTGTCCTCTTGGATCTGACGTTGCAATAACAATCTCCGTTCTTTAAGTGAAATAAATTTAACTCTATGAAAGATTCCAGTGTTCTTATTGTTCTCTTTTCATCTCAATTAGTAAAATCCTTGTGTGGCAGCACTGGTCCACAAACCAGCATTTGGGAATTCTGCATCTAATGCATTTGTCTGTTTCCAGGGATAGAGCCCTGAAGTTACCTCATATGGAAGAAAATCAGATCAAAATTTAGATGCTGTCTGGATTCTCACAGGGCTCAAATGGGAAATGGGGCATGGCCTTGTACACCACTGGGTGGCATGAGCCAGGTTTCCGTGAGTGCAACTTCTGACGCTTTGGTTTTATCGGTAAAGTGGCGATGTCCACCTCACTTTGCCTGCTTTTTCTACACCTTCACGGATAACTCTGGAAACCCTCCAAAGCATTCCAAGCACCTTTCCATCTCCCAGTTCATTGAAGCTCATTAACAGCCCTGGGAGGCTAAGTTCATTTCCCAAACAGGGAAATTGAGCCCCAAGAAGAGGTCACCTGGCAAGGCAGAGATGGCTTTAGGACCAATCCCGGCTCTTCCGCTTTTCATCCATGGATCTACTCATGGGACAAGTCAGAGTTATCTCTGTTCAGAATAGAAAAGGCCAGAAGCATCTCCAGGCCTCTGTACCAACAGCCTTGTTTGTTTCTTTCCCTCGATTGTTTGGGTTCTACCTCTTCCAAATCACCCTTCCCACTCTGCCTGAAGCAGTGACCTAGGAGTTCAGGGTAACGGGTTTGCATGGCTAGTATTTCTTACTTGCTGAGCTATCCAGCAGGCTTGGAAATGGCGATAAAATTACTCACATACTGGGACAATCCTGGTGGCGCAGAGGATAAAACTCCATGCTCCTAATGCAGGGGGCCTGGGTTCAATCCCTGGTCAGGGAACTAGATCCCACATGCATGCCACAACTAAGGAGCTGGCGAGCCGCAACTAAGGAGCCCTCCTGCCGCAACTAAGACTCAGTGCAACCAAATAAATTTTTTTGTTTGCTTTTTGTGTTTTTTAAAAAAATATTTATTTATTTATTTGGCTGCATCAGGTCTTAGTTATGGTATGTGGGCTCTTTCATTGCAGCGCGGGCTCTCTAGTTGTGGCGCACAGGCTCAGTAGTTGCAGTGCGCGGGCTCCAGAACATGTGGGCTCTCTAGTTGTGGCATGCAGGCTCTAGAGTGCACGGGCTTAGTTACCCCACATGGCAAGTGGGATCTCAGTTCCCCAACCAGGGATTGAACCCATGTCCCCTGCATTGGAAGGCAGATTCTTAATCACTGGACCACCAGGGAAGTCCCAGTAAATAAATATTAAAAAAAAAAAAAAAGACTCAAACACTGAAAAAGTGTCCCTGAGAGAGGGCACAGTGAAGAGGTAGGAGCAAATGGGGAGAAGCAGGCCTGAAAGTCTGAGGCTGGAAGCCTGTTCAAGGAGCTCCCCAGGCCACCAAAATCCTCAAGGTGGAAATGAGAAGGCCGGGATCCTTGCCAAGCTTGACAGTTGGAAAATAAACACGGAGCTTCCCCTACTCTGTGTGAGCTTGGTTAGGTTTGCTTTAGAGAAAGGAAAGTCTGGCTGGGATCTTTAAGCAGCATCCTGTCTCTCCTCTGGCCTCCAGGCAGGCCTGCGTTTGCACCAGTCCTGGTGAGTGCCACTGGACTGCACTCCCCTCCCTCCAGCCAGGGCTGTGCAAGCCCTCAGCCCTCCATCCAAACTCCTGCTCTTCCCAGCCATTTTCCATGGAAGCTTCCTTGGCTGATGAGAGTGTGGGCCTTCACAGGTCTAACCTTGTTAATGCTCATTCTACTTTCTTCTTTAACTATGGAATTCATTCTCAGTCACTGGTGCTATTGCCATGGAGAAGGGTGACTGGGTGACCGTACAAAACAGTGCCTGATACCAAGATCTTTCTGTTTGGTGCTGAGAAGTGTGAAGGAATTTTCTGAGGGAGATGCATCTCTTTTTATTTTGTTCTTTAGGCAAAGGCTAAAAATGAATTCGTGGTTCCTGAGCCCGTAACAACTGCAAACAAAATGAAGAATACCAGGAAGCCTGGTTGGGATGGGAGCAACCTCCTTGGAATGAATGCTTGGCCATGGATGATCGTCAACATGCACGACCAAGAGGTGATTTTTTTTTTGTAGAATATTTTATTATTTTTAATTGAAATATAACTGACATGTAACATTATATTAGTTCAGGTGTACAACATAATGATTCCATATTTGTATATATTTGCAAAACGATCATCGCAAGAGGTCTAGTTAACATCCATTACCACACATAGTAACAAATTGTTTTTCTTGTGATGAGAACTTTATTTATTTATTTATTTATTTAAGGCTGTGTTGGGTCTTCGTTTCTGTGCGAGGGCTTTCTCCAGTTGCAGCGAGCGGGGGCCACTCTTCATTGCGGTGCACGGCCCTCTCACTGTCGTGGCCTCTTTCGTTGCGGAGCACAGGCTCCAGACGCGCAGGCTCAGTAACTGTGGCTCACGGGCCTAGTTGCTCCGTGGCATGTGGGATCCTCCCAGACCAGGGCTCGAACCCGTGTTCCCTGCATTGGCAGGCAGATTCTCAACCACTGCACCACCAGGGAAGCCCTGATGAGAACTTTCAAGATCTACTCTCTTAGCAACTTTCAAATATACAAAACAATGTTATTAACTATAGACACCATGCCGAAGAGGTCACCTTTTATATATAGCATTTATTATGCTATTTAATATATACGTCCAAACATGTGATGAACTTAGTTTCTGCTGTCAGTAAGTGTTGGATCAATTAGTTAATCAGTGAGTGAATACAATATGTATTTCTATCCAGCATTATTCAGACCACATGTGTAATATTATGTTCAATTCAAGGCAGGCTCTGTTTTAAAGTTCAGAGGTCCATAGTGGTGAGAGGGCTAAAAAATGATGTGTTACAAGGAGCAGTGCAGGTTCTGGGATATTTATTCCGGGAAAGAGAATACTCAGAGAAAACAGTAGAGCTTTGGAATTTTTGTTTGTTTGTTTAATATTGGAAAGGCTTCTCTGTAGCAGTGAGTTTTCTTCTATGTGATTCTGGTGGTCAGAACAGGGACCAGTAGTACAGGTGACATGGAAGTAAATTGAGTCTTCATAAGAGGGAGTCATCGAACTGTCTTGGATCTTCTAGGTGGGAGGCCTACTTTGGGTGGAGGTTGGACAAAATATCTGGTAATGCCCTTTCCTGTTATAAAATTATACTACATATATGTATATATGTGTGTGTAGCATATGGGTCTCCTCCTGTACCCAGACATAGGTTTTTGTTTGTTTATTTTTATGAACGGGTAAATGTAGGTAAGACCATTTATTCTCTGAAAGTACACTATTTAAAGGAATGTGAATATGGTCATACGTAGATATGCATGTAAAGACTCAGAAGCACATAACAGTGTTTCCTAATTTTTATTAAACACCACGTGCTGGACTCACTAACCACTTTCCACGCACTGTCTCATTTAAAGCTCCCAACCATCCTGTGAGGAGGTGGGACCATTTATTTATGTCCCCATTTTACAGATGGGACGAAGACTCTGAGAGGTCCCAGATAACATACCCAAGGACACACAGCCAGGTAGACCTGGGTTGAACATCCAGGAGTGTCTGATGATCAGCCTTGTAAAAGAGGATCTGTGATCTGTATTTAAACACAGACACACATTCTGAGACTGTGCATTTATTACAGAGACCACATACATACCTGCTGTTGTCCGATTTAGTCATTGGCTCATGGGACAGTGGGACTGCAGAGTGGGTGGTGTAGCTTCTCTTCTGAGTGATGGGCTCTCCCCGCCTCCTTCAGGATCTGCTTACCTCAACTTCAAGGAGCCCAAAGGCCCATGGCCGGGCTGGCCAGGCTGGGCCGTGATGATGGTCTGGGGTTTCCCTGCCCTGGCCCATCACAGAATAGAAATAACCTCAGGTTTCTTTAGTTGAAGCAAATGAAGCTTTCTGTGCCTTATTTCATTTTGGTTTTTGTGCGTTTTGTGTGCATATGTGCATATACACGTGGGTTCTTGTTTTTATTTTCCTAATGGACGAAGTTGGCATGGGAGAAGCTGAGCTCTCTGCAGCAGGCAGAAGCCTCCCAATGAATGAGGATGGTTAAATGAAAGGAGATGCTTTTCATAATTTGTCTCAAACAATCACTTAATGGGCGCAGGAAATTTCTGCGAAATGGGTGAATAGCATAGGTCCATTTTATCAGCCCCTTAATGAAGTAAAGCCCGCTGGCTTTTAAGACCCAGGCAGCAAACAAAAAGTGGTCTTTATCCTCACACACCAATCTGTGCGTCAGTAAAATGCAGGCCCTGACAGGAATTTCAATTATTTAATCAAAAAGAAAATGAAAGAGGTCTTAAGTGTTGTGATTTGAAGACAGCCTTTTCATAGACCAATCTAGTGTGTGCTCACATTGAATATGAAGCAAAATGGGAAGGAAATTAAGGCAGCTTCGGCTTAAATCATGTGATTGCAAATAGTAAATTAGTTTCTCGATGTTTTCATTTAAGTGTTTAAGTGGAAGGTTTTATTCCTAATGTAGTGTAGTGACACAGAAGAGAACCCTCGCCGACTCCAGCTTCGCCGTCCTCGTTTGGTGATGCATTTACGCTGGAGCGGGAGAGGGGGGAAGGGAGGCTAAGATGGAGAGGGAAGGGGAAGGGGGCCTCAGTCACGCTGAGATGCTTTTGTTTCAAATTGCTACCGAAGTAGCTTTCACAGCAAACTCATTAATCGAGCAGATGAGTAACGTCTGTTGAAAATGTACTAAGCGAAATGCATTTAATTTGGAAGGGAAATCAGGAACTGCATTAGTCAGAGCATTTAAATGGCAACATTATCCATTCGCCTGTTGTTTTGTTTGATGCGGGCTCGCTGAGTTTGTTCTTAAGGGATAAGGGTTGATAAAACTGGTCGGCATTGAACTTCAGAGAAAACATGCCCCTCTGGCTTTCAAAGGCTTCTGGGTGGTTTTGCTGGGGCTCAAACGAGAGCCTGCTGTTGGGATGGGAGAGGATGTCACAGGAATCTCTCGGGGAAAGTACTAATTGGGTTGGACTGAGTTGACCTCTGGCTGATGCAACAAGTAGCTGGAGGTCATTTCTTTGTAAATGAGCATCCCTTTGTGTTTGTAATTAGCTTTGATTATTTGGCTGGGGGCTTTCCGCGGTGCGGGAGATCAGGCTCTGGGTTCACTCCAGAGAACAACAGTGAGTGGACTTTTAATATCAAATTAGGCACTAGGGCTTGGCATCTCTGAGGGTTAGACTTGCCAGCGTCCCTCCTGCAGCCCACAGTGAGAGGAGTATGAAGGTGAATGTGTCTTTAACTGGCACTGTCTTGGCTCTGCTAGGATTACTGACCCTCGTGTATGTTTCAGTTTCATTCATCCAAAGTCCCACCTCCTCCATGCAGTATTCCTTGCCTACCTCAGGCCAAGAGATCTTTTTTTTCTCTAGACTCCTAGAAAGCTTTTGGTCTATGTTTCTGTGATGCTTGCTGGACACTTGATACTGAGCATACACTAACTTACCGTTGCCCAACTTTCTTTTTATGGTTGAATGGTATTTTTGCTCTTTCTTTTTATTATGGAAATTTTCAACAAGTAGAAAAACAAAGAAAATAGTATAAGTAACTTCCATGTACTGATCACTAAATTTTAACAATTATTAACCTCTTGTCATATTTACTTCATCCCCCCTGACCCAGCCCCTGCGATTTACTTACATTTCCCCATTATTCTAAAAGTATTTTTTATGATTGGTGCGTTCAAAGCAGGATCTAATCAAGGACCACACATAATGTTTGATTTTGTGTCTTAAGTCTCCAGTCCTCACTTTATTTTTATTTTCCTTGTGGCATTGCCTTTTTGAATGAAATGGGCAATTGTCCCATGGAATGCTGGATCTTCTGGATTTCTCTCACTGCTTCTATGCAGTATAGTTTAGCTTGCTTTTGTATCCTTCGTATTTTCTGTAACTTAAAGTTGGATCCAAGCCTGATTGGATCCAGGTTAAACATTTGGCAGGAACACTTTACAGGTGATGACATGTGCTTCATGTAGCCTCACAACAAGGGCACGTGTAATGTCTGGTTGTCCCACCATTAGGGGTGCTAAGATCGATCACTGGGTTGAAATGTTGACGCCTGATGGCACTATATAAAGTTACATTTCCTTGTTTGTAAACAGCAAGTAATCTGAAGGGTATTACTTTGGTGCCATTAACAAAACCCAGTTTCCCTATTTCACAGCAAGTGAGCGCCAGGGATGTGCATTAGAGTTTCCTGTTTTCTGCAGCACCTCATAGGAAGAGATGTAGTAATATTAAAAAATACTGGCTGAAGGTATGAATGAACGAATGGATGGACACATGAGGTTCTGAGTGAATAAAGTGAAAAACTTAACATAACGAGAAATTCTGCAAACCCACCTGTGACTGATACGCTAGTTAAAGGGTTCAACACCTTTGGGGGTCACGAAACACTAACACTTCACTGGATGTGGAGAGCCTCAGGTTTTCTAGCCTCAGCTCTGCCAACAATTTGCTGTGTGACTTTGGGCAAATCACTTACCTTCTCTGGAATTTATTTGTACAACAAGGAATACAAAAAGGAAAAATCTCTAAGGTTCTACCAGCCTTAGAATTCTAGGACTCTCAAAAAGACAAAGAACTATTTGGACCAGGTGGTTGGAGGTTGCAGATCTGAACCCACTTGAATCTGCAAACCCCCATCCGCTTCCTGTGCTATAGGTTTGTGGTATTTAATAAGCAACCACCTTCCCCATAGCTTGTTATCTCATAACCAGCCATTCCAATTCCACTGCCACATAGGATCTCTGCCCCATTTGATATTGAATTGGAAAAGTGACCAGGGATTGACTGGCTTTCATGCCATTTTGTAACCAATGGAAAACACTTGCTTCTTTCCTGAGCAAAGTAAAATCTTCCAGGCTTGATCGTCTGAGTGGCTATTTCACCTATGCACTTATTTATTTATTCACTTGTTCAGTCAGTCAATATTTGAGGCCTTACCATGTGCCAGACATTGAACTAGATAGATGCCTAGGGTATAATTGGTCCTCCTTACTGTAGAGTTTACAGTTGAGAGAGGGATACAAATGATTAAAGAGGAAGTTGCAATGTAGTGAGAAAACTATGATGATGTCAGAAGTGTGTGGTAGCACAAGCGCAGGGCACTTAATACCCCTGGGGGCATTAGGGAAGGCTTCCGGCAGGAAGTGATTTGTTTTAGCTGAAAACTGTATAGGAGTAAAAGCCAGCGCTGGAGTGAGAGATGGCAAGAGCAGTAAATGTTCCTGGCAGAGAGGGTAGCATAACATACTGCCAAAGGATTTTAAGCATGGAATAACAATCAGATTTGTACTTTTGAATCATCACATTGGCTAGTGAAGAAAAGATTGGAGGGAGTGACAAAAGAGGGACACAGAGACCATTAGCATTTAAGATCATGCCTTTACCATGAGGTTTGAAAGTCTTAAAAGCAGATCATGTTGTATTTATATTTGTAACTTCTAAGCTACTACTATCATGCCTGACATCCATAGAAAGTGACTAATAAATATTTGTTGAATGAATGTTAACTGAATGGCTGAATGGACTTACATCTGGAAACACGGATAACTTACCTTCTGGACTTTCTAGTATCTTTCTTCTAATTCTTCACGCATAGGGATTTGAGATAAAAATTTCCTAAAATGTTATCATCCACAGTTAGAGCTCTGCTCAGAAAACCTTCTTTGGCCCCTACCCTCACCCCACTGGGCTCCAAATTGAGAACAAAGTCTTCTATCTTGCAAAGCACTCATTAATAAGCCCCTAACCACATTTCCAAATACTACTCAGAGTCTCTACTCTAGTTATGCTAATCACAGTATCCTGCAAATACGCTCTGTGCTATCCCACCTGTGAATGCTTGTACGTGCCCTTCTCCTTTGCTGCAACAGTTTCATCATCTCCACGCCACCTGACCAATCCTGGATGGTCCAGCTCCAGTCCTGTGTCTTGCATGAAGCCTTCACTCATGCATTATATTTGATAGATGATTTAAATAACATTTTATAGAAATTACAGTAATAATAGTGGTTGATTTATTTACATTATAAGTCAAAATGAGGTTTAGTGGAAACAGCCCAGTCTTTGAACCCGTGCAAGCCTGGGTTTGAATACCTCTTCTGCCATTTACCAGACGCCTGGTCTTGTAAGTCCTCTCTCTGAGCTTCAGTTTCTTGAAATATAAAACTAAGTTAATTATCTTTACTTTGCTGTATAAATTGGAGAGAATATATTAAAGCATGTAATACAATGCCAATCACAGAGTAAATGCTAGAAGCTATTACCCTTAATAATAATAAACATTTTCATCCTGCTTGACAGTTTTGAAAGATCTTTTGCATATTTTCCTCATAAAATAGTCCTACAATAGTCCTCTGAGGTAGGTAACATTATCTCCACTTTGCAGATAGAGTAACTAAGGCTTTCAAGGGTTAAGTGACCTAGTAAACACAAGAGTATTATCCTTAGATCAGTTGCATGAGAATCACCTGGGGCTCTCTGATGTGCTACAGAAAAAAGTATAGACTGATACTATCTTTATGGGGTACAATTTGGCAAAGCCAGTGAGAATTACAAACTTGATCCAGCAATTTATCATCTAAGAATTCCTATAGACATACTTGCCTATGTGCAAAATAATATATGTGTATGGTTATTTATTGCAGCATTGTTTGTAATAGCAAAAGATTGGAAACATCCTAAATATCTTATTATCATCGAAGGGGACTAGTTAAATAAAATCATGGTCATCCATAAATGTTATAATGTGCAACCAAAAAAAAAGTTAAGTAGAAAAACCAAAATGCAAAAGAATTTGTATAAAAAGAGAAAGGATGTGTGTATGTGAGAGGAAAGAAATATATATATTACATAATATTTATATTTCACTTATACATTTATTTATTTATTCACAATATATATTATGTATTGGGTGGCTGGAAGAGTGGGATGGGAAAATTTTTCACTTTGTAACTTTTATGATTTTTCACTTTGCATTATTTGAATATATTTCCTATAGAAAAAAATGATACGTAATCTACTTGGAAAAACAGAACCTGACCATAAAAAGAGATAAAACATATCAATGTAGTATTTAGCCTATTCCAAAAGCTCAGTGAGTAGAATATCTGCTAATTCCATGATGATTAAATACTGTGGACAGGAGTGGTTTTCTGAGGGAAAAGGGTATGAACTGGATCTAGATTTGGAAAGAAATTATCTACGTAGATGGGAGGTGATAAGGATGATCCTTCCCTAAAGAAGATAGATGAAAGCAATTTTTAATAATCAAGTTTTGTGAGGCTAAGACCTCAGAGTGCAAAGTGGAGGCTCTGTTTTAGTTTAGTTTTGAAGAGATTTCCCTACATTTGCCAGTCCATATTTCTTCCCCCCCCAAAAATCACATGGTATTTTTTAAAAAAGCACATGGTATTACCACACCATCTTGAGGGGCTGCCCACCTTCCAGCCAATAAGGAGGGCTCTGGTAACCTGCACTAAATTGTTCTCTTACCTGGTAACTGTCAAATAATACTGCAGTCAATTATAGAAATATTTTCGTGTCAATTTGGGGGGATTCCAATACTGGAAAATATTAAAGACACAGAAGATAAAATTAAATCCGTGGCCTAAAAGTGGAGGCAAGATATATACGTATGAGAAAAAGCCTTCAAATGCACACTCACATTTTTATAAGGTACATGTTCAATAAATGTTTGCAGATGTAAACTGAATAAATCACAGAGCTCTTGGCTTCACTGTCTCCCAATATAATTTTCTCCCCTAGTTACAATTGAGCCTGCATCGTCTCAGTGATGAAAATATTTTGCTAATTAAGTAAAATGCACAGAGAATCTCTTGGTTGGTTGTTTGTTTTGCATGTTTTTAGTTTCATGTGTTGAGGTGTGTGTGTATTTCAAGAGGAAATAAGGCTTACACTTCTCTGAAATTTCTTTGTTCCCTGCACTTCTCTACCCTATCTCTCCAAACCACCTCACAGGGAGCCTAGCCAAGGCAAGGTACCTGGTAGACACTCAGTAAGTAGTCTTTGTATGATTGGTTCTCCCCACCCTCCACCAGAAGAAAATAGACCTGACGTGGATATCATTTTCTAATTTAATGTTTCGAACCCTGTCTGGGGGAAAGTAGGAACATGAATAGCGCAGCCATCCAATAAGAAGGTGTCATCTTTCTTAAAATCATCTTCAAGGTATCTTCTAGAGCTAAATAGCTATTCCCCATTTGTATCCAGGAGACCACTCCCTCATAGCTCGTAGTCATCACCACCTTCCCAATACATTCTTTTTTTTTTTTTTGACAAGAAACTCTTTCTAGGATTATATAAGCCTGCTTTTGTGTAGCGACACGGTGTTGGATTCATTATTCACATGTCCGTGGTAGCCCTAGGGTTCCAGTATTGATCATTTGGCCTTGCTTTTATCACCACCAGCATCACCACTACCACCGTCTCCATCACCACCTCCATCAGCACTACCGTCACCATAACCACCACCACTTCCACTATCACCACCATCATCACCAGTAGCAGGGCCACTTATTAAGCATTAGCTGTGTGCCAGGCACTGAGCAAAATGCATTACATATATTACCTTTTAAAAATTGAGGTACAGGAATTCCCTGGCAGTCCTGTGGTTAGGACTTGGCGTTTTCACTGCTAGGGCCCCAGTTCCATCCCTGGTCGGTGAACTAAAATCCCACAAGCCACACGCAGCAGCGCAGCCTAAATAAATAAATAAATAAAATTGAGACATAATTGACATATATCCATTACCTTAAATTCTCTGCAAAACTACCCTATGAGATGCAAATATTGTCCCCATTTTACAGTTGAGAACAATAGAGCTTAGAGGGATTAAACAAAATTTCCACGGTCATACAGCTAGTATGCAGCAGTGATGGAGCCAGATCTCTAATCTCAGTCTGTTTGACTCTAAACCCTGTTCTGTTTTCAACTGGTTATGTATACTGCCCTCATCATCTTGAAGTGTATATATATGTGTGTGTGTGTGTGTGTGTGTGTGTGTGTGTGTGTGTGTGTGTGTTCATATTCCAAAGTTAAAACTTTAAAACATCCTTTCTGGTTCTAGTTATTACAGGTAATGGTATGAATTTATAAATCCTCCAATGAGAAGAATTGGGGAGATTGTTCTCTTAAATCAAGGGCGATAGTTTCAAGTTCCATTCCAGATGAGAAATAAGCAGCATCTATTGCTTTACTTGTCTATTTTTCAAAGATAATGTGGTTGGAATGAACAGAGTATGGACACTGGGGTCAGATAAACCTGAGTTCAAATCCTAGCATACAAAGCTGAATGATCTTGAGCTCCTGACTCTACCTAAGTGATCTTCTGTTTCTTTGTATGTAATAAGGATGAGTTGTGATACTCAAGTGAGAAGGCAGAGCAAAATATATGATATATAATATAAATGCAAGAAATTCACCTCATTATCCATAGTGCCATCATTGAAATTGCTAAAAAACATTCTTCAAAGACATTCCTTAAGTGATTAAATCGATATTAATTTTAATTTATGGATGAGAGTAAGGTGTGTGATCAACTTTGAAATCACGTATAGTTTATATGAAAATAAAGACTTGCAGAACTTTTACTAAGGAATAAAAGTTTCATGTCCGTTATAGGCAAATATCAATTAAAAACAACTATGTACTAGTTTGGGTCCAGTAACTTATGGAGAAAAGCTAAAATCATAATAAAAATAATGTAGTGAATTTTGATTTGAACATTTTGGGGTTGAAGTAAAATAATTTTTTTCTTTTATATTTTAATTTTAAAATGACTTTTGAATAAATATTATATTCATATGATTCTTACTCAAAAGATACAAAAGGGCATTTAGGGAAAAACCTGCTTCCCATCAAGTCCCCAGGACTTCAGTCCCTAAAGGCAACTAATGCTATGAGTTTCTTTTGTATCTTTCCAGAGGTATATATAGAATATGCAATCAAATTTGTGTAGTTTCCCCCATCCTTCCCCCTTTAAAACAAATGTTAGCATACTTTGCTCTTTTCACTTAAAAATACATCCTAGAGTTCCTTTTGTTCTGGGTTTGTGTAATTTAGCCATGATGTGCAAATCATATCTGTTGGATAAATTATGATGTGCATTTGTAATTTTGATATATTACCAAATTGTTCTCAATAGAGATTGTACAAATTTGCATTCTTTGCATCAATATATGAGTGATTCTTTCCCCCACAGCTTTGCCAACAGAGTGGGCAATTAGATTTAAAAAATGTTTTATTCGACAGGTTAATGATGTCTCAGTGTAATCTTTTATTAGTCTTATTTTTAGTATTATTGTTAGCATCTTTTAAAATGGTTAACAGACATTTATTTATATTTTCTTTTTGGTGAACTCTTTCAATCCTTTGCCCATTTTTATTTATTTATTTATTTATTTATTTATTTTTTAAAGGAAGGAGAGAAATGGTAACTATAGAGGGAAGACTGAGAATGAAAGTGAAGGATCTTTTTCTTTTTTTTTAAATTTATTTATTCACTTATTTATTTATTTTTGGCTGTGTTGGGTCTTCGTTTCTGTGCGAGGGCTTTCCGCAGCTGCGGCAAGTGGGGGCCACTCTTCATCGCGGTGCGCGTGCCTCTCACTGTCGCGGCCTCTCTTGTTGCGGAGCACAGGCTCCAGACGCGCAGGCTCAGTAGTTGTGGCTCACGGGCCTAGTTGCTCCGCGGCATGTGGGATCTTCCCAGACCAGGGCTCGAACCCGTGTCCCCTGCATTGGCAGGCAGGCTCTCAACCACTGCGCCACCAGGGAAGCCCCTGCCCATTTTTAAATTGTACTCTTGATTTTTTTTTTTATTGATTTGTAGGAACTTTTTATATATAAGTAATTATCCTTGTGTCTGGGATATGAGTTGCAAATACTTTCTCCCAGTTTATTTTTTGTCTTTTTCCTTTGCTTATGATAACTTTTGCCATGCAGAATTTTTAAAAATTAGTTAATTTTTTAATCAATGTTTTCTTCTCTGACTTCCAGGTTTTTATGTTATACACAGATTATCTACCATCTTGGTCATTGTAAGACAAATTCAATATTATTCTCTTATAGTGACAACATTTGTACCTCCATTTTTTTGGTCCACTAACTTGATTGCATTACCAATGAGAGTTTACAAATAAATATCAATCTGTTTCATGAACAGTATTCTCAAACAAAATATAAACGGTCCAGCATTTTATAGCTACTTTATTTATTTATTTATTTATTTTATTTTTGGCTGTGTTGGGTCTTCGGTTCGTGCGAGGGCTTTCTCTAGTTGCGGCAAGCGGGGGCCACTCTTCATCGCGGTGCGGGGACCGCTCTTCATCGCGGTGCGGGGACCGCTCTTCATCGCGGTGCGGGGACCGCTCTTCATCGCGGTGCGCGGGCCTTTCACTATCGCGGCCCCTCCCGTTGCGGGGCACAGGCTCCAGACGCGCAGGCTCAGTAGTTGTGGCTCACGGGCCCAGTTGCTCCGTGGCATGTGGGATCTTCCCAGACCAGGGCTCGAACCCGTGTCCCCTGCATTAGCAGGCAGATTCTCAACCACTGCGCCACCAGGGAAGCCCCGGTCCAGCATTTTAACAAAACATACCAAATATTTAGTTCCATGTACATAGTCCTTTTGGGAAATGTTTACAAATTTCTATACCCAATAATAGAGTTTGAAAGGGTCTTACAATCTCTAACATTAGAAATTCACATTGTATTATGGTAGCAACTCATGAACCTTTATTTTTAAAACTATGCATTACTAATTTTGTATTGTTTAAAGTACATTGTGCTAGTAGGTGCTAAATTTAAAATCTGACATAGAATTTGAATGGTTTGGAATGGGAGAAAAGAATACTTAAAAGGCATTTTGTTAGCTTATTGGGTTTTTTCCTCTGGTAATACACTTGGCTACTCTTCTGGGGACTCAGTGAGGAAATGGTGGAATACTAATAAGAAACCTATTCAAACCTCATTCTTATTCTACTATATGCCTCTTAGAGTATTAAGAAATGATAGGTAATCTCTCGTATTTCAAACCTTTAACTTCAGGGGGTTTTTTTCTGTCACTTTTTGAAGCATGTTTTGAATTGAGATGCCAAAGGCAGCATAGAAAACTTCAAGAAAGAAATAAAATGAAAGTTTTTAACTCTTCAGACTGACCTCGTCCTGAATGAGCAAACTGGATAGAGTTAGTCTTCCTTATGTTAGGAATACTGTGATTTGAATACCCTGTCCTTGAATGTGTTCTCATAGAATTCACATCCTAATTTTCAGTGTAAAAGCATTATTTGAAGATGCATTTGCGGGAAGCATTCAGTGACTCCTGTTCTTTTTCTAGGCATGTCATCCACTTTGGTAGTGCTTAAAATAAAGTACTCAGATAGAAGGTAAGTTGAAACAGACAACAAGCAATATAATACAAAATGTTATGAGTAAAGTGTGTTACTCAGATCCTTCTAAAATACATTTCTCCCTTTATTTTGAAGGCCAGGGTATAGGCACCTTGGCTAATGGAATCAGTCTCTTCCTTTGATCATCAATAGGGTTATCTTTTCGGGAAACTAAGTCCCAGCTCAGATGACAGTTTTAGATGAGGCTGACATGAAAGAAAGAAGGACTGTTTAATTATCAGCTCCCTGAAAAACATGTATTTTCTCTTTTTAAATTAATAATTCTTCATCTGAAACCATAAACAGGAGCTCGATCAGGTCTTGTGGGTTGGGTGGTGGAAAATTTATTTGATCCTTAACTTTTGCTCAGAGCAGTGAACAGGATCTGATTTTACGCGTCTGCCTGGCATACGGTTATAGCCTGCTGGCTCCGGGTGATCAATTTCAGTCAAATGAGAATGAAAAATAAATGTAATGTGAGTACATTTATTTAATCTCCTAAGGCTTGGGGAAAGCTTGCGAAGACGGGTAGTGAGTACCCTGGAAGACAGTAGATGCTCAGTGAATGTTCACAATAATAGAATATAGTGGATAGATGAAGGGCAAGTATTGAGAATGTGCTAGGCTGGCTTCAGCAACTGCTTTCCATTTTTAAAAAATTTACTTATTTATTTTTGGCTGCGTTGGGTCTTCTTGCTGCACGTGGGCTTTCTCTAGTTGCGGCGAGTGGGGGCTACTCTTCATTGCAGTGTGCGTGCTTCTCATTGCGGTAGCTTCTCTTGTTGCGGAGCACGGGCTCTAGGCGTGGGGGCTCAGTAGTTGTGGCTCAAGGGCTCTAGAGTGCAGGCTGAGCAGTTGTGGCACACGGGCTTAGTTGCTCCGTGGCATGTGGGATCTTCCCGGACCAGGGCTCAAACCCGTGTCCCCTGCATTGGCAGTTGGATTCCTAACCACTGTGCCACCAGGAAAGTCCCTGCTTTCCATTTTCTATGTGTGTCTACCTACATTGGAAAAGGGTAAAGGAATTATGGCAATTTACTAGACATGTGCTGTCCAATAGGTAACCATTTGCCATATGTGGTTATTGAGCGCTTGATATGTGGCTAGTCAGAACTCCTGAACTGAGATGTGCAGTAAGTGTAAAATACACAGTGGATTTTGAAGATTTAGTATAAAAAAAGAATGCAAAAAAAAATCTCAATGATACTTATATTGATTATATGTTGAATAATAATATTTTTGATATATTGGGGTTAAGTGAAATACATTACTATTTCACCTGTTTCTTCCTACTTTTTAAATGTGACTAGTAGAAAAATTTAAATAACTTATGTGGCTCGCTTTATATTTTTATTAGACATCGTTGGTCTAGACTAGAGATAATCTAGGCAATGAAATATTTCTGCTTTTAAGGGGCAAACTGTTTGCAAGCTATATAAAAATATGACATTTACTCCTTACCTGGGCTGGCAGGAGTGGAGGGAAGAGGGAGGCCTGTTGGCTCTGGAATGCCTCTTCCTTTTACCCTAAGACTTACCCGAATTGAATCTCAAGACGGGGCTGGGCACCTTGGGGGCCTCCTTCACCCCACCGGGGAAGAAGGATGGGCCAGGCCAGAGCTCCAGCATCATAGAGAAACTTGCCAGCTTTCTTCACCTCGCGATTTCCCCGAGGGTCTGGGCCGTAAGTCTTAGAGGAATGTGAGGCCGGGACCCGAAAGGAACTTCTCCAGGACAAGCCCCGCGTGCACAGCCTGCCCCTTGCGCTGTGCTCAGGCCCCATAGCCCCCTTGGCGAGCCCAGCTGGGATTATCTGAGTGCGCTGGGATAAGGGGGTCTCCTTAATGGACAAGGGTGGCGACCGAGGAATCCCTGTCCCTGCGCCACTTCCGATTCCCCTGTTCCTGCCTCCGCGCCCCCAGGGGCCTGCATTGGTGCGGACGGCGGGTCGTACTCTCTCAGCCACGGAGCTTGGTTTCCCAGCATCGCTGAAAGCGGAGAGGGAAGGAAAACTCCCGCAGTCCTGGAAGTCCTTCCACTTCCCAGAGCTGTCCAGTTTCTCCCTCCGTCGCTCACTTCCTAGGTTCCCACTGGGGCGGAGGCGGAGGCTGGAGAGCCGGACTCCCGAGGGAAAGTCTCCCTCGGCAGCGCTGGGCTCTTGGGCAGGCGGGTCCCGGCACGAGCAGAAGTAGAGAAAGGGGAGCGTGGGCAGTCGGCCCCTCCTCCCACGCGTCTTGGCCAGCGAGCAGGGCCTGGGGAGATAGCCTTAGCTTTGGGGGACAGCAGTGAATGTGAAATAAAAGTATATGAAATAAGGGGGAGGGTGAGGACTGAGCAGGCTGTCTACCCCGCCCCTTCCCTTCCCTCCTCGGATCCCTCGAACACTCCGGGAGACGTGTAAGAATGAATTCTGAGAAAGGGTTTGCAGTGCCTTGGCTCCAAGGTAACTGCTACCCAAAGGCGTTTTTTACTGCCCCTGGTCCCAAGGGACATTCAGTAATCTTGTCATTTCTGTTTCTGAGGCAGAAGTTAGTCCCTGCCCCCAGAGTGAAGCTAAAATCCCACCTCCAAGGCTGGGTGCAAATCTGTGCTCAGTCTGCGTAGGGATGGAGTGTAAGCGCGCGCCGGCTCGGAAAGGCTCTTTACAGAGGTTACTTCTGGTTGTAAACCCGCCACGCCCTCAATAGCCTCTAATCCTTTAGGGTCTAGGGAGACGGGATGCCTCGGTTTCCACTCACAGGAAAGAGTCAGCGCTCTCTGGCAGCAGGGTGGATGTGGGTAAAGTGTGGACAGTCCCCTCTGCACGAGTCTCCTTGGTCTTCCTTTGGTCCTGCGGGAGATGACTGGACCAGGGCTAAGGACCAAGCAGCGACTCCTGGAAGTCTTCTATGTTCCCTCTCCGTGGCCACCTGCTTTCCGGTCTTCAGTTCTTACAATTATAAACTTTAAAAAGATCACATTTCACACTCCAGGACAAAGAGTTCTGACTTCGTTTAGAGGCTTACTTGCCAAGAGCTTATTTTAAAGTTATTTCCCCCTTCTTCCTCCTTCTTCTCACTCCCCTCGTCTGTTTACCGTTTACCAGTTCATCCGTATGGAATACGACGCTCCCACTTCTTGGAGCTCTGTAGTTTGGGGCCTAATTGATTCTGGTAATTAATTTGTTCTACCTGCTAGATCAGATGGAAATCCTACCCGTGCGCCCAAGGATTAGCACTTGGCTTCCTAACACCTCCTCTAATTATCTAATAGCATGGGTTGTGAGGACTCAGTCTCTATTACAACACTTTTACTATTAGCAGTGGTGATTGGAATTGTGATGATGACTAGATTTCAACAAATTAGAGCTTAAAAATGGGGAGATGGAAGAGAAGTGGCTTCTTTTAATTTCCCTGAGTTTAACATCAATAATTAGAGCAATTTTCAGAGATGCGAGCTGAAATTACCCGTGCTGTGCTGTAGATGATCACCTTAATTTTAGCAAATTGACTCCAGGGAAATAAATGTGACAGATTTAAAAAAAGACAAACATTAAAAAACAAAAGATTGGGAGGGAGGAAAATGAAAAGAAAGGCTGCAAAAGGGAATGGGAAACAGAAACACAGTACAATTATTTTGGGGGGGCGGCGCTAGGGCTGAAAGGGATAGTATAGCAGAAATAGCAGCCCATGTGAGCGGAATGAGGAGAAAGTAATGGAAATTTGACAGGAGGTGGAGGCTGGCATTTAAGAGGTAGTTCTGGACATATTTACACAGATCGAATTACTTGACTAATGTAGGTATAACTTTCCTCACACCACCCTCTAAAACTGAGGTAAAGAATGTTACGATCATCATCAACATTTTATTTATCTACCTCGACAATCCAGTCATCCCTCAGTCATCAACTTCAGTTGGTTCTAGCAGATATGGACTCTCTCCTCACTTCTCCTCTTCCCCCTCTGCTGTCATTTCTCTAAAGTTTTAAAGCCCAGGCCCCAGTGCTGAAATAAGTGCTTTATTCCTGTTGCTTCGGGGCCCTTTAAATGCCTCCTGCTCTCTAAAGAGGAGTTTGTCCGAGGGTAGAGACTTTATCTCTTTCGTTTTCTTTAAAAACGGCCGGGAGCTGAGCAGCTCCTGCCGTGGCGGGCAGAAACTGAGGTCGAGAAACCTGGTAGGAGCAAGAACCCGGCCCGCTCGGCTCCACTCTCCCCGGGCCTGGCCGGTCGTATTCAGCACCGCGGACAGCTCCCCGCCCCGCCCCGCGCCCACCGCACCCTCCCCTCTGCCTCTGGCAGCCTTGCCATTGGCTCTCCCGGCTCCCCTCTCCAAGCTGCCAATTCTCCTACACATAGACCCAACCTACCCAAGAGCTTATCTTCTCGCCTCTCCAGCGCCGGGGGTAGCCCAGGCCGAGGAGAGAGCATCAGGGATCCGAGCCTCGAGGGTGGCTGGCTCTCGACCAGGCGTGCTGAGACGCTGCCTGCTTCCTACTCGTCGTCCCTGGCCCTCGCCCTGTGGCAGGCGCTCGGTTCAAGATGAATCTCAACTTCACCTCCCCTCTACACCCGGCGTCATCTCAGAGGCCCACGTCCTTCTTCATCGAGGACATCCTGCTACACAAGCCCAAGCCGCTAAGGGAGGTGGCCTCTGACCACTTCACCAGCTCTCTGGCCTCCCGGGTGCCTCTGCTAGACTATGGCTACCCCCTCATGCCCACACCCACCCTCCTGGCTCCTCACCCCCATCACCCTCTACATAAGGGAGACCACCACCACCCTTATTTCCTCACCACCTCGGGTAAGTAGCAGGGGTCTCAAGGTATGGGGAAAGAGAGAGAGCACGTCTTCCAGCATAGACCCTAAGCCTGTGACGGAGGAGAGGAAAGGCCAGAGCTGGCTGGGCCTGGCTTGGCTGGGCCTCCTTCCCTAAGTGACAGTGGAAGGTTGGGGATATGGCTGAGAACACAGGGAGCTCCCTTGAGGCATGCCAATCCAGGGTAGTAACTCGTGGTCACTCCTCACTTTTTATAATGGAGGAAACGTGCCGAGCCAAGAAGTAGCTGTAGATTTTGGCGATATTCTTGATGGGCAGTGTTCAGTTTCCTTTCTCTTGGTCTTCCTGGCCACTTTGGTCCATCTCTCAGTCCCCATCCCTACCTCTCCCACTCTGAGGGAGACCCCTGACTATCCCACCCCACGGAAAGGAACTCAACTTTCCAGCCCAGAAGCTCAAAAGGCTCCAGTGGGGCCAGCTCTCTCCTCCCAGGTGCTGAGCATTTGCAGATAGACACTGCAGGGCTTTGGAAGTGAAGGAGGGTTTTGGGATATTCTGAGGACTGAAGGTTTGGGCTGGCCCGAATAAGGGAGAAAAGGTAAGAAAAAAAGAGGGAGAAGACGCGACTGCTCATTACCCCTCTTTACTCCCAGCATCTAGCATTTAATTCCCAATCTTGGGCTGGGCTGCCCTCCTTTGCCCCTGTTGCTGATATCTCTGGAGCCCAGAGCCAAAGTATTTTGATTTCCCAGGCATGGCAAAGAGCGGGGACCAGCAAAGTCTGGTTGGGACAGGGAGATGCGGGGAAATACCCAGGTTTTTCTTGTGCCTCTCTCTGAAAGGCCACATTCACGCTTTCTTTTCCGGCATCTTCATTCCAGACAGAATAGAATAATTCGTTGAGCCCAGATGCAGAGCGCAGTCGGAAAAACAACCCTAGTCGGGGTGGGGGCTGGACAGACGTGAGCCAGTTTGTGAAATGTGGGCGCTGGAATCCACGACAAAAGCTAAAGCGTTTGTGAAGCGGTAAAACCCAGACTTCGGGGCACTGGGTTGGAGGGGCAATTGTAAAGCCTGCGTCCAAGTCCGCCTCTCTGCTTTGGCTTCACCGCCGGCCAGAGACAATCTCTTCTGCGCTGCACCCATGTCCCCGGCAAATAGTAATGGCCAAAGCCAGAGATACCGGAACTACTAGTTTTCTGTTTTTGCTGTTCCCCCCCTGGGATCAGCGGATATTGATGTATGCGGCGGTTGGTCCGCTTGGTGCGTCTCAGACATGGTAAAGCTTGCGAAGGTCAGGAAAGACACGAGAAGTCTCCCGCGGCCCGGGAAAAGCGCTCCAATCCTTCTGCGTGGGGTTGGAGGGAAAGAATGAGAGCTAGATTAGAGAGCGGGGTCCCCAGCGCGACCCCGAGACTGATAGGAAACGTGCGAGGCGGCAATTACCCTTCCGTTCTCGCTCAGGAGCTTCGCCGCACGTGGGAGTGTTGGCCTGTTCCCTTTGGCCGCAGGCGGGAGAACGGAGGCGGCTCAGGGAAGAGAATGGTGTTTTTTAGTGAGGTTGGGAAGCAGGATCACATTCACACTTCTGTCAGCCCCAGGACATCGCTGATGGTCGTCAGGGGTCTGGAAGATTGGGGGGAGGGGGGATGGTGGGGAGGGGGATAGCTGCTGGACCCTCCGACGTTTGCAAGAAAACTTCGGGAGGTGCGGCCGAGGATTCTCCATAAGTTTCTCCAAGAAGACAGTATTTAAGGCCTCCGGATCTATTTTATAATTTTCTTTTCCGTTTTATTTACTGTTTATTGTTTGTGTGTGTGTAGATGGCCTTTCTGATAAAGATCTCCAAGCGCTATTCTTGTGATTTATTCCCGCTGCCCTGCGATTCCTGGGAGAAGCCCTGGAGAAGCTGTGGGGCGAGGCGGGGGCCGGCGGGGGCACGAGGTGGAGCGGGTGCCGGGGACGAGGGTGGGGAGTGGAGCGGGGGTCGCCCGGGGAGGTCGGGCTCTGCCCACTTGACCGCTCTTCCCTCCGCAGGGGTGCCTGTCCCGGCGCTGTTCCCGCACCCGCAGCACCCAGAGCTGCCGGGGAAGCACTGCCGCCGCCGCAAAGCTCGCACGGTTTTCTCGGACTCGCAGCTCTCCGGCCTGGAGAAGAGATTCGAGATCCAGCGCTACCTGTCTACGCCCGAGCGGGTGGAGCTGGCCACGGCCCTCAGCCTGTCTGAGACGCAGGTGGGCCGGAGGAGGGGGAGGCCCCATCTCCGCTCGCTCCTCTCTCCCCACGACTCCTAACGCCTCTGGACCGGCCGCGGAGTTCTTGAGTGCAACGACCCCGCTCCCCTTTATTCTAGGCTGCTCCGAAGACCCGTAGTAAAAGTACCGACACCTCCCATCTCTTGTCGACTCACCGAAGCAAAATCTCTCGAGCGGGTTCTGGACACGGAGGAAAAACCCCTCGAGTGATTCTGATGATCACTGCCCGCTCGAGAACTATCATTTCTGTGCCTCCCCACCCATTTCTGAGCAGGGCAGTAACCCGGGTCAGACGTAAATCGGTAAGAGATAAGAGGGTTCTTGACCCGAGAGAAGTCCACACAAGGTTTCTTTTTTCTTCTTTAACCTCTCTCACAGCCGCGAGTCTTCATAGCCACCCCTCCCCAGCACACGCACGCACACACACACACTAATATAAGCCTCCTTTCTATTGCCCTGTCCTGAGTGGAAGAACTGTTTTCATCTTCTTCCAAATGCTATTCACCTGCAACCTCAAAATACCTCGCTCCACTCCCTTTCCTATTCTCTGTACCTGGAAACCCAACTTGCTGTGAAATCATAGCCCTGCCAGGCCCCAGTGATTTTCTCTCTGATGAGAAGCAGCAAGTCTGCTTCTCATCTTGCTGTCCAGCAGTCTTGCTGGACCAGGTGTTTAGATGTCACAGTCAGAGGAACGTATTCTGAACGGAAAGGAAACTTATCCACGCAACACTTACTATTAGATATTCTAATTGATAGCAGGATTAGTATTTACTAAACACACCATTTTGAGCCTCATCGTTATTGCAGGACAAGTACTTCTGAGAGCTAGGATGCTTGATTCTCATTCAAGCTAAGACAGTAACTTGTGAGACGTTCAGGTGTGACATAACCCAAGGTTGGGACTGTCACAACTTCTGGATAATTCGTCAGTGGATTGCGGTCTATTTTCTTAAACTCCAGCAATCGCTTTTGTCTTAGCTCAGTAACCATGGGTCTGAAGGAATGACGTGATTTTCTTTGTTTCTCCCCGCAATCAGGTGAAAACGTGGTTTCAGAACCGGCGGATGAAGCATAAAAAGCAGCTGAGGAAAAGTCAAGACGAGCCCAAAGCACCTGATGGGCCTGAGAGCCCTGAGGGCAGCCCCCATGGCCCCAAGGCCGCACCCGCCGAGGCTCGGCTGGGCCTGCCCACGGGTCCCTTCGTGCTGACCGAGCCGGAGGACGAGGTGGACATTGGGGACGAGGGGGAGCTGGGCTCAGGGCCGCACGTGCTCTGAGCCGCCGGGCTGGGGAAGGCGGGGAGGACGCAGCGGGGCGGGCCAGGCACATCGGCTCCGGGAAGACAAACACGACACACCTGTTAACCCTCCAGCCCCTGCGGGGCCTGCGCGGCGCGGCCTCCCGACCCCCTCCCCCGCCCGACCGCCAGCTCGCAGCGCCAGTGCGGGGGCGAGTGTGCGCCTGCTTGGCTCGTCCGCTCGCCCCGCGTCTTCGGCAGCGCAAAGGAGAGCACGGGCTCCTGGCTCCCTAATTCGGTGGGGGACCTCTTCCCCGCCGCGACTGCAGACCCCTCGGCCCTCGCCCCTCAGCCACCTGTCCCCGCTCCGTTGGCCAGGCTCTCCACCGGACCCCTTGCCCTTCCTTGGGCAGACCGATGGGCTGCAGGTAAGGGACCGGGTGTCTGGGCCCTCCGCTCTGCGGGGATCCGGATCCGGACCTGATCCTTAACACATTCACTCCCGGACAGACTCGCGCGCTGCTCGCCACTAACCTCCCACTCGCCCCGCCTCGCCCCCCGCCCCAATCTCTAACTAATACTAAGGCGACTCCCTCCTTCTCAGGGCGGCGCTTCCATCCTCTAGCGTCACAGTTCCCCTCAAGAGCTCGCGGTTCTGCACCCAGGAACCCTTTTTGAGCTTGTGGTCCCCCAGGCACCCGCGCTCTTTACTCTGGTTCCCTCTCCCCCCGCCCCCGTTCTGAGCGGCGCTCACGCGAGTCGAGACACTTGGGTAGAGCAAACCCACCGAGCAATTTTGCTTCCCGACCTTGTTGCGCGCCTGTCCAGCAACTCTTCCATGTCCCACCGGTTACTGGTATTTTAAAAGCGAATGTTCCTCGGGTTGTGTGTGGAAATGCTCATTCTCATTGCATTTTAGGGAACTCGGAGTTTTAGCAAAATGAAACCTAAAGGAGAATACGCATCCCCTTACAGGCGTGCACCTGTGTGGGGACCCTTGAGGTGGGGCAGGAGTCCTATTGGCCCTGCGCGTTGCCCCCTCCCTTTCCCCTGGGAGGTCTCCTATTCTTTTCCCGGGTTTGCACTCTCTTTAGATAATAAAGGGCTCGCCGGGCAAAACTGGGAACAGACACGAGTTTCCGGGAATCGTTTGTTACCGCGACCTCCTACGCGCACGCTCCCTCCCCTCCGCCCTGGGCAGTTTCCTGTCCCCCGCAGGAATGAGCAGGGCTAATAACTTTTCCTTAACAGATTCCCGTCTCCCCGTCGCCGATTTTTCTGTTTTTAATCGTTTAATAGTCTAGAGTTCCACCTACGTGAAAAAGGTCTCTGCAAATAGTATTTTTTGACTCTGAAGTGCTGAAAGGACGGAGATCTCTTGATATTAGGAGTGTGAAATTATGGTAATGAATTGTGTGACGACACTACATACCCAGTACACTTATCAAATATAGCAGCCGTGCCAGAGGCGACCTCAGTTTCCCATCTTCCTTTCGCTCTGGTTGTGTATTTAGGTAAAAGAGCCCAGGAAGGCTGGAAAAGTGTGTGTGGCTAGGTAGAGTACTGACTCTTGGGTTCTAATGACTAATAGCAATTATGAAAATTACAGAGGTGTGAGCTTGGGTTACATTTAATTACACTTTTCGGTTCCTTATTTCTCTAATAAGAGGATGAATCCTAAAGATCCTTCTGGGTCTAAGTTCTATGATTCTATGAATGTAGCAGCAGATTTTTTTTTTTTTTTCCAGTAGGCTTGTTTGGGGAAACATTAACTTAAGCAAAGATAAGCATCAGAGTGAGACCTTTATCCAATCTGCACCATTTAGGAGGCAAAGCTATTGCTTTAAAAACACAAGCATTGTATATACTATTTGGGTTTTCCCAAGTGCTGTCAATCAACAATCTGTGAGTCATGGCAAGGAGTATTTTTCTCTTCATAGATAAGAAAATAGAGGCTTGGCGAGATGGAAGGATTTACCCATGAAATCAGGACTAGCTAAGAGCCAAAGCAGGACAGAAGATATTTCTTCTGACTCCTTGATCACTTCTTTGCCCGAAACACTTTGCTTTCTTCTGGTAACATGGTTGGCATTTTGCTTCTAACACTTTGTAAGGACACCTCTCGTATTTATTTAGATTGTGTAGATGTGCTACAAAAGCAAGTCTAGGTTCAGATTTCTCCTCTCTCTCCCTGTTCAGATAATGACAGTACTGTTTTAAAGCAGGAGTTTTTGGCAAATGCTTTGTGAAAGGCTTGGTTATAGAAAGAAAGCAATTTGTGAATAAGAATGTTCCTAGTAACCTGGGAGAGAAAGTGGATACTGTTACGCAAGGGGAACATCTCAAATACTTCTAATCCCAGGAAGAACAACTACTAAAAGGGATTTTGGGGGAGAATCTTTGAAGTGAGTAGAAATACTATGTTTGGGGAGAAATAAAAACAATTAAATTAGATGGTTAACACAAACCCCAAAGCACCAGGCATTTCTTTCTTTCTTCTCTTGTCTTCACAAGAAGATGTCAGGGCTTATTCTGGGTCTCAGAGTAGCGGATTAGCTACATTTTAAGACTCTCTGTCTTGAAAAGTCAGGTAAAGAGGGAACACTGTTAGCATAGGCACAGCTCTGCTTGATCAGAGGCAGGAGGAATCCTGGGGCTCAGGGAATGGCTGTGTCTTTCATTCATGAGCATCAAACACAAAAAGATGCTCATTCTGCCTCATCCTTGTCTCCCTCTGGGGCTATTCCTGAATAGATTAGTTAGGAAGGGAAGAGCTCAGCCGTTCAGCACCAGCCACACTGACGGTGGCACCATTTTCTCATCAGACAGTATCCCCTGAAATTGGCGGCAAACAATTCAATAGCAAAGTTCTCCTAGTTTTTCTTTTCTTTTCCCTTTCTTCCTTCCTTCCTTCCTTCCTTTCTTTCTTTTTCTTTCTTTCTTTTTTAACACACAGGGAGTTAGTGATGATAGTAGAGGATAGACACAATTTAGTCTCAATTTAATGTAACATGATAGCACTTTTTGGTTTTGGCCTTCAGTACTGATCAAAGCCTCCATAGGCTGAAAAGATATTTCGTCTGAATTACCCAGGCTTTTGCCTCAACTCAGTTTCAATTGGTGGTGAAGATCTGACAAAACCACGTTCATTATGATGTATTAAAGTAAAGAAAGACATACATAGGTCTGATTCTGAAGGGGCAAAACCATCTTAAAATAGCCAAGGTGGACAAGTCATCCTACATGTAATCCCAAATGTAGTAAATAACTTGTTCAGTATTTGTTCTCAATGCTGTTTCTGATGGACTTCATTTCATAGCTTCTCAGAGAGGGACTCGATAATATTTCTACTCACGTGACATAAGAACACAAGAAATCGACAACACGTCATTCAGCCCAGTATTAGCTGATAGTGGCACTAAGAAATGATTAATTGGAATCCATGACACCACTTCAAAAGACAGAGGACTGGCTTTTTTCGATGGATTTGATAACTAGAGATAAAGAGGTGTGAAGGCACAGAGCAAGCAGAATGCTTTCTTCTGCTAAGAGAATCATGCAATAAACATACTTAGTTGAAGCAGTGACTCCCTGGTCTTCTTGAATTGGGCTCAGTGTGTGTGCAAAAATAGTGAAATATTTTATATTTATGTTATATTCTTGGCAGATCATTTTAAAGAGGATATTGACAAACTAAAATTCATCCAGGAATGAATACAGGAACCTAGATAGTAAAAGGTATAGGAAACAGAGGAGTGTGAGCTTTTTAGCTTGGAGAAGCAAGGCTTTAGAGAGGGTTGGGAGAGGAGATTGGCTGTGTTTCTTGTATTTCAGTGGCTACAGAGCAATTACGTATTGGGAGGGTATGTCTAGTCTGTCCTGCTAGAGAGGGCAGAACCAGAACCAGTGGATGGTTCCAGGCAAGCAGATTTTGGAACAATATTTGAGCAATTTCTATAGGCCAGGTACTGTGTTGTCCATCAATAGGACAGGCTAAGTCCACAAAACACTAAGCACTTTTCACTAGCAAAGTTTGATCAGAAGCTGGAAGGCAAAACATTTAAAATTATTTGTCATCTTACTAAGAATAAGATTTTACTTCATACACTTGAATTTAAATAAATAGACCAGGACTTCCCTGGTGGTGCACTGGTTAAGGATCTGCCTGCCAATGCAGGAAAAATGGGTTTGATCCCTGGTCTGGGAAGAACCCACATGCCGTGGAGCAACTAAGCCTGTGCGCCACAACTACTGAGCCTGTGCTCTAGAGCCCGTGAGCCACAACTACTGAAGCCCGCGAGCCACAACTACTGAAGCCCACGTGCCACAACTACTGAAGCCCGCGTGCCTAGAGCCTGTGCTCCACACAGGAGTAGCCACTGAAGTGAGAAGCCTGTGCACCACAACGAAGAGTAGCCCCTGCTCACTGCAACTGGAGAAAGCCTGCGTGCAGCAATGAAGACCCAACGCAGCCAAAAATAAATAAATAAGATCCCACATGCCGCGTGGCCCGGCCAAAAAAAAAAAAGATACCTAGAAATCAACAAAAATAAATTTAAATAAATAAATAAATAGACCTATCACAATGAGAAGAGTTAACAGAAACAAGAAAAAGAAGAAAAGGATATTACTTTATTCATTAAAGAAGTCCCAAAACCTCATTCTAGAAAGTAAATGAAAACAAGGTGATATCCCACTGAGTTAAGGACAAAGTTATAGTCAGGAAGGAATTGTCAGTGTTAGAAGAGACATTTGACAAAAATCTAAGCCCTTCATTTTATAAACGAAGACATTAAGATCTAGATATAATGAATGTCTGGCCAATGTCAAATAGACAGTGGCAGAATTAAGACGAGAAGCCAATTTTAATTATCGTAGCTTACCACTAATTCATATTGTGATAAAGGTGGCAGTGGGGCTATTGTCATTGTATTATGTGGAGGAGAGGATTTTGCATAGCAATTTTGGATGTAAAATTTTTAAAAATTAGCTGGAAATTATCTAGCAAATTCTTAAATCAATTTATGGAAAACCTTCTAATTAAGAGCAATCTGAAACTTAAATTGACATTCCTAGAAGGCACTGAATCCCTTAGCCCTGTTTTCATCCAAGCCACAGTTGAATAACCACTTGCTGGGATGTTTTCTTTTTTTTAATTGAAAATAATGTTTTATTTGAATAAGGCATACAATAAATTTATACTATTATAATTTATGCCAATCCCTATATTATGCTTACGTTTTTTTTCTTAACTACAAACTTTTACTATGTTAATATATGTTGTGAATGATCATAGGATACATTTAACATATAGCGCTGGGATGTTTTAGAAGAGGTCCATGTATCTTCTTGTAGGATGAGCTAGATGATGCCTAAGCTACTTCCAATCCCCCCACTTTTCTATTCTAAAATTTTTGGCCTAACCTCCTTTAATTACAGACAAAGCAACTGAGAGTCAGAGACTGACTTGCCCAATGTCATACAGGCTATTAATTTGGTGTTACAGAATTAATACATGCAGAGGTCAGAGATAATTCCGATAAATATTCAGAAGTGAGATGAGAATTTGAAATGACCCTCATGTTTTCTCTTCAGTCAGAATCTCTCTGTTGTATTTTCTGATTTTAATCCCACCTCCTAAAGACACGTTTCTCCTTCCCTCTCGGAATTCCTGGCGTGTACACTAGATCACCGTCCCTCCATGATTTCATTTATAACAATCCTGTGAGCTCTCTCTTATTACTCTCTTTAGAATATTGTGGAAACACATCTGCTTTGGCCTCATTGCCACTGGCTAGACGGCTTAGAGACTTCAATTCCAATCTTACTTTAGCTAATGATTACATGATTTCTCTTACTTGGCCTGCAAAATATGAGGAGAGTACCCTATAAATCAGTTAAGAATGGGGAGGGGATGTGAGATAACAGTTATAAAAGTATATACTGTGATATCTTGGATGAAAAGTGCTAGAGAAAGATGACGAATTACAATATACATCTGAACATATCAGTTTGTTCATTGATACCAAACTTCAGAGGACATCAACTGTAGCAATATGGTTACCTAAAAGATGAGTATTAGTCTTGTGTGCCTTCACTATCATTACAAAGGGGATATTATATCTCTTTCCAAGGAATTTTATTTTATTTTATTATTATTATTATTTTTTAAATTAATTAATTAATTTATTTATGGCTGTGTTGGGTCTTAGTTTCTGTGCAAGGGCTTTCTCCAGTTGTGGCGAGCGGGGGCCACTCTTCATCGCGGTGCGCGGGCCTCTCACTGTCGTGGCCTCTCCCGTTGCGGAGCACAGGCTCCAGACGCACAGGCTCCAGACGCGCAGGCTCAGTAGTTGTGGCTCACGGGCCCAGTCGCTCCGCGGCATGTGGGATCTTCCCAGACCGGGGCACGAACCCGTGTCCCCTGCATTGGCAGGCGGATTCCCAACCACTGCGCCACCAGGGAAGCCGCAATTTTATTTTTTTTATAACTTCATCTTAATTTCTCTTTGTCACTGACCTCCCGTGTGGCCTGAGAGGACAAGACAGCCCTGGATGAAATAGGAGTTAGAAAGTGTCATTGAGGATGCTTTATCTGGAAAGCTCCTTTTCCTCCCCCTTACTTGTCCCAGTCCCATTCTGCCCCAGGTTTCTCTTATCCCATTTGGTCACGGACATGATGTTATATAAGGAGTCAATTTAGAAAGAATTGCCTATGATTCCAATACAGAATGTACGAGGGAAATCCAGGATTTAAGCTTCCTTCTGAAGCCTTTAAGAAATTTTTTTTAGTTTAAAAAAGGCACACCTTTTGCATATATCTCTGTAACAAGAATACATAAAAGAGTTGTTTCGAAATATTAACTAATATAATCCCTGGGAATTATCTGAACATTTCTAACATCCGTGCTCTCCCTAGCCTCCAGGGCTACAGATAATGGAGTAATCATGTGTGCTTGCCAATATTCTAGCCAGAAGTTAAAGAATGGCCAAATAGGGAATTCCCTGGCCATCCAGTAGTTGGGACTCCGCGCTTTCACCCGCCAAGGGCGTGCGTTCCATCTCTGGTTGGGGAAACTAAGATCCCTCAAGCCGCAGGGCAGCAATCAATACCTACGTACATACATACATACATATACCAAATAATCTTTATTCCTCCTCAGTGCTTCACTTGGGAAGGGAAACAAACTATAGAAAGCAATGGGAATAAAGATAGGAGATGGCTCTTTATCCCGAGTTTAAGTTGGGAATAATTTACAAGCTAAAAACAAAAAAATGAATACTTTATGCTTGCTCTGCTCTTTTCCCATCTGTTTTTTTCTCCAGTTCCTAAGTTCTCTAATTTTAATTTTAAAGATTTGAGCTTTATCATTTACCTGTGCACAGTGTTTAAAAAGTCAAATAGTTCTACAAGGATTATTTAAAAAGGAAGCAGTCCCCTGTCCCCTTCCCTATTTTCTTCACTACAGAGGCAACCAGTTTCTGTTTTGGGCTGATTGTTTTGGTATCTTATCTACCTTCATGTTTCTAAATGACTTCACTGAATTGCTGCTTTTTGGTGTTTCTATTTCAGGAATTATCTAGTACTTCATGCTATAAAAGATGAAGATGTAGTTCTCTTTCTCCCTTGTTCCCACCACATATGTGCACCCTCTCTATCTCTCCTCTCAAAACTGTAATTTTGCTTAGAGCATTATTATGATGTGCATGTGTAATTCTCAGCTAAGCCAGGTAATCAGCTGCGATTACTTTACTTTTTCTGCAAGGCTTTTTGTTTTTCTTGGAATTAAGGCTCATTTTATTATTCTTAATTTTTAGTGTACTTGTGACTAATTTAACTCCAATTCTTCACCATTTGTCTCTACCTCCCTCCCAAATGTTCATGTATTTTTAAAAAATTTTTACTGGAGTAGAGTTGCTTTACAATATTGTGTTAGTTTATACTGTACAGCAAAGTGAATCAGCTATACATATACACACATCCCCTCTTTTTTTGGATTTCCTTCTCATTTAGGTCACCACAGAGCATTGAGTAGAGTTCCCTGTCCTATACAGTTGATTCTCATTAGTTATCTATTTTATGCATGGTATCAATAGTGTATATATGTCAATCCCAATATCCTAATTCATCCCACCGCCCCCTTCTCCCTTGGTATCCATACATTTGTTCTCTACGTCTGTGTCTCTATGTCTGCTTTGTAAATAAGATCGTCTATACCATTTTTTTTCAGATTCCACATATATGCATTAATATATGATATTTGTTTTTCTCTTTCTGACTTACTTCCCTCTGTATGACAGTCTCTAGGTCCATCCATGTCTCTACAAATGACCCAATTTTGTCCCTTTTTATGGCTGAGTAATATTCCATTGTATATATGTACCACATCTTTATCCATTCCTCTGTTGATGGACATTTAGGTGGCTTCCTTGTCCTGGCTATTGTAAATAGTGCTGCAGTGAACATTGGGGTGCATGTGTCTTTTTGAATTATGGTTTTCTCTGGGTATATGCCCAGGAGTGGGATTGCTGGGTCATATGGTAGTTCTATTTTTAGTTTTTTAAGGAATCTCCATTCTATTCTCCATAGTGGCTGTACCAATTTACATTCCCACCAACAGTGCAAGAGGGTTCCCTTTTCTCCACACCCTCTCCAGCATTTGTTGTTTGTAGATTTTTTGATGATGCCCATTCTGACCGGTGTGAGGTGATACCTCATTGTAGTTTTGATTTGCATTTCTCTAATAATTAGTGATGTTGAGCATTTTTTCATGTGTTTGTTGACCATCTGCATGTCTTCTTTGGTGAAATGTCTATTTAGGTCTCCCGCCCATTTTTGGATTGGGTTGTTTGTTTTTTTGATATTGAGCTGCATGAGCTGCTTGTATATTTTGTTAATCCTTTGTCAGTTGCTTCATTTGTAAATATTTCTCCCATTCTGAGGGTTGTCTTTTCGTCTTGTTTATGGTTTCCTTTGCTGTGCATGTATTCTTAACATTTTGATTTCCTGAACAAATTTCTCCCAGAGCCCCCTGGTCTGCTCCCCTATGGATTCTGGGTCAATGCATCTTCCTTCCTCTTCATCTCGGGCATTCCTTTCATTTTACTCTTGTTTCCTCTATCTTCCTTTTTCTTGGTTTACTCTCTCATATTGGTGGAGCACACGGTCCTGTAGTTTCCTGATTGGTGTATGAAAAGTCAATGTTTTGAGATCATTCTTGTATAGAAACATCTTTATTCTAGTTTCATGCTTTATTAGTATTTTGGCTAAGTATAGAATTCTCAATTGGAAATCATTTTGAATACTTTTGAATAATTTTGAAGGCATCATTCAATTGCTTTTTAGCTTCCAATTGCTGCTGTGAAGTCTAACGCCATTTTGATTCTTGATTCTTTATATATCCTGTTTTACTTATTCATTTGTTTTCCTTTTTGGAAGCTTGTGGGGTACTCTCTTTGGAGCCAGTGTACTGAAATTTTGCAGTGATATGCCTGAGTTGGAGGTCTGTTTTCACCCACACTTTTGGATACTCAATAGGCCCTTTCAGTCTGAAAACTCATTTTTTTCAGTTATGGGAAAATTTCTTGAATTAATTCTTTGATGATTTCTGTTCCTTTTTTTCTATGTTCTTTATGGAACTCCTATTATTTTGATTTTTTTCAGCCTCCTGGATTTATCCTCTAAATTTATTCCTTTCTCTCCTATTGTCTATATTTTTGCCTTTTTGCTCTGCTTTCTGAAAAAATTCTGAATGTTATTTTATAACCTTTGAATTTTTTATTTCAGCTATCATGTTTCTAATTCCAAAGATCTCTTTAATTTCCTCCTCCTCCTTTTTAATGGTATCCCATATAATATCCTCAGATGTTTGGAAATCCTTGATTGTCTGCTCATATTTAAGTAGGAGAAATAAAAAGCTAATAGGAAGCTCTGAATACCCAGTGCGACCTGCTGACTGTGAACTTTCCTATAGGATAACATGGTTGAGTTCTTCAGTTGGAGAACCTCTGAAATCAGAATTTTTAGCTCTTTTCTTTTAGGCTGGTCAGATTCCCCAGAGAAGAATTTTCCAAATTCCTGCGTATAGGATGAAGGCCCAACATTCTGGGAACCACGTGTCAGAGGAGGACCAGAGGTCTCTGTATTTAGAACCCCTGTGCTCACTGTTGTCTCTGTTCTCAGGATGGTGCCTCCTAACAGCCAGTTGTTTCTCACTCCTGAGACTCTGTAGAGGGTCGAGCAGCCTTTTACCAGGGTGGTGGAGGGGAGTCATCCTTCATTTAACCCCCTCACCCCCTTCCCCCCACTACTTCCAGCAGTAATTGACACCATCAGTTCCTGAGCATTTTGGGCATTCTGTAGTGTATATCAGATTGATTCTTGGATTTCCCCATTGCCTGGTTACAATTTAGTATTTTTGGAGGCTTCCAATTATTATTATTATTATTATTATTTTGCAATTTATTCATCTGCTTTCCAGTTTTTAAAAAGTTGCTACTGGTATCCCTCTTCCTGTTCTCCCTGTTCTTTTTTTTTTTTTAATTTTTATTTTTGGCTGCCTTGGGTCTTTGTTGCTGCGCGTGGGCTCTTCTCTAGTTGTGGCGAGCGGAGGCTACTCTTTGTTACAGTTAGTGGGCTTCTCATTGGGTGGCTTCTCTTGTTGCGGAGCACGGGCTCTAGGCGTGCAGGCTTCCGTAGTTGTGGCACTCGGGCTCAGTAGTTGTGGCTCACGGGCTCTAGAGTGCAGGCTCAGTAGTTGTGGCGCACGGGCTTAGTTGCTCTGCGGCATGTGGGATCTTCCCGGACCAGGGCTTGAACCCGTGTCCCCTGCACTGGCAGGCGAATTCTTAACCACTGCGCCACCAGGGAAGTCCCCTCCCTGTTCTTATATGTTTATGCCTTTAAAATAACCCGTTACTGTGATTTTAGTGGGGGCTTGCCAAGGGAGTGAAACAGATGTGTGCGTGCGTGTGCATGTATGTGTGGGTGCTCAATCTACCATATTTATCCAGATGTCTCATAATTTGAATCTAAGATTATTTTATTCTGGCTTTTACAATGAGTGATGGAGGTATTGATCTTTTACCTTGATGTTTCTTTTATGTAACTGAATTTGTTAAGTTCAAGAGAGTTGCATTATCATTAGAACATATTAAAAGGCTGACTTCATTGCCAAAGCACAGGATAGCCCTTCTTACCTCATATTCAGTGATGTACTACCAATGGCTTGGGATCTATCCATCTGAAAGCATTGGAGGTTAGTTAGTCCTTAAGAATCTTTGTCTGTGAAAGGTCCTGAATAGTTTTGCAGGATATTCGTAGAAATTTCAAGGTGAGGGAATTTATCTTATTTCATTTTCCTTGGTCTCAGATTGATTTAAAACCTGGGTCCTTAATTCTCTGAGTAGAGAATCAGAAAAGATACACAGAGAAAGCAAAACAGAGCCACACAGAAATACACACATACACACACACATGCACGCACGCGCTTATAAAGAGAATGATGCAGACAGGACAAGGAGAATTGGAAGGTGATCAGTTAAGACATTAAGTGTTTTGTGACGCACGGACGCGTCTGCATTTTACCCTGATAACAGGCCATCAGCTCGTTTTCAGAGGGCTGCTGCCTTCTTCAGCTCAATCTGCAGATCAAAGCAAAACTGTCTGCTTGCATTTTGCAGTCAGAATGGGGATGCTAATTTATACTCCTTAATGTGTGAGGGTAAGAGACTCCTTCAATTAACTGAATTCTATAGCTGGCAAAATAAAGGTATACAAAGAGGCGCAGGCTGGAAGAGCCGAAATTCTCATTAAATCAAAAGGTCCAGTATTCATTACCTCGTGCATCTGAGGCTAAACACTAAATATGGGGATCATCAAAGGAGGTTTAATGGGTTAAATTGAGAATATAATCTAATTAAAACATTAGACACGGCAAATAGTTCTTTGATATTCATCTAAAGGTTTCATTAAAAATGGATACTTGAGGTTTGTATGATAGATTATCAATTTTAAGTAGAGACAGCATCCTTGGTACTGATTCAAAGTGTCACCATTGTGTGGAAGCAGGAGAAATGGGAAAAGACATCACTGCCAGGTGACAGGTTACAGATACAAGGTAAGGCCAACCAGGATTCATGATAGTGATTTTGATCACTCTCCGGATGACAAAAAAGAAAGCATAAGGATTAATTTAGGAGACAAATTTGCCACAGAGGAAAAATTCCACTTGGGGCCCAAATTGTTTGGTGTAGAGGTCTACAGTGGTTTTTTGCACTGGACATTCATTCTGTTCTCTACTTCCTTCTCCTGTATAGACAGCTTCCCAAAGGATAACTGATTATACTTCGTGGGTTTTAAATTTCTGAAGGTTATTTCTCCCAGTGTCAAATTTGCACCATAAGGATATCTACTATTTAAGCATCTCTTGCAAAAGCTTGGGACTCTAGCAATAAGAGGTACTCTGAAAAGCCAGTCTAGCAGCCCCGGTATCAGGTCTGGTCTCTATGAGCTGCCAACTCAGTAAAGAAAATTTGTGAAATCTTATCAGATATTTCCAGGGTTTCACTAAATTTATTTGCCTGAAATGCTCATATCATTGTAATCCTCTCGACCTGTTAGAGCTGTTTAATAGCGGAAGACCATTTATTCAGCTTATTGAAAATTAATTACTTATATTGCCCAGGTTTGCAAGGGGACAATGAAAAGGCAGTGGAGAGGCAGCAAGGGAGATAAACCTTGCCCGCCAAATTCTTTTTTCTTCTCTTCATTTTACCCAAAGAGGCCCTATATTGAGTGGTAGAGAGAGCTGAAAAATCTGTTCATTTTGCATCTTATTGCATCTCGCACTGTGATGTTTTCATAACCTTTTGGGAAAGCCCCAACTTTTCAGTTATTCCACTGAACCAAAATTAAGTAACCAAACATGAAGAATGGGAATCTTTAAGACGAGAGAATAAAATGAATGAACGAATGAATGAACGAGTGAATGAATGAAAGAAAAACCTGCCATCCAAAACCTTTTGCTTTCCATTGAATGGATGTTTGCTTAGGAAATTGAGGTATTTTGTATTTTCCCAGTACTCCTGTGAGAAAGATGTGTGGCTTTGCTTAATGAAGTTGAGAGGGGGAGTAGAAACAAATACTGTACTTAGTCTGGAGGCAGTGAGTTGCGGGGACAATTCTGAATATCAGATTTTTAGCTATTCTGAGATCCTACTTCAGTATATTTTAAAAAGTGGAATAAATATCTAAATAAAATTTTATTAGAATACATAATTCTCCTTTTTTGCCTTTCTAATATAGAAATTTTGTCTGACAATATAGACCATTTCTTATAATGAGGGATACAGAGGGAATGAGATACTGGATAAACAAAATCCACAATAATGAAAAACTGACTTTGTGCTGCTGTTTAAATCCTGTCTCACTGGGAAAACAACTAAAGAGGCAATGCAGCATTCATGTGTCCTTTTGTCTTTCTGTTTTTACCCATTAGGAATAAAAGTTATGAAAACTCACTTAGCATTAGGGAGAAGTCCTATAGTCATCCTGTAAAATACTTGAGTGTTAGAGGAAATGTGTATTATTCAAGATTTATTCTTACTCTGATAGAAAAAGATGATCTTTAAAAAGGCATATTTAGGGAAGCAACCTTAATTTTTCCTTAAGAACTTTATATTTTCAAGTGCAACTTCTAATATAATGGTAATATATGTTTTGAAGCACATGTTAGAGTTAGTTAAACTTGTCCTGGTATGTGCAGACTATCACCCAAATTCAATTCATTTTATGCAATTTTTCAATAAGTAATTAAAAAAGAATCCCTCCTGAGTTTATCCAGTCTGATATTGTAGACCATTTGCTATCAATTCAAAGTTCTCAATTAGCTCCAGTGTTGTTCTAATTACTGGATGTGTTTTCAAGCAACTCCCAGCTAATAACTGTTGGGATGAAGAGTCATTTTCTCGCTATAGACTAGACTGTGCATGCTCATGCTTACTGTGATGTTTTGACAATGATTCATTAACCAATAATAAGGCCCCCATTGGAACAATTAGACATCGATGCCTTTGCTAGGCTGACCTTTTATTTTGTTCCTCAATATTGTCTTTTCTTGAGTTGGTTTCTAGATAACTCCCAAGAGACTCCTTACTCTACAAAGCAATATCATGAAGACAGCTGTCATTAAATTCAGCTACTTGTACAAAAGCTCCCTCTAGGAGCATGCTCTTGTTGGAAACTCAAGATGGAAAAACATCATAAAAGGAGTCTATGATAAGAGAGAATACATGATTTAAAGGTCCTTTATACCAGTTCATAGAGATTAGGGAGTTAGGCACTATGTCTTTCAATGGCTTGTATAACATCTGGTCAAATCCAGGCCCTCCATCGTTACGTCACTCAAGTTTATGGTTCCTTGTCTTCTAATAGGCAGATTATTTTTATTTCCTAAATATCTGAGACAGAAATATGATAAAAATTGATCACTGATCCACTCAGGTCTATAAAAGATCAATATTATTGTTAATAGTACAATTGCCTTTAAAGGAGGAGCCAAACAAGTGTTTGTCATTTACTGCTTTTGCAGAATCTCTACCGTGTCTTATTATTATGGTACCTTAGTGACATTCTGCTGGATCTTACCATTGTGGGATGACTTGGGGCCAGATGAAGCCTATTTTGATCTATTCTTTGATTTCAACCCCAAGCTTTCAGCAAGTATGTTCTATTTCTTTAGTCAAACTCATTTTAGATGCTACCTGTTACTTTCAGTGTTTGTGTACAAAGAATTTTGATTGCTCTAGGGCCATATATACTGGATGGTAAAGCTTTGCCTTGAGTGTAAAGTTCCTGTGAAATGTTGTTTGATATCAACTGGATCACTGAACCTGCTTCAGCTGGGTGTGGGTTCTTAATAGTAGGTGTGAAAGTGCCTGAAGGATTTAATGCTTAGGCTGAGAGAAACAGTTAGGGAGAGGTATTTAAATGTTCTGAAAAAAAAATTGAAATAGTGTCTCTTTTATTGGTCAACATTTGAGTTGCATTGTAGATGTCTCTTACAACTTCATCAATGTAGTAATGAAGTTGCCAGACTGTACGTGTTAAAAATGCAAGGTAGATAGTAATGCATATTTCTAAAAATGGAACTTAAATGATGGAAGTTCATGTCCCAAATTGAAATATATAATTACATCCTCCTTGCCCACACAGAAAAACAAGAACTCTCTTCCCACAAACAAATAATCAAATAGTGCTGTCCTTGCTGTTGAAAGATTGGAGTTTAGACCTGGCTAGTCTCCCATTGTAGGACTGAAGGACTTCAGAGTCACTTATCCTTTCTTGATCTCCATTTCCTCTTCTGAAAAATTGGCACTTGAACAAGATAAACCCCTTCCAAGCTCTAAATTCCTTTAAGATAATTTAGTAGAAATGGAATGTTTAAAAAATTTACCCTGTCCCTTTAAAAATGAAAATATGGAAATGTCTCTTATGCATTATTTTTAGCTTCCAGAGCAAGTTTTAAAATATAGGGAAGTTTAAAAATATAGGGAAAAGAAATCATTCTATCTCATGTTTCTAGAAAAGTCTTTAAACATGTACCTTGAAGGGTCCTCTTCTTTTACAGATACATTTTAGGAGCAGCTTGGGCTGTGATTTTCCTGAACTAACTCCTCATATGTACTATGATTTTCCAAATACTACTGAAACATGATTCTCCAGTTTATTGTTTATCTTCAGATACTTGTTATCTTTTCAGACTTTCAATGCTGTTTCCAGTATTAAGAAAAAGTTTTGTACAGGCAGCTTTTCTACCACATTGTGGTATATGTAAAATGTGTACAATATAGGAGTAAATCTCCAAAGCCAGTCCTTATGCCACCTGTATAGAGAAACAGATTTTCCCTAAATTATTGTTAAATGTGTCTATTTCTGGATGTAGCCATCTAAGAATGCAATGCCCATCTCGTACAAGCAAATAAGTAAAATTTAAATCCTAATTTAATAGGATTTAAAATAGTCCCAGGGACTATTTTAAGACCTGGGAATTTCACAATGTTTATGCAGTTTCAAAAGATTCTTTAAAAGGGAAAAAATATTTATTAATATTGACATTCAGTAGTAAACTAAGGGATGTTTTTGTCTTACCTAATGTTTTTGTGTGGAAGCACACATTTGATGATATTTTAAGATATTTTTAATGGCAAGATGTTCAGCATATTTATACACTTGGAGTCAGCAGCTTTGAGAAACTGTCTCTCTCAGAGGTGCCCGAGTTGAGTGCTTTTGGACTTGGTGGATTTCTAATTAATATCTTGACGCTCTGTTAGAACAACGTTGAGATTTGTTTTACTGGAGTAGCACATCTAGAAGCACTTTCATTTTAAAAATTTTACATATAAACCCTTGGCTAAATTTAGAGATTTTGGAAATATTTTGGAAATGATATCGCAAAATTTACTGGTGTTTAGTCCAAGTTGAGTTCTTTTCAATAGAAACTGAAGTGTTTCTAGTTTGTTTTTAATCAGAAAAATGAGAAAGAAACACAAGGAGATACATTTATTTCTGGGTAACTTTAAGAGTTTCATTATGCTAAGAAAGGGTAGCGATCATTTAAGAAATTAGAAGAGCCAATATAAAACCAAAAAGAAATCAAAGGATCCAGTATAAAACCAAAAGGCTTTATTCCCTAGTTCTTATTCAGCCCTAATATTAACTGATTTGAAAATAAATAATTAAAATAGTTTTTCTTCCTGGAAAGTAAAATATGGCGCCGTAATGTAATAGGGCCCCATATTTTAAATCCTGTGCGAAGCAAACATGGACTGCGGTTAGATGATGCTAGGTCATCACTCTCAGTGCAGAGCAGTGGGTTGGAGCTTCTCTTCTCCAAGTCCATTCCCTGGGCATCTCTGGTCATATCTTGTCTATACAATGTGAAGGGCTTTAAAAGCAGCCACAGCCTGTTTTTCCCTTTCATGTCTGTTCTGCAGTACTTCCAGCAGTGAGATTTCAGGTAAAATGTCTTCTTTTCCAGCATGGGTTGGATTTTTCTTTTCCTTTGAGGCTTGATCACTCAGATTTGAAGGTTTGGGTTTGGGGATGGTCTTAGCGTATTCCAAAGCCTAAAAGCATAAAGATAAAATTTTATTTGAGATGGGAAGTGAACCCTGGATTCCTTAAATTAAATCTAGTCTTAGGAAAGGTTTATTGATAATATAATTGGAGACTATTGCTACAATAATGTACTAAGGGATGGATGGAAATGGAGACCAAATGGAAAATACAAATAATGCAATATAACGCACAGTTTAAACAAAATAAATTAGCCACGTAACAAAATGCTGTGGAAAAAAAGAGAGTTGAAGAATGATATGTACAGTTGTGACTCTGGATGTTTTCTTTATAAAACTGAGTTTTATTCAAGTGCTTGAAAATAGATTTCTTATGTGTTTGATCTATTTAGCTTCTGGCAGTCTTATTAAAACCAAACCTCTATTAAGGAGATATTAACTGACCTTTCCATCCAAAGAGGACTTGTTACAGCTTGAGACCAAAGACATCACTGTAGTTGAGATAAAACTGAGTCTCCATTATTACACCAACTATTCTTGTTTCTGGGTTCTTACAACTCTGGCAATTATTTATTAGAGGTTGAAAAATTTTTTTTCCTTTTCCTTAGCGTATCTATAGATACCTGGATACTAAAAAAAGGCAGTCTTTTTTTCAGTGATGTCAGTTCTGACAGGCATTATAATAAAAATGAGATTACTGAATATGATTTCTAAATCTGCCTTTATATGTTTTACTTTTTTAAAATTAACCATTTTTTAAAATTGAAGTATAGTTAATTTACAATGTTGTGTTAGTTTCAGGTGTACAGCAAAGTGATTCAGTTATATATATATATATACATGTATATATATACATATATATATGTGTGTATGTGTATATATATATATATATATATATATATATATACATACTTTTTCAGATTCTTTTCCATTATAGGTTATTACAAGATATTGGATATAGTTTCCTGTGCTATACAGTAGGTCCTTGTTGTTTATCTTTCATATATAGTTGTGTTATATGTTAATCCCAAACTCCTAATTTATCTCTCCCCACCCCCAGTTTTACAGTTTAATAAGAGTTTCTTGAGAGCTAAAATGGGAATGGATAGTCTATGTAGGTCCTAGAAGGGGAAAAATCTCCAAAACAGAAAAACTCCAGACTTTTCAGTGTGTGTAGGTGACTTCTATTGGAATTTCTAATTATAGACTTGTTGCCTTGAATCTCTTCATGAACAAATAATGGACTGGAGAAAAAAAGAAAAAGTGGCATCATGGAAACTCAATCAAGTGGATTGAGGTCTTCAAGGTCTGAGGAAGAAAGGCAATAGATAGAAAATATGAGAGTCTGTGAAAGAGAACACGAAGTACAAATTCCTAAAAGCACCAAAGGGTCACTTGTCCCTCATGCAAAGGGTCCCATGTCCTTACTGGGACTGAGGCAGAGACTTGTACTGCAAACCTCGGTCTCTCCATAGAACGTATTTCATTCACATCACAACTTAGAGTTGGATGACTTCTGAGAGGGAGAACATCCTGTATTTATCATTTTTATTGAGTAGAGAAACCTATATAGTACCATCCCTTAGGAAAAATATAGAGAATGAACTTGAGAGAAACCAGTGAAGGACTTTCCTCTGAAATAAGCGCCCAGAGATGGCAAGATGCTAATTTCTTAAAACTTATTTAATGGTAGAGAAGGAAATTGATGGTTAATCAGGATTATTAGTTTTTTTCTACGAAATCACCTAACCATTGAATTTTTGTGTGAGAAACTCAAAATACTATACTTGGAGGAAAACATGTGGAAGACTAAAGATAACAGTGAACTTCAGGGAGAAAAAGAGGCTAACCTTCCAGCATCATATGTGTGTATATCATTTTTACATCAATATCTGTGGATGATGGGGAGCCGCAGGAACAGTAGTAGCTAAATCATCCTCTGTGTTCAAAAAACGTGGGGAATTTATTGTCATGAGGTCACAGAGGTTTCCCTTTAATTCTAATTAAAAAGACAATTGCCTTGGTGAGAACTTCTTACCTTCTGCCGAGGGACAGCACATTTATTTTCAGTCTTTGCTATTTGTGGCTTTGACGGGATGGATAGTGCCTTCAAGTTGTATTCCTTTACTTGTTTTGCATATTCCTTTTGCTGTATTAATTTCTGCATCTGTTCAGAGAAACAAAGTGAGGGTGACTCACAGGTCCTGCTAGATCGCTCTGTTCTCTATTTAAATTGACACTAATTTTAGTGAGCTGGGCATACAGTATCAGCCGCACGGGGGAAATGGGATCACCGCGTGTAAGGTGACAGCAGTGAAATGGTTAAGTTAATGTTTCTCCTACAAATAGTTTCTCTTGAGGGGGGGAATGTCACTGCAGTAGCACACCCAGTGTTCACTTAACAGTGGCTAAATCACATTCAGCCTCTTCTTTGTTGCGTTTACCCAATTTATTTTCATTTTTGCTTCCAACTTTGAACTCTACTCTCTTTTTATGCCTTGAGTGCAACTGCAGTTAAAACACATTAAATGAAGATCTCCTTTCACTAGAGGAAAGAGAATAAAGTGGATGCACTTTTCATGGCTTGGGAAACTCTTACCCTGAGTGTCTTCTCTGCAGCCACTCTTCAGTATTATCAAGATAACTCTACTGGGAAAGACCAACGACCATATAACACACATCTCTTTTCATGTGCACGTGCCCCACTTTTCTGTTTGGGCCTTCAAAACTAACTAAAAGGTGGATACATAAAACAACATTGGCTGAGTAATTTTATTTTATGGTAGAAGGAGTGCCCGGGGCTTATTACCAATGCTATTTCAGAAGGGTCTCTATTCAGAGGGAGACACTTGAATTAGGACTTGGTTCTGGGGATATCTTTATCCAGTTTTGCTGGAAGACAAAGGGCAAATCCAATCCTGGAAATGCTATATGTACATCACACTCACTTTGTCTCTGATGGACTCAAGGTCAGGTCCGAGGCCTCCAAGCTTCACGTCTCTGTTCTGATAACCTTTCAGCTTGGAACTCTAAAAATACAATCAAAGAGACAGTTTCTTTTAAAGACTTGTATGTCCCCCACCCTCAAGTTGTCATAACCACATAAGAAAGGGAAGAAGCAAAATGAAGAATGGCAGCCTGTGTGGGCCGTGGGACAGTGGGTGTGTTTCCCAACAATTCTTCCATTTTAATGGTCGTCATTGATAATCGTTTCCTTGGTAATTTGTAGCTGGTGAGCTAACATGTTTGGACTTTTCCACTTCTGCAATAAAAAACATTGAAATCCTGAAAATTATAAATAAAAAATTTCAAGTGAGTAAAATGCTGCTTTGTTATTAACATTTTTAACATAACGGATACATTACTAATTTGCTGCTGCTGCTATGAGTAGTATGTCTAGTTTTGTACTGTTCACTGAACCAACTGATTTCCCTGGAAGAGACGATCTAAACGAATCAGGTAAGCACACTGCTTCGAAGAGAGGGCACCCTGTCTAATGTCATAATATTCAAAAGAAAGGAAACATTTAAGGGTTAAGATTCTAAGCAAGACCCATTGAGAAACTCATTTTATTCAGTGTGATTTTGGATATTTTGAAAGGTACAAATAATTTTATATGATAATGCTTATTACTCTTGCATATTTAAAGGGACAGAGTAACAGACTGTGGCTATTTAATTATTAAATTATGTCAGTTGAGCACAGTAACAGGCAGGAAAAATACTAACGCGCTCCTGACTGTAGGACAGGTTAAGATATTCCCCAAACTCCCACTTTTGACATGAAGTCTGACTTGCTACTTGCAGCAGATACCCAGTCTGAAGCAGCTTAGCTTTAATCATTCCACCAACTCACAAAAGATGTAATGTAAAGCATGAATAATTGCTTATTGCATCCCCGTTGAAGTTCTTACTATCACCTCGAATAAACATCGTGGCTGTCACAGAAAAACAGAACCGAGGGTCTAGCACTGCAGACTCACACAAAGGAAAGAGTGTGGCCCGAAGGGGTCATCTCCAAACGCCACTGACTCCTTGACAGGCTGAGCAGCTTCCAGTGAAGAGATGTTTCTCAAGGGAGAGCGATGGCTCCTAACAGAGTTTGTTCTGGGTGACTGGCAATGAAAACTCCTGGATTTACTTGTTAGCTTCAAGTAATCTTGATTGGGTCTCAGTGCTGTAATTTTGTTTGATCTCTTTCCATCAAAAATCTTTTTAACAGCTTTATTGAGATAAAATTCACACACTACCAGATTCACCCATTTGAAGTTGTACAGTTCAGTGGTTTTTAGTATAGTCATCCAGTTGTGCGAAAGTCACCACAATCCAATTTTAGAACATTTTCATTGTCCTAAAAAGAAACCCCATACCCATTAGCAGTCCCTTCCCTCCCCCCACCTCCAGCCCTAGGCAACCACTAAGCTACTTTCTGTCTCTTCAAAAGGCTTTCATAGTCAAAGAATCCCTAGAATTTACTTTGATTTACCTCTCTTTGGCTGTTACAAGACCAAAAGGTCACAATGGCACTATGCCCCCCCCAATTTTTTAAAATTAAATCAACAATAATAGTCTCATTAGGTCTCCAAACAGGGGGAAAATAAAAGCATGTTTTCAAAAAATCCCTGGTGGGGTTTGCTGCTAGTCTTTGCATGAGGTGCACACAGGGTGACATCAGCCAACCCTGGCTCTAGCTGATGGCTGACCAGACCAGATCTACCCCTTGGAACTGGTGTCCACTGGTCGTGGCTTTGGCAGAGTCTGGCATAGGATCTCCTGGTGGAAGGTTTCTGCCGGCCATCAATCACACATCTTGTCAAGCCAGAAGAGTGACTTTTATTGTAAACGTGGGGCAAAAGGTGCCTGACTTGAAAATGACATTGACTGTCCCGGGAGGACTTGTTTCAACTCTGAGAGGTCGTGCCCCGCTGTGGGGGACACTGTGGGGCTTTCCTCCAGAACATTCCTCAGATGTGTAAGGGTGAGAAAGTTACTCAGAGATGGGACGGAAAACAATGCCTCAAATACTGGGGAACAGCAAGTGAAGGAAGTTTGCTCTGCGGTTGCTAAACTTAATCCAAATAAACCTCGTCTTAGAAGCAGTCAAGCAGCAACACCCGGATTTGTCTGTGACAACAAACACACGAGTTAATTACTGCAGCTCAGCTCAACACAGCTGTCAGAGAACTCCTTAAGCGGTTATTTTGTGGCAGGTTGCGGTAGATATTTTTATTACTGTTTGTCATCACTTGTGCTGTGTTAATCTCGCGCTGCCTGATGTCTGGATTCAGTGGCATGGACAATGCTGGGTGTTCATAAATTGGTCACAACAGAACTGCCAGGAGAAGAGGAACGGTGCTTGGGCCTATTATCTTGACAAATCCTCCAATTTTTAATGTGATTCAAGTCGATTCCCTTGGAAACCACGAGATTTGCTTTGACTAGGAAATGGGCATGACCTGGGTAATGAGTCCCTCTGCCTGGGGCCCTGGCTACCTGCTGTCCTATACAAATAGCTCGGTTCTAAATCATTTTAGCTTCTGGAATGGCTTCCCGGACAAAGAGTGCTTCTGTGTCTTTGTCGGATGTAGGCTGAAAGTCTTGGATGGAGAAAATGGATACGTGTGGATTGCAACATCTCTGAGAGAAAGCAGGAAGGCAGGGGTTTCCCAAGTTGGAAAGAGGGCTTGGGAAGTGGTAAGTGGAAGTTCTCTTTCTTCCTCTTCCCTCCCCTCCCTGATCTTAGATGTCTCATGATACACACCATCGCTGGGTACTGTCCTCTGCCTTCCCTCGGTAAAACACAGATTCAAGCTACCAAGAGTAGAAGGAAGGGAAAGGAAACTAACATTTAGTTGATGTCTATTCTTTGCTAGGCACTAAGCTAAGGTTTTAATACATTATTTCACTTAACTGTCAAACCAAATCTATAAAAAGAACAATTCTGATTGTGTGTATGAGGAAATAGGGGCTCAGGTGAATTAATAACTTGTCTGAGTCACAGAGAGATTAGGTGATGAGAAATTAGAAATGGCTGAGTGCGTGACTTCCACTAAACCCTGCTCATTAGGAATTGTTAAAAGCTTGCGTTTTCAACAATAATCCACAGTTGGCAAGAACCCTAACCCAGAAGGTTCTCTTCCGAGGTAGTGAGTTTGAGCTCTTTTTTAGGCTCTGGTAACTCGTAAATTCCAGAGTGACAGGACGCCCTCACCTTGAGACTGTGTTGGTTCCTAAGCTCTGAATACATTTCCCTATAGAAATAATAATACACACAGTGTCTGGCTTCCTAGTCCAGTCTACAAACCCTATTCTATTTATGAAGTACTTGAAAACAGTACTAATCGTACCTCAGATTAGGTACGATTAACTGTCAAGTAATGATGTTTTGGTGGAAAAATAAGTTACTTATGAACCCAGGAACACATTTCTTCTTATTTACAGTGAAACTGGGGATCGTCCCAGCTCTAAACAACCAGTAGTGGTTTCCACAGCCCAGGCAAGAATTAGGTACCCCGGCAGGACGGAGGATGTGAGGGAGGGTCAGATGAGGAGCTCAAGGAGCCCTCAGGTCAGTGTGTGCGAAGGGGAGGAGGGAAGGACCCCGGGGGTTGTGAGCGAGCTGGAGGCCTAGGCTCTCAGGTGGCGGCAGTGGGCTGGGGCGTTTCATGTGCATCAACCTCTGAGGTTCTATCTCAGGAGGACACACCAAGCTGGTCCTCCTTTTCTTCTCTGCAATATGACCCACTGTCATTCTAGTCCAGCTTTCCCTTCTTCTCTTCAAGGCCACCCTTTCCTTTTTTTCTGAGGCTCCCATGTGGGTGTCCACTGACTTCACGATCCCCTATTCCTGGAGTGCCCTGCATCTGCCCTGCACACCACAGCCAGAGCAGTCTTTCTAAAACATTAATCTAACTGTGGTTAAAATTATTCCATGGCCCCTGCCAACCCGCCCCCTCCCACCAGCTGAGGGATTAGAGCCCTCCTTCTTCCAATGACGAGCAAGATCCTCGAAGACCCGGTCCCCGACCTCCTTCTCCACTGTCACCTCTCAACACTCAGCGCCTCCCACTTTGAGTGACAGCAGCCCTGAAATGCATCAGTTCCCAGCATGCTTTGTGTTCTCTCAAGCTTCAGAACATTCGCTCCCACTGGTCCCTCTGCCTGAAATGCTTTCAGTCTTCCTTCTTTTGCTAACTCTCAATCATCCTCTAAGGTGCCTCACGATCACCTCCTGAAGCTCTGCTTGACCCGCAGGTGGGGATGTGTCCTCCTCTGTGTTCACTGTGCATCTCTCTCTCTTTTCTTTCAACATGATACTGCTGGGGAAAGGGCGTGGCTCGTTTGCTATACATCCCAGCACCTGACACAGTTCCTGGTAGGAATTCAACACATATATGTTGAGTTGAACTAAGGATGGCTCCCTAAATCTGCCTTATAGTGGATGCCCCACTGGCGTCCACTGGTCCCCCGGCTGCTGGGAGTGTTGTCTGCTATGGCTCACAGTCGAGTCCCTCCCTAAGAACTGCCCTCAGCCAGATGGAGCGGCTGTGCCCAAGTTACAACCCTCCCCCAGAGACAGTCAATAGCCAATGGCTGATCCATGTGGGGGAACATCTGGGTTCCTTGCCTCTGAAGGGCCATCCCAACTTCAGAACCCTCATGGGCTTGGCTGAGGCGTCCTTTGCACCAGCCTCAAAGCCGCCCCTTCTCCCTCACCCGGCCCTGCCCCCTCCCTCCCCGACAGGGGTGGTTCCCTGGTAACTCTCTTGCTCACAAATCTCCATTTCAGAGTCTGTTCCTGGCAGGGCCAATCCACCACAGGACTATTGCTTCCAGCCAGTAAACTGGGCAACTATTTCCCTGTTGCCCAGTAAAGCAGAATGCATTTTCCAGCCTTTTCCTTACTATTTGACACTAGAAACAAGTGGTCTTTCCTGAGGGGTTTTTATTGTTTGTAACAGTAGAGAAACACAAAGGACATAAAAAGCCTCCTTCAACGCTCCTTCATTTCTTCCTGGAAACCTTCCTCTTTGCCTCCCACCCCCATTTCCCTTATTTAACAAAGCAGACCTGATGGGAGAGACCTAAGTGCACAAGGGTGCTAGTCATGGTGAATCTTAGGTAAACACAGAACTCAGTAAAGCAAACATTTCAGAAGAAAGCTCAGTCATTGGCTGGCTGTCCTGGGTGTTTTACTGCAGGAGCCGAGGTGGGATGAAGGCTGAGAAGGGGTGGGGACTAGAGAGGAGGAAGGCGGGGGAGGAGGGAGGAGCACCAGCAGCATCCCTATTCCAGGCCCGTGATAAGGAGAATGAAAATCAAGGTCCCTGCGTATTAGCAAAATAAAAGGTTAAGTAAGTAAGATGCTTTTATTACCTTAATGCTGCTTCTTTTCATATGCTTCTTCCCCTTTTCCAGTTGAAACAGATAGCCTTCAGAATTGCTACGGCTAAGTTTCACTTGGTTTCTTTGGCTTCTCTCTGAACTGAGTTGGGATTCACTTTCCACCCTTGACGGTATGGGTGGAAGCGTGACGCCGGGTAAGGCCCCTTCGTGGGGATGCACCTCAGTCAGATGCATTAGGGCTTGCTGGTGCTGCTCCATCGTCCGGGTGAGCCGTGAGTCTGGAGAAGCACTACCAGGTTGGCTCTCAGAGGAAGAATGGAACTTCCTTAAAGGAAAAAAAAAAAAGCACCAATCTGTTAATGAAACCTAGATACATAAGACTTTTAGCATAAAAGTCTTTATGAACCATTAATTTGATGTCTTTATCACTCCCCCAGTCAAATTAATGGTCTTTAGCTTAATCTGTTTATAAATACATTAATTTCTTAATATCCTCTATTTTTTCTTTAGGATATTCTAGCTCTTGCTTAGAACTTTCATTTAGTGCATTCAGAATAGAAAAAACATCATTCTGAAAAATCAAAGGCATTCCCACCACAAAACACCTGGACAGGTTGGATTAAATTAAACAAATGCCCTTTTAATTAGATAGTTGGATTTGTAAGAGAGACAGGGAATCTTCAGAGACCACAAACTAAACAGAAACTAAAACTAAAGCAGATTTAGATAAGATGAAGCTATGGCTTTCTTTGAGGGAGTTTGGACCTAAGTGCTTGAGTTTCACCATTCAACACTGGTATGGGATATGTGAGATCTTGGCTCTGTGTCGGGCAGAGAATCAGAACTAAGATGCCTGCGTGAAGGCTGTAACCCTTGAAGAGCTACACCCTCAATAAAAAGGCAGATTAGTGAAAAACTCATTCACCAGCCTTGGGAAACAACAAAGCAAGCTTATCTGTCTTAGTGTAGACTCTGAGGTAGGAAAAAAATTCCCTGTGAATAGCTATGGGACAATATTTGGGGTTCAAATTTACCTTCCCCACATAATCATGGAAATCCAACACCAAGAAATTAACATAAAGTGATCCTAGAGGAAGGATACCTCTGTAGTATCTGGCAGAAGCAAGTTCTCTGGAAGGATACATTCCCACCCAAGCCTGCCTAGGTGTCTACAGATAAGATGGATAAACATAAGTTCACAATCCAAAATCCTAGAACATGTGAGTAAATAACCTACCAAGTATGAGAATCAGCAGATACACATGCACACACACACACACACAAAGCAGTAGTAGATTTCTAAGAACTTAAGGTAATTGAATATTAGATAGCATTCATAAAGAAGCATGTTTATAATGATTAAAGACATGAAAGAAGAAATCAAAACCCCGAGAAATATATTCTGAAAAAATAACAGGAAGGTTTTAATCAGAACCATATAGAACTCCTAGACATGAAAAACACCATTACTGAAATTTACAACTCAGTGGATACACTAAAGAGCATATTGGAGCTGAAGAGACTTAGAAACTTAGAGGAAATTTCTCAGAAAGAAGCATAGAGGGATAAGAGATGGAAATAAGAAACAGTTAAAAAGACACAGAGTCTAGAATAAGAGAATCAAATATACATCTACTTGGTGTTCCTGAAGGAAAATTAGAGCAAATTTGGGAGACATAATATTCAAAGGAAAAATGGGTGATAATTTTCCAGAATTTATGAAGGAAATGAACCCTCAGATTTAGGAATCCCAGAAAAATCACAATCAGGATTACAAATTTCAAACCTAGATACATCACAGCGAAGCTTCAGAACACCAAAAACAGAGACCTCAAAACCAAGAAGAGAAAAAAAGACAAAGACAAAAAGAATGATAATTACATTGATAAAAGACTTTTCAAAGAAATAGAGAAGCCAAGAAATAGAAAAACAGTGTTTTCAAAGAGGTTAATTCTTTATCAAGTTAAACATAATTTAAGATAGAGAGGAAAGTAAAGGAATTTCCGGTAAATTTACCAGTGAAATGTACTTGCTGAAAGAACTTCTAAAGGATCTACTTCAGGAAGAAAGAGTAAAATGGAAAAAAGAATGGGAGGCAAAGACAATAATAAACAACTGGTTAAATCTAAAACAGCACTGACTCTATACAACAATAATAAAACAACGATTAGTTTTAGAGATATAAGATTCTGTATAAAAATAATATGTATGACACAAAGGGTGACTGGAGTAGAACAATCCGATGATTTTGAATATGTCTGCAGAAGAATAGAAATTTTAACACTAGACTAGTTAATAATGTAAGTTAAAAAAAAAAAGAGAATAGAAAGAGAATATGCATTTCCAAATCAGTAGAGGGAAAAAGTAGCAGAAAGTTCTATCAGTTCAACAGACAATATTAAAAAAATAAAGACAATACGTATTGGAAAAAGTAGGGTGGCTAGGACAAATTAAGATAGTAGAAATTAATCGAAATATATGAGTATCGCAAAAAAATGTAAGTAGTTTAAAGTTTAATATCTGCCCACAAATAACAACAAAAGAAAAGCCAAACAAAAAAACACATGAGAACTAAATAGTTTTACTGGAAAATTCTATGAAATCTTCAAGAAGCAGTTCCAATTGTACATGAAGTCTCCCGGAGGATGTAAAACGGGGGAATTATTTTAAGGCTGGTATAATCTTGATAACACATCCAGACGGGGGCCAGTGACAGATTGGAGAATTTTAAGCCAGTCTCACTTCCTGCATGTGAATGTTAAATCCTAAACAGTGTTAACAAATCAAATCAAGCAATATATTAAAATAGTATGACAAGTTGGGTTAGTCCTAGGAAAAAAAGGGTGATGGAATGTTAGAAAATCTGTTAACACATTTAGCCACATAAAGGATTCAAGGAGAAAATTTTTCAATTGATGCAGAGAATTTGATAACATTAAACATCTATTTATGATAGAAGTTCTTTGCAGGAAACAAATAGGAATAGGAGGTCATTTCCTATTTATCTCCCTAACGACTAAAAGTTAAATATTTTTAATGGCAAAAATGTTAGACTCACTCCCTCTAAAGTCAGGAAAAAAAGGTGAGAATGCCTGCTATCTATCTATCACTATCTCTTCTAGGAAGCGAATTCCGAATCTTATTAATTGTACATTCCATACCTCCTAGTGGAACACTTAAATGTCTTCTGATTAATTCATGTGTGTCAAATTGTCTCCCTACTTTGAAAATAAGCTCCTTGAAGGTTCCCATGCATCATACTACTTTTGTATCTTTTATAGCATTTTAGTCCTATATTCAGCCATATCAGGTATGTAATAAACACATTTGACTGAATGATATCAAGAAATACCCCGATTTTAAAAATAACTTTTCTTTCTTCTAATTGTAGAAGTAATGCATCTACATTGTAGGGAACTTGGACAACTCAGAAAATATAAAGAAGAAATTAAAAATAATCCCAATCTCTCTTGCCAGAAATAACCACTATTGACATTTTTGTGCGTTTTTCATCTTCTCTTCACATTTTGACATAGTAGATAGAGCTCATACTCCTTAAGTGTAATTTTTGTACTGTACTATTTTCTCTTTATAGAAGCATTTCTTCATAAACATGGTTTTTAATGGTTACATATTAAATATTATAATTAATCTAAACATTTCCTTATTCAATTATTGTTGTCATTTCTGTAAATGATATATATATATATTTTATTGAAGTGTAGCTGATGTACAATGCTGTGACAATCTCTGCTGTACAGCAAAGTGACTCAGTTATACACATGTAGACATTCTTTTTTTGTATTCTTTTCCGCTGTGGTTTATCACAGGATGCTGAATACAGTTCCCTGTGCTATACAGTAGGACCTGTTGTTTATCCATCCTAAATGTAATAGTTTGCATCTACTAACCCCGAATTCCCAGTCCATCCCTCTCCCTCCCCTCCTCTCCCTTGGTAACCACAAGTCTGTTCTCTATGTCCGTGAGTCTGTTTCTGTTTTGTAGAGAGGGTCATTTGTACCATATTTTAGATTCCACATACAAGTGATATCATATGGTTGTAAATGATATTTTTACACCCACGTGTTTTTTTTTCTGTATTTTAGATTATTTTATTAGGATAGACCATTACAGAGTTGGAGAGAATTTGTTCCCTCTGAACATTACTTGCGACCCTTAAAATATACTGATCTTTTTTGACTGGGTCCCTCTGCCCTTCTCCCTCCAACCTCTGGTTTAACGACAGTAGAAAAAGTAAAGGAGACAGGGAAGAAGAAAAGAAATACATCAAAAGTGGACTATTTTCTGCAGAAATCAGAGGCAAGGACGTCGTTAGGAGAATTTTTCCTCTTGCCTGACCATCGCCATGAACACCCCCCGCCCCTCCACCCCATCCTCCCCCTCCTATCTTTCTCTAGCAGCCTCTCATTACTCTAGAAAACCACTTGAGAACAAGGAATTCTTACCATAATATTTCTAAGTTCTTATACTTTGTTTCTGTATAAGTCCCTTTGGGTTGCTTCTTATTTTCAGTTGATCCATTATCATTTATGTTAGAAACAGACTGAGAGCCTTTCTGGCTAAGGGATGCATGCTTCTTAGTAAGTTCATGAAGATAGTTCAAGTCCATATTGGAAAGAGTGTCAATGTGTAGCTGCTGATATGAAAATCTTTTCTCTTCTTGGTCTTTGTGTCCTCTTTCTGTATTAACATTCATCATTGAGTGATACCTGGTAGAATTTTTATATAATACCTTGTCAGAAGCCTGGTGTGGTGGAGCAAATTTATTGGAGGTTACTTTGGGTTCCTGGCTTCTCGGTATACCTGAGTATTGTAAATCATTGTTCGGGGCATCCATCATCACGACTGTTTCCTGTTTCACTGCAGTATCTATAGGCTTATTTGGGGTTTGCTGCTGTCTGGAAGAGTTATTCTGGTTTCCTTGACTGACAACCAGCTCTTCAGTCACCAAAGACTTTGGGCCATGCCGGTGTTTATGCTGTTTTCGAATCTTGTGCTTGGCTGGTCTTCTGGAAGGTTGCTGGCCATAGGTTGTTTCTGAAGATTGACCTCTGGGTCCACTGCTTGATTTTGCATTTTCAAATTGAGACCAGTGTTCCTGGTAATCCTAAAAAGATATTTTTAGTTAATATAAAGTTAAAAGATTGGCACTCTTCACAAATTTTAGTGTTTCTCAAACTGGTAGTTAAGACTTCTAGGAAGGTGACCACAGAATTGAAAAGAGATAAAGAAGGAGAACAGAGGGTCCTTTCCTCATTTCGGGCAATGAGAGGGTGATTAGCTGAGTGGTTCCTCCTGGCAGTTTCAGATTATGAATTTTCTAGAAAGAAATAGCTTAGAATGGGCATTATATTAAGGGCAAGTCTTTGACTTAAAATGTTGTAAAATGAAGTATTACCAAATGGGGGAAAAAAGCAGCTTTACCTCTAAAGAGCTGCATACAACGGAAGTGCAAATCAACATCAAAATATGCAAGTTTATCTTAACTAAGATGAATATTTAAAAAAATATTATCCAGAAAGAACATCAACAATTTGCTTTACCCACCAAGTACAAGTTTAATATGAAATACAATTCAGATTATCAGATCTTCTTACTCATATAGGTCAGAAGCTAGAAATGATCTCTTCACCAGATGAAACAAATTAGATTTTATTCAGCGGATTATAAAAGAGTCTGCGCGGTGATAGGACATCTGTGAAACCACAAGGGTTGTTTTGCTTCTGTTCCTTAATATAGCCTGTACTTAGGCAATCAAACATCTGGGGGAAATATTTCAATTTCAGAGCAGTCTTTATGCTTTCCAAAGTCTTGTAACAACAAAATGTACTCCTGGTATAATAGATACACTATGTAACTATATTGTGCTAAGCCATTTAGACATATTTCCCGAGGAATAAAGCGCTCATTACTTTGTGAAAAACTAGCTGAGTTAAGAGGCCTTTGGAAAGAATGATTAAATGCTTACTGAAAACAGTCAGAGGACCATATGCCTCAGTGTGTTATATAACTGCAACATAATTCTTCCTTGCTGAACACACATATAAAAAGCCTCTGTGGCCTGTATCTATGCAACGTTAATCGAAAAATGCAAGTTACCCAGATCATTTGAGAAAAAAACTTGAATAAATCATGTTTTTGCTCAAATTGTTTTAAGGATAAGTTCAACTTTTATTTCACTTTTCTGATATAATTGCTAAGGCTCATCCTACTCCTGTATAATATCATTTAATGGTATTCTGTTTCTCATGAAATCTCATTATAATGATAAGGTTGAGATTATTCAATTTAAAACAGTAATACACAATATGACTTCTTATATCAGTTTTCAAGTAAGAATGACTTATAATTCAAAATTTAGAGTAAGTTTTTAGAATTTGAACTTTCTGGAGGATTGGCCAGGTTCTTAGTAGCTCCTCTAAACTTTAAATTTTTACCTGCGGTGCTCCAAAAAAGAAAAAACTTCCTTTTCTATCTGTATTTCAATTAAGAAGGGTCCTTCCTTTCATGCAATATATTGAGCTGCATGGGGGAAATGTGGGCAAGGAGGCTCTGCCAACAGACAGCCCAAGAGCATCCTTCCTTGTAGTGCATCCAGAAGAACATTGTTATTTACACTCTTGTAGGTGTGTTCATGAAACACAGCGGCTCTTTTCATGGCTGTCATCACTGTTCTTGAAGCTCAAAAAAGATCCCTCTTTGCTATGACCTAGAGATACTTATTAATGCTGATAATGTCATTCTTTTCAATATTTGCTCAGCCTTCTTTTAAATTGAAGGATAGTTGATTTACAACGTTGTGTTAATTTCTGTTGTACAGCCAAGTGACTCAGTTTTACACATATATACATTCTTTTTTTATATTCTTTTCCGTTATGGTTTATCACAGGATCTTGAATATAGCTCCCTGTGCTATACAGTAGGACCTTGTTATTTATCCATTCTATCTATAATGGTTTGCATCTGCTAATCCCAAACTCCCAGTTCATCTCTCCCCCACTTCTCCTTCCCGTTGGCAACCACAAGTCTGTTCTCTATGTCTTTGGGTCTGTTTCTCTTTCGTGCATAAGTTCACTTGCGTTATATTTTAGATTCCACATGTAAGTGATATCATATGGTGTCTGTCTTTCTCTTTCTGACTTATTTCACTTAGTATGATAATCTCTAAGTCCAACCATGCTTGTTCAGCCTTTAAATTGCTAGAAAAATAAGTGACCAGGAACTCTTTTTCTGCTGGCGTCTGACTGTACTTGTCTAGCTCTCTCTCTCTCATTTCCACCAAAAAAACCTATCAAGAATTTTTTTTCCTGGGGTACCAGACCCCAAATCTTGGGTTACCACTTGGTCTTAATCATGTTATACCTTTTGCAGCTGACAATTCAGATGACAGTAGTGCTCTTCACAGGGTGCTTTGTCAACAAGGCCAAGGACTCATCATTTCAGGAGAAACTTCAATTGCCTCGAGTGTTAAATCCACCGTTCATGTAAATGTAAGTGCCCAGAGACGGCATTTCAGTCTCCAGAAAGAAAGACGTTTATGGGCTCGGTGTGATTTCTCTCACCTTCCGAGCAGCCTACTTGAGATCTGAGGTTTACTAAAGATTTATTACCTACAATTGAGGCATCAGGTGTCACTCTTTAGGTGGCAAGACCCTAGTTCCCTGAAGTTAATATACAAAGCCATTCTCAGGCTATTTAATCTCCATCAGCACCGAAATCCTCTATTTCATCCCCCTCTCACTGGGGTTCTTTTGTTACCAACACTCACCATCAGTCCGGACTACATGCACTCAGAATAACTGCTTAATGGCAGTAGGTTTTCCCAGCACACACAAAGCACAGTCCTTTGGCTGGAGCGTTAGCACCGGGGTCTCCCGATGCCTAATGCTGGGATGATAATTTCTCAGTAAGATCTGTGCTCAGTTATTAATGCTCCTTCCTACTGCGCCATCCAAGGGAAGTCTGCCCCCAACCCTGAGAAAGGCAGCATCTGGCTATTTCTCTTTCATGACTTTTCCCGTTTACATGACATAAGCAGAGGGGAGAATGCATGCTTTGATGTCAGCCAAAATGTTAATCTGCTTTAAAACAAAAGCCGTTCTTGTTCTTAGTCACCCTGATCGACCCTGGAGTCCTGAGGGTTGTGCCTGGGCTCCAAGATTAGCTCTGAAGTTTCTTTTGTGTTTACTAACAACAAAACACACATTCTCTGAGTCTGGGTTATACATTCCATTCAATAATATTAATAAAATTTAGAGAACACAGTAGCTCTAATTTTCAGTGCTAGTATAGAAGGACTCTATGCTCAGGTGAATAAAAGCAGCATAGCTCTGTTGATAGTGCTGGAGGAAAACCAAATGAATAGCTCTTTGGAAAGGTGGGAAGATCACTTAGGATGTGGTCACAAGGATGTTGACATAAATAAGTCAAAGATGCTACATATCTTTCGCGCTATCATTTATTTTCCTTGTCTAGAGAGGCAAGAGTTATTTTATTTAGAGGCAAGAAAGGAAACATCCTGTTTCATCCTTTTGAAGACTCATGTATTTGGGGAACTTTCTTCTTTCCCACTGACAGCATGCTCCTTTCCTGGGAAGGATCTTCTGCTGGTGGGAGTGTACCCTCTTGCACTGGCCAGCAAGGGTCTGACCCTTAGCTCAGTACTGTGTCTGGTTCTGAGCACACAGTGGAAATGGGATTTGGAAAATCTGTGAAGATTCACAGGAGAGCACAAAACGATTCAGGGCAGCAAGACCTACGTGGACAGGTAAAGTGACGATGGATTGCTTGGCTTGAAGTAAGGATCTTAGGCATGTGTAAGGCACTTACATAGAAAATGATGAGGATGACCATCAATTCTCAGTATTTTTTAAAAATAGATCTTTATTGGAGTGTAATTACTTCACAATACTGTGTTAGTTTCTGTTGTACAACAAAGCGAATCAGCCATATGCATGCACATGTCCCCATATCCCCTCCCTCTTGAGTCTCCCCCCCATCCTCCCAATCCCACCCCTCTAGGTCATCGCAGAGCACTGAGCCAATCTCCCTGTGCTATGCTGCTGCTTCCCACCAGCCAACTATTTTACATTTGGTAGTGTATGTATGTCGATGCTACTCTCACTTCGCCCCAGCTTTGCCCGCCCATCCCACATCATCAAGTCCATTTTCTATGTCTGTCTCTTTATTCCTGCCCTGCAACTAGGTTCATCAGTACCATTTTTTTTTTCAGATTCCATATATATGTGTTAGCATACGGTATTTGTTTTTCTCTTTCTGACTGACTTCACTCTGTATGACAGACTCTAGGTCCATCTACCTCACTACAAATAACTCAATTTTGTTTCTTTTTATGGCTGAGTAATATTCCATTGTATATATGTGCCACATCTTTATCCATTCATCTGTCGATGGGCATTTAGGTTGCTTCCATGTCCTGGCTATTGTAAATAGTGCTGCAATGAACACTGTGGTGCATGTTTCTTTTTTTTTTTTTTTTTTTTTATTTTAATAATTGAGTTCTATTTATTTATTTATTTATGGCTGTGCTGGGTCTTCGTTTCTGTGCGAGGGCTTTCTCTAGTTGCGGCAAGCGGGGGCCACTCTTCATCGCGGTGCGCGGGCCTCTCACTCTCGCGGCCTCTCCCGTTGCGGAGCACAGGCTCCAGACGCGCAGGCTCAGTAGTTGTGGCTCACGGGCCCAGTAGCTCCGCGGCATGCGGGATCCTCCCAGACCAGGGCTCGAACCCGTGTCCCCTGCATCGGCAGGCAGATTCTCAACCACTGCGCCACCAGGGAAGCCCTGCATGTTTCTTTTTGAATTATGGTTTTCTCAGGGTATATGCCCAGTAGTGGGATTGCTGGGTCATCTGGTAGTTCTATTTTTAGTTTTTTAAGGAACCTCCATTCTGTTTTCCATAGTGGTTGTATCAATTTACATTCCCACCAACACTGCAGGAGGGTTCCCTTTTCACCACACCCTTTCCAGCATTTATTGTTTCTAGATTTTTTGATGATGGCCATTCTGACCAGTGTGAGATGATATCTCATTGTAGTTTTGATTTGCATTTCTCTAATAATTAGTGATGTTGAGCATCTTTTCATGTGCCTCTTGGCCATCTGTATGTCTTCCTTGGTGAAATGTCTGTTTAGGTCTTCCGCCCAATTTTTAACTGGATTGTTTGTTTTTTTAATATTGAGCTCCATGAGCTGTTTGTATTTTTTGGAGATTAATCCTTTGTCTGTTGTTTCATTTGCAAATATTTTCTCCCATTCTGAGGGTTGTCTTTTTGTCTCGTTTATGGTTTCCTTTGCTGTGCAAAAGCTTTTAAGTTTAATTAAGTCCCATTTGTTTATTTTTGTTTTTATTTCCGTTACCCTACGAGGTGGGTCAAAAAATATCTTGCTGTGGTTTATGTAAGAGTGTTTTTCCTATGTTTTCCTCCATTTGTAGTTTATTTTTGTGTATGGTGTTAGGTAGTGTTCTAATTACATTCTTTTACATGTAGCTGTCCAGTTTTCCCAGCACCAGTAATTGAAGAGTCTGTCTTTTCTCCATGGTATGTTCTTGCCTCCTTTGTCGTAAATTAGCTGACCATATGTGTGTCGGTTTATCTCTGGGCTTTCTACCCTGTTCCATTGATCTATATTTCTGTTTTTGTGCCAGTACCATACTGTCTTGATTACTGCAGCTTTGTGGTATAGTTTGAAGTCAGGGAGCCTGACTCCTCCAGCTCCGTTTTTCTTTCTCAAGATTGCTCTGGCAGCCCTTGGGTACTGATATTCAGGGGGAAAAAAGAAACACCCATGTGTTAAAAAAAAAAAAAACAAAAAAAAACATTGCTTTGGCTATTCGGGGTCCTTTGTGTTTCCATACGAATTGTAAAATTTTTTGTTCTAATTCTGTGAAGAATGCCACTGGTAGTTTGTTAGGGATTGCATTGAATCTATAGATTGCTTTGGGTAGTACAGTCATCTTCACGATATTGATTCTTGCAATCCAAGAACATGGTATATTTCTCCACCTGTTTATGTCGTCTTTGATTTCCTTCATCAGTGTTTTATAGTTTTCTGAGTACAACAAGTCTTTCACCTCCTTAGGCAGGTTTATTCCTAGGTATTTTATTCTTTTTGTTGCAATGGTAAATGGGAGTGTTTCCTTAATTTCTCTTTCTGATTTTTTGTTGTTGGTGTATAGGAATGCCAGAGATTTCTGTGCATTAATTATGTATCCTGCAACCTTACCAAATTCATTGATTAGTTCTAGTAGTTTTCTGGTGGCATCTTTAAGATTTTCTATGTATAGTATCATGTCATCGGTAAACAGTGACAGTTTTACTTCTTCTTTTCCAATTGGTATTCCTTTTATTTATTTTTCTTCTCTGATTGCCGTGGCTAGGACTTCCAAAACTATGTTATGTTGAATAAGAGTGGTGAGAGTGGACATCCTTGTCTTGTTCCTGATCTTAGTGGAAATGCTTTCAGTTTTTCACCATTGAGTATGATGCTTGCTGTGGGTTTGTCATATATGGCCTTTATTATGTTGAGGTAGTTTCCCTCTATGCCCATTTTCTGTAGGTTTTTTTTTTTTATCATAAATGGGTATTGAATTTTGTTGAAAGCTTTTTCTGCATCTATTGAGATGATCAGATGGTTTTTGTTCCTTAATTTGTTAATGTGGTGTATCACATTGATTGATTTGCATATATTGAAGAAGCCTTGCATCCCTGGATAAATCCCACTTGATCATGGTGTATGATCCTTTTAATGTGCTGTTGGATTCTGTTTGCTAGTATTTTGTTCAGGATTTTTGCATCTATGTTCATCAGTGATATTGGTCTGTAATTTCCTTTTTTTGTGATATCTTTTTCTGGTTTTGGTATCAGGGTGATGGTGGCTGTGTAGAATGAATTCGGGAGTGTTTCTCCCTCTGCAATTTTTTGGAAGAGTTTGAGAAGGATCGATCTTAACTCTTCTCTAAATGTTTGATAGAATTCACCTGTGAAGCCATCTGGTCCTGGACTTCTGTTTGTTGGAAGACTTTTTTTTTTTTTTTTAAAGGATTTTCTTATTTATTTATTTATTTATTTATTTATTTTTGGCTGTGTTGGGTCTTCGGTTCGTGCGAGGGCTTTCTCCAGTTGCGGCAAGCGGGGGCCACTCTTCATCGCGGTGCGGGGACCGCTCTTCATCGCGGTGCGGGGACCGCTCTTCATCACGGTGCGCGGGCCTTTCTCTATCGCGGCCCCTCCCGTCACGGGGCACAGGCTCCAGACGCGCAGGCTCAGCAATTGTGGCTCACGGGCCCAGCTGCTCCGTGGCATGTGGGATCTTCCCAGACCAGGGCTCGAACCCGTGTCCCCTGCATTAGCAGGCAGATTCTCAACCACTGCGCCACCAGGGAAGCCCTGTTGGAAGACTTTTAATAACAGTTTCAATTTCATCACTTGTGATAGGTCGGTTTATATTTTCTAATTCTTCCTAGTTCAGTCTTGGAAAATTGTACTCTTCCAAGAATTTTTCCATTTCTTCGTGGTTCTCCATTTTATTGGCATATAGTTGTTTGCAGTAGTCTCTTATAATCCTTTGTATTTCTGCAGTGTCAGTTGTGATTTCTCCTTTTTCATTTCTAATTTTATTGATTTGTGTCCTCTCCCTTTTTTTCGTGATGAGTCTGGCTAAGGGTTTATCAATTTTGTTTATCTTCTCAAAGAACCAGTTTTTTGTTTTTTGTTTTTTTAAAGAGATTAGAAGTGGTCCCTGATCAGATTCAGGGCCAGTTGCTTCTCGGAATGTTTGGTGATATTCTTTTTTTTTTTTTTTTTTTAAAGTTTAATTTTTATTTATTTATTTATTTATGGCTGTGTTGGGTCTTCATTTCTGTGCGAGGGCTTTCTCTAGTTGTGGCAAGTGGGGGCCACTCTTCATCGCAGTGCGCGGGCCTCTCATTATCGCGGCCTCTCTTGTTGCGGAGCACAGGCTCCAGACGCGCAGGCTCAGTAATTGTGGCTCACGGGCCTAGCTGCTCCACGGCATGTGGGATCTTCCCAGACCAGGGCTCGAACCCGTGTCCCCTGCATTGGCAGGCAGATTCTCAACCACTGTGCCACCAGGGAAGCCCAAGGAACCAGTTTTTAGTTTTATTGATCTTTGCTATTGTTTTCTTTGTTTCTATTTCATTTACTTCTGCTCTGATCTTTATGATTTCTTTCCTTCTACTGACTTTGGGTTTTCTTTGTTCTTCTTTCTCTAGTTGTTTTAAGTGTAGGGTTAGATTGTTTATTTGAGATTTTTCTTGTTTCTTGAGGTGAGATTGTATTGCTATAAACGTCCCTCTTAGAACTGCTTTTGCTGCATCCCATATGTTTTGGGTCGTCGTGTTTTCATTGTCATTTGTTTCTATGTATTTTTTAATTTCTTCTTTGATTTCTTCAGTGATCTCTTGGTTATTTAGTAGCACACTGTTTAGCCTCCATGTATTTGTGTTTTTTACAGTTTTTTTTCTGGTAATTGATTTCCAGTCTCATAGCGTTGTGGTCAGAAAAGATGCTTGATACAATTTCAATTTTCTTAAATTTTCTGAGGCTTGATTTGTGACCCAAGATGTGATCTGTCCTGGAGAATGTTCCATGTGCACTTGAGAAGAAAGTGTATTCTGCCACTTTTGGGTGGAATGTTCTATAAATATCAATTAGATCTATCTGGTCTATTGTGTCATTTAAAGCTTGTGCTTCCTTATATATTTTCTGTTTGGATGGTCTGTCCATTGGTGTAAGTGGGGTGTTAAAGTCCCCTACTATTATTGTGTTATTGTTGATTTTTCCTTTCATGGTTGTTAGCATTTGCCTTATGTATTGAGGTGCTCCTATGTTGGGTGCATAAACATTTATAATTGTTATATCTTCTTGGATTGACCCTTTGATCACTATGTAGTGTCCCTCCTTATCTCTTGTAACAGTCTTTATTTTAAAGTCTATTTTATCTGCCATGAGTATTGCTTCTCCAGCTTTCTTTTGATTTCCATTTGCATGGAATATCTTTTTCCATCCCTTCACTTTCAGTCTGTATGTGTCCCTAGGTCTGAAGTGGGTCTCTTGAAGCAGCATAATATGGGTCTTGTTTTTGTATCCATTCAGCCAGTCTGTGTCTTTTGGTTGGGGCATTTAATCCATTTACATTCAAGGTTATTATCGATATGTATGTTCCTATTACCATTTTCTTAATTGTTTTGGGTTTGTTTTTGTGGGTCTTTTTCTTCTCTTGTGTTTCCCGCTTAGAGAAGTTTCTTTAGCATTTGTTGTAAAGCTGGTTTTGTGGTGCTGAATTCTCTTAGCTTTTGCTTTGTCTGAAAAGGTTTTGACTTCTCCATTGAATCTGAATGAGATCCTTGCTTGGTAGAGTAATTTTGGTTGTAGGTTTTTTTCTTTCATCGCTTTAAGTATATCCTGCCACTCCCTTCTGGCCTGCAGAGTTTCCACTGAAAAATCAGCCGATAACCTTATGGGGATTCCTTTGTATGTTATTTTTTGTTTTTCCCTTGCTGCTTTTAATATTTTTTCTTTGAATTTAATTTTTGTTAGTTTGATTAATATGTGTCTTGGTGTGTTTTTCCTAGGGTTTATCCTATATGGGACTCTCTATGCTTCCTAGACTTGGGTGAATATTTCCTTTCCCATGTTAGGGAAGTATTCAACTATAATCTTTTCAAATATTTTCTCAGACCCTTTCTTTTTCTCTTCTTCTTCTGGGACCCCTATACTTTGAATGTTGGTGCATTTAGTGTTGTCCCAGAGGTCTCTGAGATTGTCTTCAGTTCTTTTCATTCTTTTTTCTTTATTTTGCTCCTCGGCAGTTATTTCCACCATTTTGTCTTCCAGCTCACTTATTCGTTCTTCTGCCTCAGTTATTCTGTTATTGATTCCTTCTAGTGTATTTTTCATTTCAGTTATTATGTTGTTCATCTCTGTTTGTTTGTTCTTTAATTCTTCTAGATCTTTGTTAAACATTTCTTGTATTTTCTCAATCCGTGCCTCCATTCTATTTCCGAGATTCTGGATCATCTTTACTATCATTACTCTGAATTCTTTTTCAGGTAGATTGCCTATTTCCTCTTCATTTATTTGGTTTTGTAGATTATCTTGCTCCTTCATCGGTGACATATTTTTTTGCCATCTCATTTTTTTTTTATTTTATGAGTGTGATTGTGTTCCTGTCTTACTGGTTGTTTGGCTTGAGGCTTCCAACACTGGGGTTTGTAGGCTATTGGGTAGAGCTGAGTCTTGGTGCTGAGATGAGGAACTCCCTGAGACCTCACTCCGATGAATATTCCCTGGGGTCTCAGGTTCTCTGTTAGTTCAGTGGTTCATAAGAGGGAGGCCGGGAAGATCAGAAGAGGCAGGCGGGAGGGGCCCTCCAGGAGGAGCTGAGCTGGAGAGAAGCAGAGGGCAATTGCCTCGCCCACTCGGGCCCAGGGAGCCTGCTGAGCTCCCAGGCCGATCTCCTGCCCTCCAAAGCCCTCTCCAGGCTGCATAGCTCCTTGGGGGCATAGGAGGGAGGACAGGGAGATCAGGAGAGGCAGGCAGGAGGGGCCCTCCCAGACGGAGGAGCAGGAGAGGAGAGGAGGGCGTTTGCCCTGCCCACTCAAGCCCAGGAAGCCTTCTGGGCTCCCAGGTGAGGCCCCCCGCCCTCTGAGACCAGGGATGAGGAGCAACCTGCGCCCCTTCTGTTCCTTGAGCCTAAGCCCCACCCCCCACAGCCCGCAGGGCCTTTTTCAGCCCTGTGGGTCCTGAGCATTGGCCCCGCCCACTGCCCAAAACTCACCCTTTCTTAGGCCCTGCCCTCCACAGCCAAGGCCTTCCCCCCCACCCTTTTCTTTTTTCCTCTTCTTCTTTTTTACTATTGTGGTATTGTTGTACCTTCCGGTTGTTGATTCATCTTTATTTTTATTTTTATATTCTTCCTGACATAGGTTAGTTTCCTAGTCTAATTTTATTTTTTACTTTGTTATTTATTTTATTTTATTTTTTTTGGCTGCCCCAGGCGGCTCATGGGATCTTGGTCCATGAACCCAGGGTCGGGCCGAAGCTCCTGCAGTGGGAGCTCTGAATTCTCAGTATTTTTAAAGTGAAAACACACAGGCTTAAATGGTCCAGGGACCTTGTTTCCAGCATATCACCCTCTCTTCTCTTGTCCTCTATCTCCAGTTTCTGATCCTTTCAGCATATAAATGTGTTTAAACCTCTTCTATTAAAAAAAAAAAAATGAAACAATCCCTTACTTGATCTCATTCTCTGGTTAAACCTCATCTCTTAATCCACAGCCAGGCATCTTAAAATGTAGGCTGGTCTTCATTCCCCCAGCTCTCATCCTGACCTCTGTACCCTGCAGGAGAGCCCTTATTCTCACTGAAACTGCTTTGCTCAGGCCACCAATGACCTTTTAGTGCTAAATCCTATGGTACCATTTTCTTTAACTTTCTATTTTTTCAAACTTACACAATTATTTCAAACTTACAGAAAAATGGCAAGAATAGCACAGAGAACCCCCAAATATCCTCACTGATTCACCACTTTTTAACATTTAGCCACATTTCTTCATTCTCTCTCTTTCTGTAGATCTCCCACTCTCCATTTGTAGACAAACAAATCTACATTCTATCATTTATAGTATTATTGTTTGTATCATCATTACTTAGTTTGTCTGAATCATTTGAAACTTGCATATATGAGTTGCGTACATCACTCCCTTTTCATGGCACCTTTTCACTTGTCTTCTCTGCAGAGTTGAACCCTGTTCACTGATTTCCCTTCCTTGAAGTCTTCGTGTCTCAGGTTCCGTGACACTGTTTTATCCTGGTCAGCTTTCTGCCTCTCTGGCAATCCCTTTGTAATCTTTTACCTTCTCTACCTCTGCTCTCCCTTAAAATATTCTTACCAATTTCTCCAGGGCCCTGTTCTTGACCTTCCTTTCTTCTCCCACTACCTCCAATTCTTGGGGCAGCTCAGCAATTCCCATGGCTGCAACCCACCAGGGAATTCTTATGATGCAAATGCACATAGGCTAACTCAGATGTCTCTTCTGAGTTCTAGGTCCTCCTCCCTACAGGCACCTCCAAACTCAACGTCAGGCCCACTGCTGGCCTCACACACCCCCCTTTCATTCCCAGCACCAAAGCCCTCCTTTTCTTCCTCAGTGGTGTTGGTGCCACTAATCAGACACTCAGAAACTATTCTCTTTCTCTCTCCCACGTTCACCTTGTATTTAAGCAATTGCTAAGTTTGTTCATTCCACTTCCTGACCACCTCAAGGCAGGGGCTGAGGGGGATCAGATGCTGTCCTAACCTGCCAGGAGTTCAATCCAGCTGGTGGAAGAGGATATACCCACCGTCCTGCAAAGTGAACTGATGACATGTGGAGTGTGGAGCAAACAGAGCAAATGCTGCCACTTTTCCAGTTCTCTCATCATCTCTTGCAGAAATTACAGCAGAAGTTGCCTGACTGGTTTCGCTGTCTCTGCAATCTTATTATTCTCTTCCAATCTATTCTTCAGACCTTCCCAGTTTGTTAACATGCAAGCCCGATGATGTCATTAACCTGCTTACAAATTGCCAATGGCTTCCTGCTCTCCGTAGGATAAAACTGAAAATCTTTTGATCGGCATAAAAAGCCTTTCATGGCCCCTAGCTGACCTGCCCAGCCCTGTGTCCCTCATACTTTGCCCTTTAGCTACTGAACTCCAGGTAATACTCAGGACAGACTAGATTGCCCTGCATTTTTACACCTCTGCTTCCATTTGTCTGTTTGGCATATTTTGACTCATCCTTCTAGGGTCAGCTCAGGTGCTATCTCTTTTCGGGAAGCTTTTCCTGTCTTTTTAGGGCAGAATTAGGTGCTCTTTTAGTTACACTAAAAGAAAGAATTAAATTATACCTACTTTTATATCACTGCATTATAATGATTACATAACTGTCTTCCCACTACCAAAAGTTTTAAGCTCCTTGAGGGTAGGAATCATTTTTTTTTTTTTAAAAGGATCTTTTGTCAAGTTTTATTTACTTTTCTGAGGAGTTTTTTTTAAAAAAAACCATGTCTTTTGGGCTAGTCACCTAAAAGCTATTGGTTGGAATATAGTAGGTACTCAATAAATATTTGTTGTCTGAATTATTTTGATTTCACATAAAGGTATCTCTTAGTAGTGAGTTACTCATTGTTAGAGTAAGTTTACTGAGGGATATGCAGATTCTTTGAAAATCATCTTTCAAGAAAAAGATTTCAAATGAGGCCCATTTTCACTTGAGATTCACTAAATGACCTTTAAATGGTTTTTTAGTCAACCATTAAATATTGAGATCAGCTTTGGGTAAAGCAATGTGCTAGGAGGTAGAGAGGAATACAATGCTAAGGTTCAAGGAGCTTATCGTGTAGTTGGTACAAAAGAAACACAGGCAACAGCTAATGAGACAGTGGCCGAATAGGATTAAACCCTGGAGGAGTGGTCCCAGCCACAGGCACAACAGGACAGGGGTGGGAGAGGCAGGAGGGTGACCACAGAGAAGCCATCGGAGGTGGGTAGTTGAAGAGGAGAAAAAAAGTCAGCCTGGAGGTTTGTATGCTGAGTGCCCCGCCAGCATGCAGGATGCAGCGAACACCTAACAAATCCTTTCTGAATAAAGAAAGGGAAACATTCCTTGGGCCGCTCTGTCTTGCTGTCATTTTAGATGCAACAATCTTAAGATGTTTTGCTCCGTATTGTCTTTACTCAGGAGTGGGTTAGAAACAAATGAGCCTTGTACCCTCAGAGATGAAACAGTATCCTTTTTGCTTTCTTCTGATTTTCCTCTGTACGAAGTTTTTTACCGTCTCTGCCTAGGGCCATGCCATGCATTAAGCACTGTGATTTTACCTTGATTATTTTATCACTGGCCGAGACTCCTACGATTTTCCATAGTGACAAGTGTGAAAGCTAGAGTTTGCAAGAATCTTACATGCTTCAACTGTGTTTCCTATAGTAATTTAAGTAACTAGAGATAAAGGATCATAGATTTATAGCATTTTGCAGCTGGGATGGACCTTGCAGTTCATTTCGGCCAATGTTTCGTTTAAGAAAAAAGAAACTTAAGGCTCGGGGGAAGCTGAGATTTGCCCAAGTCATGCATCAAGTAAATGGCAGGTCAGGGCCCAGAACTCCCTGTCTTCTGACCCAGTCCTTTACCCACAACACATAACAAGCCTTAAGGTGTTTCCTTTGTCCCCTCGATCCTGTTGGCCGAGCTGCCTAGGCTCTCCATCAGGTCTGGTAGGAGACCCTGTCCTCTAGGTCCACTTCTAGGAGACATTTGTCCCCATCCTCCCAACTTCTGGGTGTGGCCTCCCTGGCATCAGCTTTCAGGAAGCTTCAGGTGAATGGCTGTTTTCTTTTCTTTCTTTCTTTCTTTTTTTTTTTTTTGGCAACTCTAAGAGTAGCCTGGAGGCTACTGCAGAGGCCAAAAGATGATTTGAGCCGTCCCCCTTTTCTAACTTTTCTGAAACTGGAATGAATTTTATTCTTCTTCTTCTTACTTTTCCACTGTACATAGTTTTAACTAATGATGTCAACAGGCCCTATAGGCTGGGTGATTTCAAAGGGCTTTATCCCTTCTGAAGCAGGTATAAAACGCAGTCCAAGAGCAACTGCCCCACGTAATACTATACACTGGATTAAGAAGACATCAGCTGCTAGAGCTTTTCTTGATTCTTCTAGAAAAACAATCAGTGGGGACGGTTTCATAAAAATCTTCCCTGAAACCGCATTGTGATTTCAAAGTAGTAAACCCATGGCCAAAAAAGGGATGTCATCACGCTAAATTACTAGGTAGTAGGTGTTTATGTTCTGCAAACGAGGGCTCAGTGAGGCTCTGAGGATTCCCACCCATTTTTAGGGAGCATATCCCCCATCACCTAGGGATACTATATGACTGATAACTCCAAAAGGAAACAGACTTGGGAGCAGAAGAGTATTGGACAATATTTTGGAACTGTGATTTTTTTTCCTGCCTGTACTTTCTCCATGCCATTCCTCTGAATGTTTGAAGAGTGATATGATGATTTTTCTCTAGGAAATAGAACGTTGGGAAAGTGGGTAGGGTTGGCTAGCTGAGCAAGTAATGACCCATCCGGGCAGAAGGCAGTCTTACCCATCAGAAGGTGGCATAAGAATAAACCCTTAAGTGATAAGATGTCAGTCACAAACATCACTTAGATCCAGCAGTAACCCTTGAAACACACTTAAAATTCAATCTAGCAGGTGACCTTTAGCTGTTGGGCTCTTTGATGCCATTTGTCTTCAGGGTCGATAGTGACATTTCCAACCTCTCTGGTGTTCTGAATAGACGGCTTGTCAGTTACTCTGACGGGGTAGGAGATCTAAGGGGGTAAAACATATACAGCACGTTAACTGGATTCATTTTAGTCTTATGGCCATGGGGCTCGAGTCTGTACTCTAGAAAGAGGTCCTGCAGCGTTACATTTTATTTATAGTTCATTTCAAGGATTCATCTCAGTCCTTAGGCATCTGGATTATTCCCAAGGAAAATGGGAATAAACAATGTTTTCTCTTGCAGGGATGACGTGAGAATTGGTGTTTTGAGGTCAAACTACTAATTATTGGGTTGGCCAAAAAATTCGTTCCGTAAGATTATGGAAAAAAACCTGAATGAATTTTTTGGCCAACCCAATACTTTAAATGCTCAATACATACTCAGGGGACCTGATTTTAGAACAGTTATCTGAGCCGGACGCTGCAACTAATGTTTAAGTATGCCAAACAAATAATGAAATAACACTATACTCCAAGACCATGATAAGAACAATAAAAATAACTAATATACATTGAATGCTCATGATAGCTGTCCTAAGCACTTCGTATACGTTAGTTAATTCTCACAACAATCTTACCAGGTATGTACCTTTTATTATCCCCTTTTTGCAAATGAGATAACTGAGGAACAGAGAGGTTAAGTAACTTGCCCAGAATCAACAGCTAGTAAGCAGAGGAGCCAGGCAGTCTAACTCCAGAGACTGTACATTTAGCGATTTTGCTAAATTAACTCACTTATTAGAAATATCATCTTTGACTTGCAGACTTTGTAGTTTTGACACCCCATAAATTGGAATGATGTAGGTTAGTGGTGCTCAACTTTAGATAGATATTAGGATAACCTAGGAAGCTTTTAAAAATTAATGTTCTGGTCCCATCCCAGATCAATTAAATCAGAAGCTCTGGGGGTGGCCCCAGATATGAGTCTCGTACTTTAAAAGCTCCCCAGGTGGGTCTAACCTGAAGACAGGTTTGGGAGCCAGTGATGAAGGCAGTGACGTGGGATTTAGGTCCCCAAATTATTGATGGATTTAGGTTCCCAAATTATGGAGGCTCTCATTAGCTACCTGTTTTAAGTCAAGGAATTAGATTGTCTTCTGTGCTATATGGAATTCTAGCCACCAGGTAGCATTTCAGAAAGCAAACTTAAAGTTCTGCGATAGTAACGTTGGCAAAGATTCTGGCGGTAATTATCCAGTACACTCTCTAGTGCTTCTGTACCATCCCTGGTAGACGTTCCTCCCCTCACTGCCTAATCACTTGCCCCTTCTCCAGGCAGGAGTTACCTGCTTGTCACTATTCGTATAGGTTTAAAGATCTTGACGGAGAAAGAAGGAACAAGGTGGCTTGTGAACAGTTCCTTTCTGTGGGAGACCTGGTCCTTTCAAACACTCCCTGGAGGAAAATGTTAGACCTTCGAATCTCTGTTTTATCAGTAATGAACATCATTTTCCATCCTAAATGCTATAAAGTTCTTCCTTATAAGAGCAGTGATAGGTCTGTCTGTAATTTCTATCCCTCTGCCCTTTGAAATAACGTAGAATAAGTCAATCCCTCTTTTGGAAAACAGCCCTAAACTGGTAGAACCTAAGATGCCTTCCCCAAGCCTTCTCTTATATAGAGGACTTCTCAAGACGTCTTTGTCATTCCTCCTGGGAAAGATTATTCATATGAGGTCCTGTGGCCACCCTGCTTTGTCACCTGCAAGATGCTGGTCTCCCCATTTCTAAACTGACGTCCTTAATTTAGAAATTTAGATTCAGGATTTGATACTTGTTTTGTTAAATTTCCCCTGGTGGGCTGTGCGGTGTGAGAAGCAGCAAGGTGGAACGCTGGAAAGAGCGTGGGGTTTAGAATCTGTCATGGCTGCGTTTAAATTCTCCCTCTGCTGCTGACTTTTACTTCATACTTATGCAGACTAGTATTTAATGCAGAAAGAGGCAAAAATACTTGTTAAATATTAACTAGTAAGCAGGCATTTGACAGTGAAGATAACCTCATTCCTTACCACTCAAGGTGGCTTCTCTGGCACAAGAAAGACAATTTGTTCCTCTTGTTTTGGGTGTAACCCCCTCTCTACCTGAATGCCTCCCTATCACAATTGCCCTACTAATATATACAAATAAGGGAAATAGTGTGAAAGTTTCAGTACTTAAGGGTTGATCTGAAAATGGGAAAAAATGAAAATATAACTTTTTCCATGTTTGAATTCTCACCGCTAATACAAGGAACAAAATGTACTATTGGATCATGGCAATTTTTAAATTACAAATGGAAGTAATCAACAGGTTTTGAGTGATTACCTACTCTGCAAATGGAAAACTTCACGATACCATGGAACGGTTTAACTTGTGCTGAGATGGAAAGTTTGGAGTTATAAATGCTATAAATGCTCAAGGTCAGGAACCACTTCTCACGTTTCCATCTCTCAGTCCCTCACTGGTTCCAGAAACATGGGATGACAATAAAAGTATTAGATTTTACAGCTTCTGTCATCATTTTCTCAAAGGCTTCAGTCCCTTACTGCCATGACATTAAACAGATACACAACTCATTTAAAAGAAAAATCAACTCCATCCTGGAGGAGAAATGAAGGTCGTGGCAGGAAAAATAAAAATCTAAATAGGCTGCCTAAGCAGGCAAGGAAATAATCCTTTTTTAAACCTCAAACACGCAATGTCTTGGACAAGCTGGAGCCTTGGAGAAGTTGGGTTTATTCCTAGATCTGCCACTAGGGGGTTTGATTCCTGGCTTTTGTAAAGGGGACTTAGTTAATTTGGTTTTTCACTGGTGATATTAATTGTTTGATTAACAACGATGGGATCCCTTATGGAGCTCTGATAAAAAGTTTACAAATGAAAAATACATTGTCCTACGCTTCCTTCCCCAGAGAACATAGGATGTATAATATTTCCATCCACAGGCTGTTTTGGTAGAACTTGGTGTCTGAATCACTCCACTGAGTCTCTGGGTGAGTAAAACATACTTCTACATTATCTCTTTGAAAGTGGAATGGGACACAACCTCTGCTAGCTATTTCTTTTTTTTCCTTGGTGAACCATTCTATTAATACCAATCAAATCGAGAAAATGATCAAATGAAATTGCATTTTGAGCATCATAAGCTGTGTAATGTCTATTCTGTTAAATTGGGGCCATAATTGCTTCTCCACTGAAAAGATACAACAAAGACAGCAATCATGGCATGTCATTATCCCAGACTAGAAAACCGGCCTTTGCTGGGAGGACTTCAAAGGCTTGTGGTTCTCGAATTGCATTTGGCTGCTATTGTTGGAGCGCAGGCAATCTTGATTAGGTGTTTACACTGAGGTAAGGCGCAGAGCAGAGCGCCTGAGTGCCTGGGTCTAGAGCCATTAAAAAATTGTACATTATGTTCCTGGCTTTGAAGTGAGGGTTTATATGTAGGAGAGCAACTCAGATTGAGTACAGCTGAGCTAGATTGGGCTGCTACTTCTCTCTCAAAGAAACTCATCAGGTTCTTAGAGAATCAGCGCCACAAAAAAAGTTGATGCTTTTCCAAGAGCTGTATGTGAATCACTGTGTATCCGCAGAGACACACACTGAAACATGTTTAAATAGAATATCACCGTGTGGTCCTGCAGTCGCAGGAGGTTCGGGTCCTTTTTTCCTCTTTCTATTGCTTTCTGTTAATAACCTTGTGTTTAGATGTCGTGGGGACTCTCGCATTAATTTATTAGGTTCCTTGTTATTCTCATTCCTTGATGGTGTTAACAACGAGCATATATCCCAGTTAAAATAGGCCAGAGAATCCTATTTTTCTAAATGTGGTATTTGCTTGCCATCATTCCAACACAGCTGTTATTGAATCCCTCTCTTTGGGGCATAATCAGCGGACTCAGTTGATGTTTCTTTGTTAACTTGGCTAAAGAGCGATCTGCAGTTTTAACTCTGTCCTATTTCTAATACACTTTGCTCTGTGTCGGTTTGCACCTGCTAAGATCAATGCTACTGCCCCCTGTATTGACACACGGCCAGCAGAAGAGGTGGAGGCATGGCAACACAGAGAGCCCGCCGCGGTCAGGCTCCAACACGGGGATTTAGTACAGCTGTTTGAATTATCTGGGGATTTGTATTAATTATTCAGCTATTTAGAGACAAAACACCTGAAACCTGAAATGTTTTGGCTCTGCCTGGCCACTTCCTCCATCCTGTAGAACACTTCGTAATGTATCAGTATTTAGCACATACGTGCTCAGGAAGAAATTGATGACACTGACACCTCTGGGTATATTACTTTTACATTCATTTTCCAGATAAGATACTTGAGCTTTTAACAACCCCAAACTAATTATGCCAGTCACCTACTTTAAAATCCTTTGATGCTGTTCCATCGCCCTTACCTTTAAAGGTTTATAAGGCCCTCCCTCCTCTACTCTTCAGCCTCCCCTCCCTGCTCTCTTTAGACTGTACTTTTTCAGGTCTGCTCTTGGGCCACATGCTCTGGGTCCACGCACGGGGCCATTCTTTGCCTGGAAACTCCCCTTTACCTCACTTATTCTGACCAATCCCATTCACTGTTCTAGCCTTGGCTGAAATATAGTTAGCCTTCCCTGATGCCCTGGAGGAGGTTATACCAGATGCACCTGAGCTCACGGCCTTAGTGCCCTGTCCTTTCCCTTGTGTGACGAGTTTCACGCTGGTCATTATGTTTGTCTCGCCTCTAGATGTTAAGTCCCATGAGGGCAGGAAAAGTAGGGACTCCGTGCCGGACTGTTCAGCTCCAGAGGCGCTATTCCCATGAGCTACGTGGTGGTTCTGGATGTACCTGGCGCACATGTGCTCAATAAATATTACTGAGTGAGAAGATCAATCTACATTGCTCACTGGACGCTCCGTTTACATCAGAACACATCTAATGTATCATTTATCTGGCTAGATCTGTGGTTTATAGTAAAGCCTGGAGGCTGTCAGCAAAACAAGGTGGAAGCTAGGATCCCATCTCTGTTCTTTCCCTCTTTGGTTCGGCCCCAGGCCCAATGGCCCTTCAGCACTTCAGCCCTTGGCATTTGCTGTTCCCTTTTCCAAGGAAGCCCTTTCCTCAAATATTTGCATGGTGCTCTCTCCCACCTCCTCTGTGATCTGTTTACAGTTGTAACCCCACTCCCAGCATCCCCTCTCCCTCTGCTCTGCTTCATTTCTCTCCTCACCATTACATCACCTACTAATACACTGATTATCTGTTTTGTCTGTTGTCTGTCTCCTCCTAATAGAAGGTTAGCCCCACGAAGCCTGGGATTTTTGCCTGCTTTGTTCATGGATGTATTCCAAGTACTTAGGACAATGCCTGACACATAATAAGCTCTTTTTTAAAAAAAATTATTTATTTATTTATGGCTGTGTTGGGTCTTCGTTTCTGTGCGAGGGCTTTCTCTAGTTGTGGCGAGCGGGGGCCACTCTTCATCGCGGTGCGCGGGCCTCTCACTATCGTGGCCTCTCTTGTTGCGGAGCACAGGCTCCAGATGCGCAGGCTCAGTAGTTGTGGCTCACGGGCCTAGTTGCTCCGCGGCATGTGGGATCATCCCAGACCAGGGCTTGTATAATAAGCTCTTAATAATTATATGCAAATGAACGAAGCAATCAACCATTTTCAAGAACGCAAAAGAGATTTTTAGGAATGTGTCGTGAAACGTCTGTGAAGGTTGATTAGCTAGCGACCTGAACTCCCCATAACACAACTCAGAATATTGTAAGTGTGACCTCTGGATGGTCACAGGATTCAAACTGCTCCATTACTAAAATCCTTCAATCATTCCATGTCATGTAGAGGAAAGGCCTAACTCTCCAGCACAGTAGTTCTAAGACTTGAGCGTGTATAAGAATCAGTTAGAGGGCTTGTTGAAACACAGAGGTGAAGGCCTCACCCCAGAGTTTCTGACTCAGGAGATCTGGGCTGGGGCCCGAGAATTTGCATTTCTAATGAGTTGCCAGGCAATTCTGATGCTGCTGGGCCGGGGACCACATCCTGAGAGCCCCCGCTTTAGAATGACACACAGGGGCCTACATGAAAGGCCCATGCCCATTTCTCTAGCCTAAATACGCACACTCCCATCCTCATGATCTAGTCATGCACAGCACGAAATTCTCCTTAACTAACTCGCTAGGTTAAGTAACACTCTCCAGTCCTTTCTTAAGACAGTGGGCCGAATGCTCATGGCTGGTTGGCTACTCTGTGGTATGCCTTGGTACGTCTATTTCCACTAGTTGAGTTATATATTTACCAAGAGTCTTTTACGAGTGTTCCCAAACCTGTCTATTCCTATTATTGTACGTGTTGTTAAAATTATGAACTTTCTTTTTAAAGGTTAGATCATCTGGAGAAATCTGAGTGTGAATAGAGAGTTGTTGTTTCCATGAAAAATAAGTTAAATAATTTAGAATGACCCAATAAATCAAATGGAAAAATAACAACTGGGGAGGGGGGGGTCTGTAAAAGACTAGGGGAACAGTCACAAAAATCTAGAAAGATTATGATCTTGGGTCGTTTCTAAACACTTTTTAAGTTTTTACGTTGCTTTCAAGAAATCGGAAGTGGACACCATAGATCTTTCAAACTGACGTGAGAAAGACAATAAAAAACTGTTGTCCATAGAATATACACTGACAGGAAGGCCCGGCCCCTCAGTAGAAGGTTGGTGAATTAATGTGTATTTATATACTTCAAGTGAAAGTAAAGTACTTAAGGTCATCGTTTGTCATATCTGCTTTAACCACTTTACTTGATTAACTGACCAACTGCCAGTTCGTGACCAGCACCAAAGTGGTTCCTCCTGTACCCACAGGTCTCTACTTAAACAGTGTCCTTTCTCGCCCTCATGCCACCCCATATGCTCTCTCTGCCTGTGGTGACTTTGCTGTCCACCTCCACCTGTTACTTTCTACTTCTCCCTAAAGAATCAGTTCAATGACTGCCTCTTCCGTGAAGCCCTCTCTGACTTCCCCCGACAGACTTGGGTACTTCTTCTTCTGGGTTCCTTTGGGACCAGACATGTCTCCAGGACAGCAGTTGTCACTTGGTCCCGACTGTTTACATGTCTGCTTCCCACTTGGCCGGAAGCACCTGAAGAGCATATACACTGACAGCAGTGTATAAAATGACCACAGAATCGTAGCATTTGGGGGCATTCGGTAAAGAGGCAAAGGATGGTTCCCATCACCATAGCTCTCGACTTTACTGCACAACAGTGCACTATAGCCTGGGTAGGAGAGCACAGAGTTATCAGGTTCTCCAGGCACATTTTTGACAACTATCCTTAGACATGATTGATTCTCTTAAAGTTCTGGTTTTCGAAAGGGCGTGCTTCAGTTATGGGGAAAGTTTTCTTTCCATGGATCCCTCCTCAGTAATGTTGAATTAATGAAGTGTCACTCTACAGATCGGATAAATAAGTGCTGAATAGTGCATACAAGAAAGATGCCTTAAGAAACTTCTTGTATTGAAAAACCATAAAGTTCAATTTAAATTATGCTGTCATAAGTAAGTGCTCTTGTTGTGGTTGCACAGGGCAAAATAAAAAAAAAAAAAGATCAATCAATGAACATACACAGAGTACCTACTCTGTAGAAGAATATTTTTAATGAGTATAATATGAGACATGGGACTCAAAAACACCACCAAACTGGAAGAATTCTATAAAAAATAATTCTGTCTTTCTAACCAAACATAATTAGAAAAAGATGATCATAATTTAAATAAAGCTAAAGTTTAATTTTATAGGCACCCAAAAGTTTCACAAACCATGAAATTTAAAACCATGGAAAAGGAGAGTGTTATATCACTTAGATATTAATCTTATCCAATAGCAGGCTAAATTCAAATCAAATGTTCAATAATAAATATAACATATTTATACAGGGCTATATGATTATGCAAAGTGTTCACATACAGCATCTTATTTGGTCATCTAAATAATCCTGGGTCTGTAGAAGAAGGCGAACATTTGTAACCTCACTCTGATGGGGAAAAACAAAGCTCAGCAAGATTTTTTTTTTATTTACCAAAGGGAATAATTGGCTCTAATAATAATGGGGCTCAAATCTGGTCTTTCAAGGCCAAATCCATTATTTAAGTCAAGAGCACAAGCTCCTTAGTCGTTTTTATTTTTTCATTTTGAAAATGGTAAAATAATGAACACCCCCCCAAACCTATTTAAAGATCACATTCCTTCATAAAAGATGTAGAAAGTGCTTACTGTATGCCAGGCTCTTGGAGTTCAGAGATGAGCCAGCCTAGGCCTTTAGGAGCTCAGAGTCACGTAAAGACATACAGACACATACACTAAATAGTGCAGTGTGGTGTTATGGATTCTAAGGTGGATGTTCAAGGATGAGGGAGGAACTCAGAGAGTCTTCATAAAGGTAGGGGACTTTGAGCTGAATCTCAAAAGCAGGCTGAGATTTTCCCAAGCAAACAAGACAGGGAAAAGGAATCCATCAGCCTGGACAGAGGCCCAGGGGAAACGCTGGGTTCTGGGAGCTGTGAGTTCCCAGAGTATGACTGGAGCATAGGATGCAAGGGAGGAGTGACAAAGGATGAGGCTGAAATGGCAGGAAGGAGCCAGGTCACAAAGGGCCTCGAGTACCACTCTGAGAGTTAAGAATTTTATCTTGAAATCAACAGGGACTCTCATTAAGCAGGAGATTGATATGATCAGATTTGTATCTAAGAAGAACACTTGTGAAGGCAGTGGAGAAGATAGATTTGAAAGAGTTGTGATATGAAATTGTACTTCAAAACCGAAGTGTCAAATAATCGTATGTTCCTTATCACCAAGTGTAAATATTTGAAATATAACTGAGACCAAAGGCAACTATTAGAGAGATATTGCCAACAAGTTGGGTACAAGACTGTAGGGTCCTGTAATCCATGGGGCAGTGTTTGATTGACTGGGGACCCTCAGGAGACGGCATGGAGAGTGTGAGGTGTGTCCACCCCCGTTGTGTGCAGTCTTTTGGGAGTCACATCATAGAATGGGCTGCTAGAGCCTACAGATGTTATTCTATTGACAACACTTTGTTCTTATTCTACCTGTATTCACGTCCCTTTCATTTTGAGACACTGTAGCCTGAAAAAAAAAAAAAAGCTGTTTAGGAGAACCTATTCCCAGGGTGGATTCCTTTCTCGTGGCTTAAGGAATGACCAGTGGTAATAACAGCTTCCCTTCACTGAGTGTCTGCCACGTGTCAGGAGCTTTGTATAAACTCTTCCAATAGCCCTCCAAGGCAGAATTGGACCCCATACAATAGATGAAGAAGATAAGGTTTGAAGAGTCACTTGCTCAAATATCTAGTTAGTGGTACCACCCAGTACACGGAAAAGCCAGCATTTAACCCATGATAGTCAGACTCCCAAACCAGTGTTCTGTTTCAGTTTCATCTCTTCTCCCACTATATTGTGTTGCCCCCTAGGAGAGAATGCTGCTTCCAAGGCTGGGGCCCCAGAGCTTACATAGTCTTTTCTTTCTCATCCATTCACGTCTCAACTCGAATGGTATCTCCTCAGAGGGCCCTTCCCCAAGTACCTCGCTAAATATCCCAGTTACACCCTGCTCATTACTTTATTAAAGAAAGTTGATGCAGTGTCCTTTGAGATGTTTATCCCTATGTGAAATTATTTTGTTACATGTTTCCTGTCACCTGACTGGATGTAAGTCCCTTGAAGGCCGGGCTCTGCATGTCTTATTTTCTGTTACATCCCTAGCACTAAGAAGAGTACCTAGCACACACTGTTGCTCAGTAAATCCTTGTTGGCTGAGTTACCTGCTGCCTCAGCAACAGTCTCAAAGACGTGTTGATGCTCAGAATGGGTAGTGGAGTCTATATAGGACTTTATATTGTTTTGAAGGCCAGAGGTAATTGAATAACCTTTCTATAATGCACATTGCAAAGTATCTGTAATTTCTTTAAGACATTTCAAGGAAAAAACAGAATAACATGTATAAAGCACTTACTGCTCCTTCCTGAGCCCCTACTAAATTTCGCCTTCATCAGCCTTCAAAGTCACATTAGAATCAAGATAGAAAGGTAGCTCAGGACTTCCCTGGTGGCGCAGTGGATAAGAATCTGCCTGCCAATGCAGGGGACACAGGTTCGAGCCCTGGTCCGGGAAGATCCCACATGCAGCGGAGCAACTAAGCCCGTGTGCCACAGCTACTGAGCCTGTGCTCTAGAGTCCGTGAGCCACAACTACTGAGACCACGTGCCGCAACTACTGAAGCCCACACGCCTAGAGCCCGTGCTCCGCTACGAAAGAAGCCACCTCAATGAGAAGCCCGCGCACCACAACGAAGAGTAGCCCCCGCTCACCACAACTAGAGAAAGCCCGCACGCAGCAACGAAGACCCAAACGCAGCCAAAAAAAAAAAAAAAAAGGTAGCTCGTTGTTCAAGAGACAATTTCCTTTAATGGTAGATCATAAATTGACTCAAATTCTAGTGAGTTTCAGACAAACACTTATGGTTATGAAACAAATCATAAATAAAAGTAAGTACTGAATATTCACCAGCAAAGTTATTGGCTGACTGTGATACTTAGGTGCCTTCTAGCGTGTGTTGGTTTTTACATCAGTTCCTTGCCTCACACATCATGTGACTAAGATCTTGCAATGTATTCAAAGGTGATTTTTCCAGTGCATTTTAATGTGAGATTAACAGATCTATGAAAAATGGTGAAATGATTGTGGAGAAATTGAATTTAAAAATTAGTGGTTCTACTCTGAGCCATTATTTTCAAGCAAAAGTGCAATTTAGGTGACCCTGAGCAATCAGGGGGGTGTAAAGTTACCAGGGTTCCTACAAAACACTGTATATTGTAAACACATAGGCATGGTTCAAAAATAAGAGATATGGAAAGGTATAAAGTGAAAAGTTTTGCTCCCACCCTACTCCCCCTCCACCCTCTACAATTAACCACCTATGTATCTTTTCTCACTTTTTTAAAGCATACCAAGAAAATATGATATGTATATTTTTATTCCTCCCCACTTTTTTGTACTGTATATACTTCTATACAACTTTAGCTTCTCTCTTAGTAATAATAAATCCTGATAGGTTGTCCATCCATAATGGTTCATTAGGAACATCTCATTTTTTTTTTAATAGCTACAGTGTACTCTGTTATATGAATGTACTATAATTTATTACACATTCCCCAAATGATAGACATCTGGGTACTTTCTAATCTTTTGCTATTAGAAATGAGGATGAAATGAATGATTTTGTTCAAGGGTTATTTCAAAACTGCACACATATAACTAGGATACATTCCTGGGAGTGGAAGATGTTGGGTCAATTTATAAAATAATAATTACTAACATGTATACAGCGGTCGCTATAAGCCAGGCATTGATTTAAGCACTCTCCATATATTAACTCATTTAATCTTCTTAATAACCCTTTGAGGAAGGTACTAGTATCATCTCCATTTTAAAGATGAGGTTACTGAGGCACAGAGAGGTTAAGCAACCTGCCCAAGGTCAGATGGCCAGCAGGTGTCAGTGTCAACCAACCTGGCTCGAAAGCCTATACTCTTGGCCATTATGCTTTGCTTTCTCAAGGAGTGTATGTAGTATTTGTATTTTAAGTAGATATTAACAAATTGTCCCCCATACTAGTTAATCCAATTTATTCTCTCACCAGCTTGACTATACTTTTTTGCCCAGAGGTAAACTGGGCAAAAACTGGGAATTTTGTTGGTTTAATTATAGATGAAAAATGGAATCCCAATGTAGTATTAATTTGGATTTCTCTTATAATGACCAAAGTTGGATATCTTTTTGTATGTTTAATAGCCTTATGTATTAACTTTTCTGTGAATTATCTATTCATATCTTTTGTGAATTTTTATATTGGGATATTAGTCTTTTTCTTATTGATTTCTAGGAGCTCTTTATATATTAGAGCTATTAGTGTTTTGGCTGTGATATGAATTAGAAATATTTTTTCTAGTTCTTTATATTTTGGCTTTCTTATGCCTTTTTTCTTGCAGAAGCTTTTTTGTTTTTAAATTTATTTATTTATTTTTGGCTGTGTTGGGTCTACATTTCTGTGTGAGGGCTTTCCCCAGTTGTGGCAAGCGGGGGCCACTCTTCATCGTGGTGTGCGGGCCTCTCACTGTCGCGGCCTCTCTTGTTGTGGAGCACAGGCTCCAGATGCGCAGGCTCAGTATTTGTGGCTCACGGGCCCAGTTGCTCCGCGGCATGTGGGATCTTCCCAGACCAGGGCTCGAACCCGTGTCCCCTGCACTAGCAGGCAGATTCTCAACCACTGCGCCACCAGGGAAGCCCCAGAAGCTTTTGATATTTATGTACAGTTGACCCTCAAACAAAGTGGGGGTTAAAGGCACTGACCCTCCACACAGTTGAAAATCTATGTATAACTTTACAGTCAGCCCTCCATATCTGTAGTTCTGTATCTGTGAATTCAACCAGCTAAAGATCGTGTAGTACTGTAGTATGTATTTTTTAAATAATCCACAAATAAGTGGACCTGTACAGATCAAACCCATGTTGTCCAAGGGTCAACTGTAGTCAAATCTATCAGTCTTTTGTAGATTTTGGACCTCAAATTGGGTCCTGCCTTTATCAAATCATAATATCAGATCATATATTCTCACACTAATTTGGTTCTATTTCTAGACTTTCTATTCTGTTCTTTTATTTTTCTGTCTGTATATGCATTAAATATTACCCTACTATTTCATTATTGAGGCTTAAAATATACTCTGTTATCTAGTGGGGCTAGATTCTCTTATGACTCTTAATTTGCAGAGCTTGCTTTATCTTTTTTTTTTTTTACAGTTTATTTTATTTTATTTATTTTTGGCTGCATTGGGTCTTCATTGCTGCACGCGGGCTTTCTCTAGTTGCGGCGAGCGGGGGTTACTCTTCCTTGTGGTGTGCGGGTTTCTCATTGCAGTGGTTTCTCTTGTTGTGGAGCACGGGCCCTAGGCAAGCAGGCTTCAGTAGTTGTGGCATGTGGGCTCAGTAGTTGTAGCCTGCAGGCTTAGTAGTTGTGGCTTGCAGGCTCTAGAGCACAGGCTCAGTAGTTGTGGCGCACGGGCTTAGTTGCTCCGCAGCATGTGGGATCTTCCCGGACCAGGGCTCGAACCCGTGTTCCCTGCATTGGCAGGCAGATTCTTAACCACTGCGCCACCAGGGAAATCCCTGCTTTACTATTATTGCCTGTTTTTTTTTTAGTGTGAACTTTTCAAGTTTTATTTTTTTAAAAAAAAGGTTCACATTTTTTACTGGGATGTTGTGAACTTCTTAGACTTACTTCCAAATCTTCCCAAATACAATACACTGCTTAAGACCCTGTCTGATTCAACTGGGCATGGAGGCTTGCAACAAAATGATGTATTAAAAGCTGGGTTTTCTTGGCCGTGTAATGGTCATTGACATTTACTCATTCATTGAACAACAGAGGTCATTTATCCTTTCAATATTTCTAGTTTTAAGATATTTGTCATCTCTTTCAAAGAAATGAGTAGGGGAAAACAGACTTTCAAATATGAAACCTTCCAGATGGATGCTGCTGAATATGAAACAGCCTCCAAACCTGCCACCCCAGCTTCTTACCTCCCACCCCCAAATCAACAAAATAACCCGATCAGCCATTGCAAACATCAAGGGTCAGTGGGTACTGATTGCACAACTGTTACTGTAGGTTTCTGAAAAACCTTTTATGTTCTTTCTGTGTGGTCCAAGCACCAACAGCCTTGCCATCACCTGGGAGCTTGATAGAAATGCAGACTCTTGAGTCTCACCCCAGATTTACTGGATCAAAATCTGTATTTTAATGAGATCCTCAGGGCGTTCATAAGTATCTTAAAGTTTGAGGGAAAAAAGGATCAGTGGTTCTTAAAGTGTTGGCCTGGTAGCAGAAGTGGCGTTCCCCTGGAACCATGTAGAAAATTCAAATCCCTGGGCCCTACCCTACCCCTACTGAATCAGAAATCCTTGGGTTAGGTCCAGAAACAAGCTCTCCAGATGATTCTGATGCATCTAATGTTTGAGAATCACTGCTCTAGATCAGTCTTTTTTTTTTTAAAGTCATGTTCCTTGCTTTTTTAAAAAAATTTATTTATTTATTTATTTTTGGCTGTGTTGGGTCTTCGTTTACTGTGCGAAGGCTTTCTCCAGTTGCGGCAAGCGGGGGCCACTCTTCATCGCGGTGCGTGGGCCTCTCACTGTCGCGGCCTCTCCTGTTGCGGAGCACAGGCTCCAGACGCTCAGGCTCAGTAATTGTGGCTCATGGGCCTAGTTGCTCCGCGGCATGTGGGATCTTCCCAGACCAGGGCTCAAACCCATGTCCCCTGCATCGGCAGGCAGATTCTCAACCACTGTGCCACTAGGGAAGCCCTCTAGATCAGTCTTAATGAAACACTAGGAACACCTGGGGAGCTCTGAAAGCTCCCCATGCTTACAGTGTACCCCAGATGACTTAAATTAGAGTTTCAGGGCTGCAGGCCAAGTAACCAGTGTTCTCTTCATTTTCCAGGTGATTCCAATGTGAAGCCAAGGACAAAAGCCACTGCTCTAGTCTGGAACAGTGCTTCTCAAACCTGGCTTCATATTAGAACCACGTGAGGATCTTTAAAAAAAAAATACTGATGCTCGGGGTCTCACCCAGATATGTAAACTGGTCTGGGTAGAGCTGAGAATCACGTTGGGTTTTTTTCTCAGACGAATCTAATATCCAGCCAGAATTTCAAACCACTGCTCTAGAAATACCGTTTCTCCCACATAAACTTCAAATCACAGTAAAGAGAAGGAGGTGGCGAATAGTTTGGAGGTGATGGAAGACAGACACGTTTCATTTCCCATATACTTACTGAGCCCTTACAGTGTGTTAGGCTAATTACCATGAAGGTTAAAAATAAATGCAAAGCATAGTTCCTGCCCATTAGGGGACATATAATCTGCACTGGTAGAAAAACCTGCACATACTGCATCTATAAATAATGATTTGAAAGGAACACATTCCGTGCTACTGAGTATAATTCAATAAACAAGTTACACCTATCATTCTATCATTGTTAGGTCGAACTAATTTGTATCCTTTTTTAAAAGAATAGGAGTAAAATGAAGGAAATATAGGTTGGAAAATGGTGAGGCAACAATTTTGAATATAATTAGCAATCAGCCCTTAAACATTTGAACCTGGAGAAAGTGGGGGACAAAGTCAATGGCCACTTCAAAGAATAATTCACAAGCTTACAGACTGGGCAAGCCTAAAATGCTTTAAAGTTTCCTCCTTGGCATGATGAGAAGAAAATTATGCTATGGAATCACTGGGAACACACCATGATATTGTTTGCAAACTTAAGTTATAACTATTAAGAAAAATTAGCAATTACAAAATCAATTAAACAGTTTATAATAAATCTTTTTTCACTTTTATTATTAGAAATATAAGTAATTTTTTTGGCCTCCCTATTTGCCTCTTCTCTTTTGAGAATACATTTAAAAATAAAGGAAAAATATTGTCCTAGTCTAGGAGAAATTATTGGCTATAAACATTTTTCACAGAATTTATATTTTAAAATGAGCAACCAAGCAAAATTCAAAATTTCACATAAGTTTTATGGAAAAGTACATTAACAACTAAAACTGAGTCAAAAATGTTAAAAATTCTGTTTGAAGTCAGCTAAGTATTCATTTTGATAATCAACTAAATATACACACCCGTTCCTTTGTTTTATTATTAGTTACAAAGGCAAGGGTGTGACATAATCATTTAAGACCATATAAGGAGTTTCTCAATTAAGAAGAAAAAATCACAAATATTCACCCACCTCATCCCTCTTGTTCCATCAGGAAATACTTACAGGTTAGAACAGGTGAGAGTACTCTACACAATACCAGTTTGAATTTGGGAGAGGTCTAAGGGCATGCCTATTTAATGTAATAACCTCTCCTTCATATTTGAAAATGATCCCACATTAGTGGGTGATGAATTTCGAGTTGTCTCCTCATTAAGGGTGGTGGATGCATTGACCCAGCCACTGTTTTCCATGTTCACGAACGTATCAACTAGGAAGTGGGCTGATGGGATCTTTATGTGCACCCATGAAATAGGACTAAGTTTACTGGCTCCAACAGGCTTTTTTTTTTTCTATTTTTTGGCCGTGCCGCACAGCATGCGGGATCTTGGTTCCCCGACCAGGGATCGAACCTGTGCCCCCTGCAGTGGAAGCGTGGTGTCTTAACCACTGGACCGCCAGGGAAGTCCTCCAACAGGTTTTGAATCCATCACCTGGGATAGAATTTACCCTCAAAAACGATCAGATGAGAAAGGGACGGCACTTATTATTATTCCAGTTTTATAGATGGGGAGACTAAAGTTCATAATGGTATCACATCATTTGCACAGGATAAAAGACAGTACAGTGATTATCAGTGGAAGTTGGAAAGATAATAGAAAGATAATAGCATCAACTAGATAATTTAAAAAAATACTCATGTTGTATCCTGTCCTCCTTGCACTACCACCCAATATGTATACAGAATCTAAGTTGAGAATCACTTCTGTGAGCTGCTGTTATTGATATGAGTGTGTCATTGCACCTCCAATGTACTGGACGAATTTAATAGGGTTGAAAACCAGTGCCTTAGTGGGAACAAAGGCAACCAACATAGGGAATCAAACTCTCGGCCCTGTATTTTATCTAATGGAGCATACAGTTAAAAAAAAAAATCTACGGTTCCTTGAATAGAAACATTTTGAATATAATAATTGAATTACAGCACTGTAAGCCACTGATGGCTTTTATTTTGCTCTCAAGAATTTGTGGAATAATTCCCCTGATTCTTCAAAGAGGGGCAAGGTACATGGAGTTCATTTTACTCAGCCAGGTGGTTACAATGATGTCACCATCCCAAAGGAAGTGATACCTAGCCATTTCAAACAAAGGCAAATTCCAGTCTAGTGCTCAGAAGGGATTTTTAAGTAGCTGCTACATACCTGTTCTGGGTGAGTTTCCCGCCTTTTTTTATTGTGAAGTTGAAGATAAGAGTTCGTTTTCGGAGTGGGTAATCCCAAAGTCAGCTTGTTTTTTTCCACAAAATATTGTTTGGACTTCCTTCGCCGAGGGCCGCGTGATCCTGGCAGGAATACCTCACTATGTGAACTTGAACTCTTCAAGTACTGAGAGAGGTTGCTGGATTTCTCCTCCAGGTCACTGCTGCTCAGCGCTGAAAACGGCCCGCTGCAATGGGCACCATGCTCGTAGTTTGGACTTAAAAATTCACTCCCAAGTAAGGCGGCTGTGCTCTGTGGGCTCTTCTTCTGTTCACCTTTCCCCCCTGAGAGTTCCATCGAAGTCTCCTTGGAAGGGTAAAGTGGATTCAAAGTCAGATTTTCTGCAGAGCCGTTCACAGACTCTGGCAATGCTTCCACGGCCAACAACTTCCCCTCCTCTTTTTTCCTCTTCCAATTTGGGTCATATCGCAGGTCTGAGTATTTGTCTTCTATGGGTTGTTGACTGCCCAAAGCAGAAAAGAAATGTCAAGTCCTTTATCCAAACAGATTTACTCGTTCTCTTTAGCTGATCATCTTATTCGAAATCAATCTCCATCTTTCTCCTACAATTTTCCTTTTACTGTCTACATGGGAAAGACACATCCCGGGCTCAGATTAGACCTACACACTACACATAAGGGCAAAAAGTCGTAATTATCTAAGTTCATTGAAATATGAAATAAAAATGGGGGATGGGGACTTCCCTGGTGGCGCAGTGGTTATGAATCTGCCTGCCAATGCAGGGAACACGGGTTCGAGTTCTGGTCCGGGAAGATCCCACATGCTGCGGAGCAACTAAGCCCGTGCGCCACAACTACTGAGCCTGCGCTCTAGAGCCCGCGAGCCATGACTACTGAGCCCGCACGCCTAAAGCCCGTGCTCCGCAACAAGAGAAGCCACCGCAATGAGAAGCCCGCGCACCCCAATGAAGAGTAACCCCCACTGGCTGCAACTAGACAAAGCCTGTGCACAGCAACGAGGATCCAACACAGCCAAAAATAAATAAATATATTTAAAAAAATTTTTAAAAATAAAGTGTACAATTCAGTGATTTAAAAAAAAATGGGGGATGGTTAATTTCTATATGCTGGAAAACAAATGTCTATAATGTTAAACCAGTAAATGGCCTTGATGCAAGGAATGCTATTACTTAAGACACACCATAAGTTGAATAAGTAACAAGCTGCTGAAGATAAAATGGATTTCACACTTAGCTAGTGAGCTACACATTTAGCTGTTTATCTGGCAAGGGAAATTCGACTGTTGCCTGAACAACGACTCAGTCTGAGCCTTTCGTGGGAGGAAAGCAAGACTTATCCCAACTGAATACCTACATAGGTTCATCCTCCTGTATCAGTGATTTTTACTTGTGACTTCATTTCGTCTTTGTAGATTTTATCAAATGTGCTACAGAAAGATCCCTAACTTTTGGAATCAGATGGTACCTCTGAAAGCTCTCAGTTTGTACTCTCTTGGTCAAGTCTATGTACACAAAATCAGTAGACAGGTCAGTGTGAGCTTTAAGCTGTAGACAGCCCTATCTGAATAAAAGGTTAAGCACAGGGTCCAGCCCGAGGGGAGTGAACTGGTCTGTAATCAGTACACATGACCCCAAATAAAGTCCTCCCTTTTCTCCAGGACGATCTCAATTTGTAAAGTACCTCCTAGTCTTAACCAAAAAAGAAAAAAAAATGCTGGTAATATGCCATATTTAATGGCTGCTTTGATCTTCAAAAGCTAAATGGGAGAGATTTTCCTTCCTTGGTACAGTAGATGCAATCCTCTAATCAAAAAGAAAATGTAAATCATCTGGGCTTTTTATGCTATTTGATATTCCCGTTTATAGAGGACATAATTTTATGCTGGGTAAACAAACTAATGGTGCCCCTAATGTTAATTTAGTCTTCTTAATGTGGACCTAGAGTTCTTTGATTTGATGTAAAGCAAAAACTAGAGCAGAAAGCCCCAACTCCTATGTCTTGCTTAATTGTCACTTTGAATTTTTAGTGTCTTTTTTTTTTTTTTTTTTTTTTTGGCTGTGGTGCGAGGCTTGCGGGATGGGATCTTATTTCCCCGACCGGGGATTGAACCCGGGCCATGGCAGTGAAAGTGCTGAGTCCTAACCGCTGGACTGCCAGGGAATTCCCCTTGTCACTTTGAACTTTTAGTTCACATATTAAGATGGAAAACTTCTTGGGATAGGCTGCTCTTCCTTTTCCACCAAGGGAAGAAAAATGATATTCTCCTCCAGCAAAGTGCCTGAATGGAGATGGTCCACATTTCTCAGGAAATCGACATCAAACTGTGCAACTTGCCACTGCCGAAACTCCACAGGGCTACCTGCCTCTGAGGCTTTGAGAAGGTTTCTCCATGTGATGTCCCCTCACGTGAACTTACAGGAGTTTTTGGCCCTGCCTTTCACTTGGCTCCAAGGGTCACTGGGCATGTAGTGTCCCAGGGGCAGGGAGGGGGCCAGCAGGGCATAATCTAGATTTGGGACTGGACAGACCTGGGCTTAAATTCTGGGTTTGCCACTACCTATCTGTGCATCAGCTGGCAAATCATGTCACCTCCGAGCTGGTTTCTCTCATCTGTAAGTAGGGGATCAATTATATTTATTCTGTTTATTTCTCAAGGTTGCATAAAATCAAAATGAGACAGTATAGCTTACTTCATGTTCTGTATTTGTGCTTATTTCACTTTTCACTATGGCAACCGTATCTCCTCACCTGGTTAAGGTCCTGGGCAGCAGGGACAGAGGGTTATCCTTCCTTCCCTAACCTCTACCCTGTGCTATGGGCAGAAGAAGCAACAAGTGATGCTTCAATCAGTAACTGAGCATTAGATATTTATTTTTAAAAAACCCAACAGCAGTAAATTAGAATCTAAACATGCAGAAAAACTTCCTGCATTGGACCAAATCAGTGAATGATTTTAGGGCTTATCTTGTGCTGCATTAAGTATAAGGTTCAGCAGTGGTTGTTTAGATGGGGAAGAAAAGATGAAAGTACATCTTCAAGTAAATAAAGATATAAAGATTTTTTGAAATGAAGAAACATGCCATTTCCCGTATCTATGATATATTGAAAGGAAAAAGTGAGTCTAACTCTCCTCGTTCATTCATTCACTTGATTCGACAGAATTTAACTTTCCTCATGCATTTGCTCATTCACTGATTCTATATTTATTGAGCACATACTAAGTTAGGGGGATACAGTGTTGAGCCCACAGCCTAGTGGGGGATACAGATCAGGAAATGAGCTATTTGTGATTAGAGTGATGAGTGCCCTGATGAGGAGCATGGGGCCATCAGGGCTCAGGAGGGACATCCAATCCCATCTTGGGAGAAAGGGAAGCTTTCTGAAGGAAGTGATGGCTTAGCTGAGACCGAAGGCTAAGAAGCGCAGGAAGTGTAAGCCAGGCTGAGGAAACAACACGTAAAAAGGAATGGAGGGGAGAGAGAACATGGGGCTTTCAAAGAACAAATTCTACGTGGATAAAATGGAGGGTGGGAGGATTAGAACTCAGGCTTAAGCAGAGGTGAAATCTTGAAGGGCTTTGTAAACTCTGTTTACAAAGTCTGAAGGGTTTGGCTTAACTACATTAACTTGAGAGTTTGGATTTATTTAATTAAGCAAAAATCATTTAATTAGAGAGCAAAGATGTTATAGTAAGACAAATACTTCTGGATAGGCAAAGTGATGAGTTTTTGGAAAGGATTATGTACAGAGGCCATATGGTTTCTTGGGGCAAAGTTTTAGAACAGGTAGCCCTGTCCTCTGCACTCTTTAGAGTAGGGGTTGGCAACCTTTAAAAGTAACACACGTTATTGGAGCCCACTGTCTTGCTGCTTTTCTGGGTGAGTTGTAGAGTGCTGGCTTTGGGAAGATAGCACACACTACTACGTGCTGATCTAGGGAAAGCTTACAGTGAATCTCTAGTTTTCTCCTTATGGCAACCCTATGGGGAGGTGCTATTATTATGCCCATTTAATAGATGAAGAAACAGGCTTGGAGTGTCACTTTTCCAAGGTCTCAGAGCTCATACGTGGTGGAGCTGGGATATAGACCCTGGCAGTTGGCCCTGGGATCTGGCTCCTGTCCAGTAACTCACCCTGTATCACACAGCCAATCCCAGAGGTGGTGGTGAAGCAGGTGTTGTTGCAGGGCCTGCCTTAGGGGAGTTAGTGAATCGGTCGGTCAGTCAGTTGGCCAGTCAACAAATATGTGCTGAGTGGCTCCCCACGTACTAGGCACTGGAGGTGAGCGGTGAGCGAAACAGAAGCAGGCGGATGGAACTGGCTGCTGAGTGAGGAAGACAGGCAGACGGATCTCATGCACCAACAGTAATAATCAAGTAATAAACTAGATGCAGAAAGAAGTACAGAATGATATGGGCATTTAAACTAGGAGGACAGACCTTGTTTATCAATGAAAATATGTTGACCTCTTATTTCCAGATCCAATTGCTAGATGATATCTCAAAGTCCATTCCAACTCTCTTGTTCTGTGATCCTATGATGAACTCACAAGAGTCAATAAGCGAGGAATGCCCAATCTTTTTAACAAATAGGTAGTCTTTGATGATTGAAGGAAATGGAGTCCCTGACTTCCATCTCTGCAGTTATACTAAGAAAACTGGCACTCAGACTGGTCACCAGACTTAACTAGCATTAGCTGATGATGGCATGATGTCCATGGTCAGGGCTATAGACACCCCTCAGTCTCATGGAATAAATGGTATGGAGTATTTTGGTTCTGAGAAATGGTACCATAGAAAGTCAAAGGACAAGGGTCCTAGAATTGGACTGCCTGCGCTCAATCCCTGATGCCACCAGTTACCGTGGGAGTGTGGGCAAGTTATTGTACTTCTCTGTGCTTCAGCTTCCTCATCAATAAAATGAGGATAATAATAGTACCTACCTAAAAAAAATAAATAATAGTACCTACCTCATAGTCGTTGAGAGTATTAAGCACATTTATATACGTATATATGCTTAGAACTATGTTCTTGGCATGGAGTAAGGAAGGTCCCAGGAAGGGCCGGTTATAAAAGCACATGCCAACAAGCTCCATCACTGGTCTTTGCTTGCTGTGTGTTGTGTTCTGTCACCATGACACAACATTGGTGTGTACTATGGCTTCCTCCTGATGGATCTCATGGGATTCTTCTCTCCCTAGGGCTTAAGTTATTTCCAGGACACGAAGTTGGCTCATGATGCACTAAGTGGCACCTTAGTGGCCTGAAAGAATGAACACTTATCTTTAAAAATCCAATTTTTTTTTTACCACAACCTAGGCAGCACGGAGAATCTGTTTGAACTGTAATTTAGGAAATGGGATTAAGAAATGTCAGTGTTTCCACATGATGAGATATTTTAAGAACTGCTGAAAGATGATGAGGAAGATAAAACTGGGAGAATTCAATTACTTTAGACCTTCAGAAAGAGCTGTAATTTCTAGCCTCAACAAATTGCCATTCTTAGATGCCCACGGAAGCAATCTCACATGCCCTGAAAAAGACTGATATTTTAAGTGAAACCTAGAAAATACAGAAGGGTTTGAAACAAATCAGACATAATGAGTTGCTCTGGCTGTGAAAGATGTTTTTGAACCAATCGTTTGAAGAGACACTCTAATAATGTGTATTTACAAGATGAGAATCGGAAAATGTGGCTCTTCTAAGAGCTTTAATTACACTGTACCGTGTACACCTGCAATGATTATCTTAAAACATGCCCCTTTCTTCCCCTTTTGATGGAAACCATATGTTGAGACAAATGGGAGTTTATGTTTTGCAAACTATCGAGCATGGAAAGCTGTAATACTTCACAGAAACAAATCTAATGGTTGAAATAGAACATGATACTAAAGAACCCCATTGTTCTGAGCTTGTGTGCGGAGAAGCTCAATTGTGTTGTGTGGTCCAGGTCAACACACTGGAACAAAATGAGTGTGAAGTGCTCCTTCATCAGTAATCGTGTGCACACAAAACACCTCATTCCCTCCCCATTTGATAGGAAGGTTACACAGACGATGAGTACACAATGCTTTTGTTGCTGTTCAGACAACAGATGCCAGGTCTGGCCTTCAGATGCCCAGGTTAGAAACGGATGCAGAGAGGAAGGGGAGGGTGGTCTCATGTGCATATGCCATCCTATCTGCTGGCTCTAATGGACCATATTTGAACATGACTGTGACAACTTCAGTCCAAATAAAATCAAATCTCCATTTGACGAAGAGCCTCATATTCAGTTTAGTATTCAATCAAAAAATTACTAAAATTAGAGCATGTTTCTAGTACAATGAACATCCTTTGCACTCATAGTAAAATATTCAATAACTGGTCATTTTGCCTGTCGAGGAGGTGAATAAAAGCATTGCTGTTAATCATTTAGCAGTTATTTATTTGCCACTTTATTTTAAGTAGGCAGTTAAATTGAAACTGCACATGTTATTATTGATTTAGGTTTAATTTAATCCTTTTAAACAGAACAATTATTCCCAATTTATATGCCATTAAATCTTTTATGCATATGAACAGCAAATTCAATTTCTGTTTAAGTGTAAAGTTTTTAATGCTTCTTTAAGGAGCTATAAAACTGACAATTGCTTCCAAGGATTTCTGAGTTCTGTGCTCATCTTAATCTTTTTATCAACAGCTTTTAAGTAAATAAAATGAAATAAATCCAAAGGATTAAAAAATCACTTTTGCAAGTATGAAATAAAATGGTTCCACAAGTATACTGAAATGCTTTGGGGAGGCTATTTACAACCCAGAAAATTTCATTTAATGCAGGCATTTATTCTGCTAAAAATATTAAACATCTTAATAGAAGAAAGGTAGTTTAATGAACCGAAGGCCAAAGACTGTCTTTAGAAACACACTCAAGTGAAGGGACTGGATTGTTATCTAGTGAATTTTATTTACTGCAATTATAGTTTAGATAATTCCAGCTGAAGTCCTTTTCTTTTTCTTTTTGACAACAGGTTTATGGCTGCAAAATAACCAGATATTTGCCCCAAGTTCTTATTAGTACCAGTCTTGATTCAAGGACAATCTGAGTGTTAAATGAAAATAAATTATCTTAAGAGGGCGTGTTAGTAATTGCAATGTAAAATTCTCGTACCTCATTTCTAATTAAGATTATCTTATGTGAAACAAAGGCTGCATCTTCACAAGGGAAATGCTGTATGACACAGAACATATTTAGAAATATAATTCCTCTCGTTCAGTGAGAGTTTACAGTGCTCAAGCCAGACATTTTCTGTGGAAGGCTTGGATATTCTTTTCATTCTCCAGAAACAATGGCTAAAAGCCAGGGACCCAGATTTACAACATTTCCAGGTGCATACACTTTCTTTAGATAGAGTCTCTTGTATTTTAAATGCCAGATATTTACAGCAACAGAATTGCCAGGTAGCTGTGACTTCATGGGAAAAAGCACTAGACAGGTCTTGACACCTGGGTCCTGGTCCAGATTTTGCCACTGAGCAGCTGTGTGAACTTGGGTGAATTTGTTATGCACTCCAGGCCTCAGGTTTCTCCTTTTACAGTAAGGAATAGACTGACCTTTAAGAGTCCTAACAGCTCTCAGAATTCACTAATTTTTAAATTGAATTGGGCCTATCATGAGAAACTCAGCGATGTATATAAGCATTGGGAAAAAAAACATTTATTTTAAATTCAATCCATTGGTTACAACCTTCCTAATCCTCTTGATAAACTTGCAAGATTGCAGGTGATGTAAATTTAAATTACACTTTGGGAGGTTTCAAACTCACTATTTATTTACTTATTTTAACACAGTAATGCATCCCCATTTGGAAATAAGCTAGAAAGGAACTCGTGGTCGTCTCCAAGGGCAATAAAATCCCAGGAGTCACAGTGGCTTTAGCGTTTCTGGCGGGGACTGTGCCTCTGATAGACCCAATTCATGCCCAGGCACACGCCTTACTCCCTCCTCTGCTTGTCTGTCACGATGGCACGGTGCCTGCTCTGAGGAGCGCATCAGGGTTTGACTGCTGCACAGTTTGTGAGCAAGTGAGCATAAAACAGCAATGATGGGACTTCCCTGGTGGCGCAGTGGTTAAGAATCCGCCTGCCAATGCAGGGGACAAGGGCTCGAGCCCTGGTCTGGGAAGATCCCACATGCTGCGGAGCAACTAAGCCCGTGCGCCACAACTACTGAGCCTGCGCTCTAGAGCCCGTGAGCCACAACTACTGAAGCCTGTGTGCCACAACTACTGAGCCTGCGCACCTAGAGCCCATGCCACAGCTACCGAGCCTGCGTGCCACAACTACTGAGCCCGTGTGCCACAACTACTGAAGCCACCGCAGTGAGAAGCCTGAGCACCGCAACGAAGAGTAGCCCCCGCTCGCCGCAACTAGAGAAAGCCCGCGTGCAGCAATGAAGACCCAATGCAGCCAAAAATAAATAAATAAATAAATTTATATTAAAAAAACAGCAATGATAATGCCTACGACAAGTCACTTCTCTGCTATGACTATACCCATGTGATCAGAAATAAATAACCAAAACGCTAGTAGCTATCCCCAAATACTGTGTGAAACCCCTAGAATTCAGTATATAGTAGAATGTATTTGAAAGAGGTTGGCCAGCCAATGGCCTTAAATTGAAAATCTACCTAATCAAGACAATATAAATCAACATGGATGAATGCTGCTAGAAACTAACAGGAATGAGAGTCGACTCCTGGAAGCTCTCAGAATGTTCTTGGTTATACTAGAATATTAGATCTAGCCTCAAGTGTCACATTTACTCTCCCAACCAGAGCAAAAAAAAAAAACCAAAAAAACAAAACTCTACAACACTTATAAGAGGAAGTAATCTCCCCTCAGCTTAAATATATCCAATGTGTCCTACAAAACAGTCTGGGAAATTGGAGGGGGAAATTAAAATACTGAGTTTTAGTTTTTACTAAGTCTCCCTTTACCTACTTTCTGTTTTGCTTATCCCATACTGCTACTGAAGTCCTAGAAATCATCATTCAATATTTCACCTGATTCTTGTATTATTAATTGGAAACAACATACAGTGGTCCCTTGGTATCTGCGAGCGATTGGGTCCTGGACACACAGGGGATACCAAATTCCACAGATGCTCAAGTCCCAGAGCCGGCCCTCTGTATCCACGGTTCCACATCTGCTAATTCAACCAATTGTGGATTTTGTACGACTGCAGTACTATTTATTGAAAAAAATCCTTATATGAATGAACCCGCTCAGTTCAAATCCATTTTGTTCAAGAGTCAACTATATATGAAAGTGTTTGAGAGGAAAAATTATATACCACCATAAAAATGCAGATTATTATTCCTGAGTCCTTTTCTTACCTTCAGACAATTCTGAAATTCACTTCAACTAAGAATACTTTACTGTGCCTATCTCCCACCCAGTAATTTCCGGCACACGGTGGTTTATGAGACAGAACGTGGGATCTTTTGTGAAGGCTACACTTCCCAGGTGATGAGAGAGATTTCAATGAATGAAAACATTCCGTTTCCCAGGAGAGCTGCTGAGGAATATAGGCTCTATGACCTTACTGCCCAAGGTAAAATGCCATTAATATTTATAGTATTCTGAGGGCACAGGATCCTTTATAAATTTGTATTACTTTACTAAAATTTATAATTTTACATGCATATTTAATCTGGCCTCAGTTTAGTCCATATTGAAGTTGTTATACCTTTAATTTTTTGCTAGAGAGCAAAACTGAATCCTTTACCAGATCAGCCCTTGATCACCTATCTAGATACTTATAATTAGAGGCTCAGACTTTGATGTTAAAAGAGAGTTCATTCAGTTAAATTTCTGGCTCTGCCACTTAGTAGCTACGTACACCTACACAACTTTCAGAGCCTTGGTTCCTTATCTGCAAAATGGGGATAATAATGCCGATATCTAAGAGTCTCTTGTAAGGATAAATGAGATAGTATATATATCAAGCAAATAGTCCTACAAATGGTAGCTAATTATATTGAAGTATTTTTGTAAATAAGACCTTATCAAACACATATACTAGTTACTGTACTGCTGCTTTCTGATTTTTTTTTTTTTTAACATATGAGGTTTCAGAAGGCCCCAGAGCTGAAGAGGTTATTTCTAATGCTCTAGGAATTACATTGATCTCTTTCTTCTGAGTGCCGAGTGTCATGGGGCTAGTTCTGGAGTGGGGTTTAAGGATTATCATATGAAGATCCTCTTTCCACTCTTGATTCATTCACTGCAGTCAATGCTGCTCCAATTTCCATTAAGTAAAAGGTTTTCTCTAATCCATATCCATCGAACTGTGGCTTGACTTTGCTGAGGAGCAAGGGAGTAATTGCTTTGAGGGGGTTCTAGTAACATCAAAACACGAGAGTAGGGCTCAAGTGATTTTGTCAGGCAGCTTTTAAAACGGTTGCCCATAAAAGCATGAAGAAAGAGATTTTCTTCCGTCTTAAGGCAAGGCATTGACTGATTATTTTGAACTACAATTCCCAGAATGCCATCTACCTGACAGAAATGAAAGTCTTCTTGAATTTCATACTGAGAGCCTGAGATCAATTTGTCTATTTCATGGCTAGTAAACTACTCAGATGCAAGTAACAATACACCTAAGAAAGGTTTCCAAGACTAAAGTGAGGCAGAGAAAGGGGCCAGTAACAAAACACTCACCTGAAGGATATTTTTGAGGCATTACTTGGCTAAATGCTTCAGTTCAGCTTTCCTTTGTAGTACAGAACTGGTCCTGTAAACGTCCAATGTATGAAGCACTGTACAGCCAAACAGTTACTAGGGCTGTAACCCATTCTAACCCTGGGGATTATAGTCTATCATTAAGGATTTCCAAGGCAAATCCGTCCAAGGAAAATACCATTATTTAAGGATCTCTGAATCAGAACACCAAGGCCCTAACGATGCTTTTGACTTTGTAAGTATGGTTTTTTATTTTGAAATATATTGAGTGGTATTTACATTGTCCTTGGGTAAAAAGCAAGGTTAAAGTCAGGTCTCTGAGCCCCATTCAAAGAGGAAAAACTCAACATTGGGGAAATGAGGTCACGTAATGGATCCCTGCCTTGGTTTCTTCATCGTAAAAGTACAGACAAGAATACCTATGCACCACAAAAGATATTTCTTTTCCGATGCCCCTCCCACCCCCGTAGTAAATAAAAGTACCATTTATTACCTAGGAGACTATGACTCTCTTAGATTAGAGCTACAATACAAACATGGTTTAAAGGTCCCCAGCCTTTTTGGCACCAGGGACCGGTTTTATGGAAGACAATTTTTCCATGGACGGGGGTAGGGGTTGGGGAGGGGGGGATGGTTCAGGTGGTAACGCGAGTGATGGGGAGCGATGGGGGGCAGCAGATGAAGCTTCATTCGCTGGCCCGCCGCTCACCTCCTGCTGTGCGGCCCGGGGCTTGGGGACCCGTGGTTTAAAGCAGAGAGTCAGACTGCAGGAGTTTTCTGTTCCACCACTCACCCAGTGAAATAAATGGGTATAACATAACCAGTTTCTTTAAGCCTCATTTGCAATCTTCAAGATGGGATCATTATAGTGTCCACCTGTTGAGGCTGCCATAAGGATTAAATGAGATGATACATGTAAAGCGTTTGGCACAGGGATGGGCTCGGGACAAGCATTCCATAAATGCTATTGTTGTTAGAACCTTAAAGTAATCTGTGCCTTTTCTTGTTCCTTCCAACCCCAGTTCTAAACTGTCACCAAGTCCTATCATTTCTTTATACACATATGTCTCCACTAATGATAAATTACCTATGAAGGAAATGAATAAAAGATTGCTACGAAGGATATACACTCATATAAGAGTATGTGTAGGTTGGGACTTCCCTGGTGGTCCAGTGGTTAAGACTCTGTGCTTCCACTGCAGGGGGCGAGGGTTTGATCCCTGGTCAGGGAACTAAGATCCCCCATAACGTATGGCGCAGCCAAAAAAAAAAAAGAAAAGAGTATGTATTGATGTATGTATTGATGTATGTATTGATGTATGTATTGATGTATGTATTGATGTATGTATTGATGTATGTATTGATGTATGTATTGATGTATGTATTGATGCATTGGTTACCTCTCAGAGGAAGACGGGGACGGATTTGAGAAGGGGAACCAGGAAACTATCTGTAGCATTTTTTTAAAAAAAATATATCTGAAACAAACATGGCAATAAGGGTGAGATGGTATTTTTCTCTGTACTTTTCTGTAGGTTAGAATTTTTTCTTGATTATAAAACTCAGGGAATTTCCTGGCGGTCCAGTGCTTAGGACTTGGCGCTTTCATGCTTTCACTGCTGTGGCTCGGGTTCAATCCCTGGTTGGGGAACTAAGATCCTGCAAGCCGCACAGCGCAGCTGAAATACATAACTAAAATAAATAAAGCATTTAAAAAAACACCTCAACATCAATAACAAAGCACTCTGATGTTGGGTGACTTCATCTCTGCCAGCTTCATCTTCCTAATCTGTAAAATGGGAATAGCAGCACTTTCTTGCAGGATTACAATGAAGAATTGAGTGAAATTCTTCAAAAGAGATGGTCTCTCAAAAGAGATGTCATTACTGTTATTGTTGTCATTGTAATTATTACCATCTGGTAGTCTCTTTGTCCATTGTGTTTTTACCCTCTAATTCATAATGCACCAGCTTGCAGAATAATCTTCCTTGAACACTGCTTCATCTCACTGCCCTCCCCCAAGAACCTGCATTTTCTCCTCCGGGTGTGCCCAACCCAGTCCAGTCAGGGGCGACTGGCTGGTTAAAGCCATCCTAAGCCCCTCTTTCGCCCCCCAGCTCTATGGCTGCACCTCAGTTATAGCATTTATCACTTGTACAGTGGACATACAAAGAGCGAGTTCGTTAAGTCCAATTTGTTCGTAAGTCCAACAAAGTTAGCCTAGGTGCCCAACTAACACAATCGGCTGTAGAGTACTGTACTGTAATAGGGTTATAATACATTCGCATCCTTGAAAGTTTGCAACTTGAAGGTTCGTAGGTCGGGGACTTACTGTACTGTACTGTGAGATCCCCTAAGAAGCAAATGAGCTCGATTCAACTTGACATTTCCAGTGAAAGAGAGAAAGAGGGAAAGACGAAAGGAAGAAAAAGACTCAGGGCTGGTCTCTCATTCTGGCTCCCGCACGAGTCTTCGCTGTGACTGCATTCTTGGGACACGTCATTTGAGTTCTGTGTCCCACGTCCTACCCGCGGCGTGGGCTGGGGGCACTCCACGACAGTCCCTGTCAGCAGGCCCCTCCTCTGTCTACTTTCCCTACACTCAGAACAAATCCTCTGCCATCACGTGGGCTCGCGCCACACACATTCATTCTAATTCTATTCTTTTTTCCCCAAATCTTACCTAGTCTCCAAAACCCTGCCTGCCCAAGTTCTAGGCCTTCCAATAAACTTTCCTCAATTTACTTTAACCCTAATTAAAAAAACATCTAACACATACAGAACTTACAGTCACTGTTCGAAGCACTTTTTTAATATATATACATAGACTTATTTTAGCCTCACGGTAACTATTATTACTATCCCATTTTTACTGAGGAGGAACTGAGGCAGAGAGGGTTCAATCGGGCTTGGCCAAGGTCACACAGCTGGTCAGTGGCACAGTCTGAACCCACATGGTCTGCTTCAGATGCTCTGTACTTTACCACCATCCCAAGACCCCTGTCTAATCAATAGCTTTTAACTTCAGTACTCTAGCGTATCATTTATATTTTCATTAAAACTGAGTACTATTGTACTCATTTAAACCCTCTTAGATGTTTTGGTGACTTGTAGCCTAAACTTAATACCCCATAAGTACTGATTATTAGAAATTAAATCTTTATGTGATTATATATGCCCAGGAAGGTAGACCTCTCCTAGCTCAGGTAGGCTTCTACCCCCAGAATGTCCTTTACAGGCAGTGACGGCAATCCTGTGAGAGAAGCAGGCTGGCTCATTTGACAGATGAGAAAGAGTGAGCCTCAAAAGACTGAAGGGACTTATTTCAAATTATACACCAAACGGCAGTGCCTGGACCAACTCAAGACCACCTGACTCCAAGTCATGGCATTCTGCTAGACCAGGCTTTCTGGGATTTCTCCAAGGTGAGGTCATAGCAGTGGAGACACTTGGAATATGGACAGGAAATAAGGAGCATAAGAAATGCAAATGCCCTTATTATTAATAACTATTCTCTTCTTATGCTTTTTTTTAAAAAATTTATTTATTGATTTATTTTTGGCTGTGTTGGATCTTTGTTGCTGCACGCGGGTTTTCTCTAGTTGCGGCGAGCCTGGCTACTCTTCGTTGTAGTGGCAGGCTTCTCATTGTGGTGGCTTCTCTTGTTGCGGAGCATGGGCTCTAGGCACGTGGGCTTCAGTGGTTGTGGTGCACGGGCTTAGTTGCTCCGTGGCATGTGGGATCTTCCCAGACCAGGGCTTGAACCCGTGTCTCCTGCATTGGCAGGCGGATTCTTAACCACTGCACCACCAGGGAAGTCCATGCTTGTTTTTAAAAAATAGAAATGAATGTGACAAAAATCTTGGCTCCAAGCTGTCCTTAGCTGCTTGGAGACCTGTCTCACACACACTACAAAGGTGCTCATTACAACAGCCTGTCCAGAAACAGACTCACAGACTTAGAAAATAAACTTATGGTTATCAAAGGGGAAAGGTTGGGGAGAGGGATAAATTAGGAGTTTGGGATTAACATGTACACAGTACTATGTATAAAACAGATAATCAACAAGGACCTACTGTACAGGGAACGCTACTCAATATTCTGTAATAACCTATATGAGAAAAGAATCTGAAAAAGAACAGATATATGTATATGTATAACTGAATCACTTTGTTGTACACCTGAAACTAACACAACATTGTAAATCAACTATACTTCAATATAAAATAAAAATTAAAAACAAAAACCAAAAAAACGAAAACCAAGAGCCTGTCCTTACTTTCACTTGGGACAGTACCAGTAATTATGTAACAATGCATTTCGGAACCCACTGTTTTCTTACACAAGCCAATTCCTTACCTGTTATTCGCACCAGCATCTTGGGTATGGAGGTTTGTCTGAGCTGCTTTTCTGCTTGCTTCCTCTTCCGTCTCACTCAAGTCCTCCTCCTCTAAGCTGTCAGGGTCCATGTCGTTGTCCTGAATTCGGTCTTCAGGTTTAGACTGGGACTTGGTCTCTTGAGTAAGGCTTTCTGAATCAGATTCCAAGGAGTCTTTTGAAATCAAATGTAAGTCTTCTTTCTTAAAAGGTGGCTCTGTGGACTGGACCTTGAAGTTGGTGTGATGAACAGGAGACTGAATAGAGAGCTTGGGAATTAATTTACTATGAATCATCTTGAGAAAATACAAAAATGAACAGGGATACTCTTGTGGATGGCAGCAGCTGGCTGAATATTTAAAGTCGTGGCTCGCAAAAGAATTTGCCTAAAAAAATTATATTTATGTTACTCTGTGACTACTGAAATCTCTTTAATTCCAATGTTAATCAAAAAATTAAATAAGAGAGACTTGTTATTACCTGCAGGCTTTTGTATGCCCCCTTCTGTGTGTATGAGAAAGGTCTATTGGAAAAACTATTATGTTTTTCTCTCTACAGAAACACATCTGATGTAGAGCTCATAAACAGTCTGAGTAATCAAATGCAGCTTTCTTGAGAAAATTAAATGACTGGATTCCTTTTTTGAGCTTCCAAGGGCCTGTTACAGATAAGCCCGGACAAAGCGAAATGGCTAATTATGGACAGTACTTCAATGCCTTATTTCCAAGACCCAGGGCACTGATATAAATATGCCATGTTCAGTAGTATTTATGGACAGAGTAAAAACAGGTTCAGGGTCTGCCTTTTGGAAAATAAAAGAGGGGGAGAGAAGTAGAGTATGGTTTCCACAGTTGGAACTGCAAAGCTGATGGAAGCTGTCTTGTTCCTAGACCTGTATTGGCTGGCTCTATCGTTTGGAAGACTTTTTGATATCCAGATTGCTGTTAGGTAGGAATGTGTAATTTAGGTGGATATTACATGGAGATCAACCTCAGCTCAGAGAAAAAAAAAACAAACCCATGATAATGATTAAAACTGTTCAACAAAAGATTTGGTGGCCTTGTGAATTCTGCCATTCAGTGATTCATAGCAGAGGCTGGGTGTCCACCTACCTTAACGGAATGCTGTTCTGGGGAATGTTGGGTGGGCGGAAGATTGACCTGAATAACAGCTCGGGTCCCTTGTAACTAGCTTAAGAGTATGATTCCAAGTGAGCCCTCCCTGTCTCAAAGGGCTGTCATAAAGACTCACGAGATGGTTTACGGAAAGGATGCTTTGAGTTCAGATAGGATTGAAAGGAAATGATGTTTTTGGATGTGCTTCCTTTCATCTCTACCTGGCATTTCTATTTGCTCTGTCTTCCATCTCACTGCCTTTATGCTGTTTTTTTTTTGTTTTTTTTGTTTTTTCTGTAGGTCAGGTAACAGAAACAACCTTTCTCATCAGAGATTACTGTAAAATTTGTTTTAATGGCTTGCTCTTGTTCTTTGGGCAAATCCTCTCTTTAATTAAATAACACGACCTTCTTCCTAGTCCTAGTTGACCTTGTTGCTAATGTTTCCAAGGAACATCCTCAACTCCTTGGAGGAAAGCACCTTAACAAACAAAACAGACCAAAGGTAACATTCGTACTTCAATACATCTGATATTTAAATATCTATGGTTTTCTTTTTAATTCAAAGTTCCCCCTTGTTGGTAGACTAACATATTATTGTCAAACTGCACAGACCAGTTTGCTGTGTTAATTCTCTTATTTTAAAAATACGAATTTCATTCTACCATATTATTTTAATTTTGATAAGCAGATCAACTGTTGCTTTTAGGATATTTTTAGAAAGTGGCAAATCCCTCAAATACTAACACATTTTAACTGAAACAGTTTGTAATAAACACCAGTCTTACTTTAAGAGTTCAAGTCACTGTACTTGGGATCTTAAAGAAAAAAGCTTAAAATAATCATTATATTTCAATTTGGAATTGCTTCTTCATGAAATAATTCAGTCCCTTCAATTTCTCTTTTAAATGACATAGACTAGGATTTCTTGGAGTTAATCAGTTAAAAATGTCCATAGAAGAAGATATAATTTTTGTCATTAATGAAGTTTGGGAGATTATGAAGAGAGCAAAGGCAGATACCATCCAAGTTGGGTCTTCTGTGGAAGGTGTGATTTTATAAAAGCATGGGATTAAAGTAGCAAAAGCTGATAGCTGAAATAAATTAAAAATGGGCCTTTTAAATGTAGTGAATGTTGCTGCCTAGTGGCACAAAGTTTTTCACTGAAATTTCTGACCAAGAGGGGCTGACACGTCTCCTAAGTAAACAAGACAGACAGGGATAAACCGGTGGCACTAAGAAACGGCTAATTCCCTAGGGGTCCCCTCAAGACCTTGGGCCTAGCCCATTAGTACTGGGAGAAACACATTTCCTTCTGCAGGTGAAAAGGAGCCCTGCTTTAAGGACTCACCTACCAAGATGAGTGGTAGAGGAAAAGTTGCCCTGTTTTGGAACAAGCCCAAAGCTGCCCAAAGGGGAGCTGGGTTTGTTTTCTCCCCCCGCCTTTTCTCCGATGGACAAGACTGGGCAACCAGGAGCATTTTAAGGCCCAGGAAGTGATGGGCCCGGTGGGTCTGATGCCCTGGACTGGTCTAATCAACCCACGCTAGGGCTGTTCTGGGAGTCTGGGCGCCAAAGTCTTTCCAGATCCCGGCCACCAGCCCCTGGGCCCCGTCCCTGCCTCGGCCACCGTCTGCCCCTCCCGCCTGGGTCCCAAGTGCTTGCCGGCGCGGGCACCTCTGAGTTCTCCCCGTCCAGATCCAGTTTCCTCGAGAGGTTTCCTGCCGTCCCCACTCTCAGTCCCACCCCTCCCGATCCCCTCCTCTGGCGCACCGCCCACCCCGCCTGTCACCTGCCCGGCGCTCCTGGCTGCCGCGACCCCAGTGGGCCCTCATCCTCAGCGCCTCCGCAGCCCGGCTGCCTCCCGGTCCCGCCCCGCGTCGCCCAGTGCTGCCCTGGAGACCGGGGCCAACAGGGCCCGCCCCGCGCGACTCGGCCAGCACGGCCATGGGTGGGGCCGCACAGGGAGGGCGGGGCCGGTGCGGTCCAGGCCCCAGCATCCCAATAACTCCGTCCCCTATCTTGTCCTAGTGGAGAGGGTGGGAACGGTTGTGATGACGGTGGCCAGGGGAGAGCTCCCAGGACCCCGGGAGCTCTCGAAGAAGCCGCTCGCAGGTCACACTGGCTTTTCCAAAGTTGTAATGCAAGGAAAGACAGGGCACCGAGTGGGAGGAGATATTTGCAACACATACTGCTAGGAAACGTGAAGAACTCCTACAAGTTAAGAAGGCAAAGAATCCAATTAAAGAATGGGCAAATGACTTGAACAGGAATTTCACAAAAGAAACCCAATGGCCAATAACTGTCTGTTGTTGATTGAAAAGGTGCTTAATTCGTTAGTAATCAGAAGCGGATAAATTAAGACCACCGTGGATATAGCTCCATACTCACCAGTTGGGAATGCGTTAAAATATCTGACAGCGCCCAGGGTTGGGGAGGAGGTAGAGCAAAGACCCCCTCATATACTGCAGATGGGAGTGTGAGGTGGTGCAGACACTTTGGAAAATGGCTTGACATTAGCTAGAATGTGTACACCGTATCTATGATTCAGCAATTTCACCTTTAGGTATTTACCCCACAACTGTGTGTGCTTCTGGGCACCCAAACTGGAAATAACTGAAATGTCCATCAACAATAGAATAGTTAATTAAATTGTACTATTCCGTATACTGACATACTATACAATAGGGAAAATGAATGAAACACAGCTGTGTGCAATGACACAGGCATCTTAAAAATATATTGATAACATTGAGTTTAAAAAAAACCCAAATAATTTTGTATATAAATATTTATAAAGGCAAAATTAAACTGTATTATGTTTATGGATGCATACTTAGTAAAGAAAACTATGAAAACAAAACCAAAGTAGTGATTCTCATAAAGTTAGGATTGTGGTCAGTTCTGATGGGCAGGGCAGGGTGGGGGTTTTTAGGGAAGAGTGCCTTTGAGATTGTATTTCCTGACTTTTAATGCTGGTTACAAAGATATTCATTTTATAACAATTCATTAAGCTATACATTTATGTATGTGTAGAATATTACACTATTAAAAGAAGTCTTCAAAGAAGAGTGAAGAAAGGAAGGGTTGAGAATTATATTCCTATTAACACAGCATTAAAACCACAAATAGATTTGAACAACTGACTTCAAAGAGGCAGGAATTCTTCAATATCAGTTGCCTCATTAATGATCGGAAACACAGAGAATTGGAAAAATCTTGAGTACTCAATTTTACTATTTTTTATTCTGCTTTTTATTAGAGTTAGATTTTTTTTGACAAGGGAATTAAAACCTTTATTATGGTAAAATAATTGAACCCTACAACATTGCTTGATTTATTTGATTTGATTATGACTCAGGGATACATGACTGATTAAAGCTACATCCTAGTTTTGTTTCATATGCTTGTGGTTGATGCTATTATTTTTAAAAATATCTATTTGCTGTCACCTTTGACTTTTAGTTCAACAATGATTTATTAATTTACTGGTCAAACTTCATTACAAAAACTTAAAGTAATTTTCTTCCACCTTCCCTTATTTTATTGAAATAAATATAGTTGGAATTGACTAAGAGGCCTCTGACTGATTTGGAAATAACTTTTTTTATTAGTGGCATCTTTTCTTTAATTAATTAATTTTTTAATTGAAGTATAGTTGATTTACAATGTTGTGTTAGTTTCAGGCGTACAGCAAAGTGATTCAGTTGTGTATATATATGTACCTACATATATATGTATATATATATGTATTCTTTTCCAGATTTTTTTTCCATATAGGTTATTACCAAATATTGAGTATAGTTTCCTGTGCTACACAGTAGGTCCTTGTTGTTTATCTATTTTATATATAGTAGTGTGTATATGTTACTCCCAAACTCCTAATTTATCCCTCCCCACCACCATTCCCCTTTGGTAACCATAGTTTGTTTTCTTTTCTCTTTTTTCTTTTTTTTTGGCCACACCACATGGCTTGCGGGATCTTAGTTCCCGGATCAGGGATCAAACCCTGGCCCCGGCAGTGAAAACACCGAGTCCTAACCACTGGACCCCCAGGGAATTCCCCATAAGTTTGTTTTCTAAGTCTGTGAGTCTATTTCTGTTTTGTAAATCAGTTCATTTGTATCATTTTTTTAGATTCCATGTATAAGTGATATCATATGATATTTGTCTTTCTCTGTCTGACTTACTTCACTTAGTATGATAATCTCTAGGCCCATCCATGTTGCTGCAAATGGCATTAATTCATTCTTTTTTGTGGTTGAGTAATGTTCCATTGTATATATGTACCACATCTTCTTTATCCATTCCTCTGTGATGGACATTTTGGTTGCTTCCATGTCTTGGCTATTGTAAATAGCCTTTGAGATCTTATTTCCTGACTTTTAATGCTGGTTACATAGATATTCATTTTATTACAATTCATTAAGCTATACATTTATGTATGTGTAGAATATTACACTATTAAAAAGTCTTCAAAGAAGAGTAAAGGAAGGAAGGGTTGGGAATTATGTTCATATTAACACAGCATTAAAACCACAAATAGGTTTGAATAGCTGTATTCAAAAAGGCAAGAATTCTTCAATACCAGGTGTCTCATTAATGATAGGAAACGTAGAGCATTGGAAAATATCTTTAGTACTCAGTTTTACCATTTTTTTAAAAATGAACAACAGGTTTTTGTTTGTTTGTTTGTTTGTTTTGGCTGCATTGGATCTTCGTTGCTGCACGTGGGCTTTCTCTAGTTGTGGCGAGTGGGGGCTACTCTTCGTTGTGGTGCGTGGGCTTCTGACTGCGGTGGCTTCTCTTGTTGCGGGGCATGGGCTCTAGGCGTGTGGACTTCAGTAGTTGTGGCACATGGGCTCAGTAGTTGTGGCGTACGGGCTTAGTTGCTCTGCGGCATGTGGGATCTTCCCGGACCAGGGCTCAAACCCATGTCCCCTGCATTGGCAGGCAGATTCTTAACCGCTGCGCCACCAGGGAAGTCCAATTTTACCATTTTTTATTCTGCTTTTTATTAGAGTTAGATTTTTTAAAAAACTTTTTTGACAACAGGGACCTTGTGAGTATACAACAGGACCTCAGTGTTACTTGAAGAAATGAAAGCAAGGTTGCTGAAAGCATTGATGTTATTCTGTCCAGCATATTATACAGTTAACATTAGAGCAACTGCAAACATGCAAACAAACTCCAAGCAGAAGAATTTATTCCTCATAGCAGCTAACAGGATATGTTATATAATCAGGGCTAAGTCATTCACACTTTTTGACTGTCTCGTCTACTGGTCTGTGGAAATTGATGCTACGGTTCTTCAGACTCTTCAAGCGTTTTCTGCATTATCCAGGAAAGAGTTTATTCTGCTTGTCTGAATATAAGTGGTTCCTATGAGTCAGGAATCCACCAATCCAGCAGCTACTTGCAGAGACTAGTCATGCACAGAGGATGGAATACCCTGAACTTGATTTTCCTCCTTCCTCCTCTGGAATGGCTGTCCTGATTATTCTTACTCAGAGTCACTAAAGGCTGGAATAATGAGCACAGGTGGCAGTCAGACAGGAGACAGAAGCCACAGCAGTTATTTTAATGGAAATAATTTAATATGAAGATTTATTAACTGAAAAGTAGCAAAGGGAGCCCAGGTATCCTGGGAATAGTAGCTACAGGAAACAACTACCCCCCCGCCGCCCCCCCCCCCCCCGCTATTTCTGGGAGAACACAGGGAAGAATTTGTAACGATCAGCATTTAGAAGCTGGAAGAAAGGGGCCAGTGCTGGGACGAGGAGGAAATTCCAAGCTGATGAGTGCTGGTGTCTTTAAGAGGTGTGATGAAGCTGGTTCTGGGAGCACTGGGAAAACTGGCACCCACTGCTGCTGCTGAAACAGGCTGAGCTGCGGGGGTGAAGAAGTATGTCAGCATGACTCTTGAGAGGAAGAAGAAGCAGGGGAGGAACTGTCCTTTTTCCTTTTCAAGCTGTGTAGTGTCCCTCTGCCGCCCCCTACTGGCAGAGCCTAACAAGGAGTGACTGGCCAAGGAGAAATGAGGTTTGCAGAAGTTGCCCCCATGTGACAGCAGAGTGCATGAGTGTGTTTGAAGCTGAGAGACAGTGGTTTAATAAGCAGCACAGTGATACACTGTTCTTCAGAATTCTTAAGGATTATAGGGTGCATGCATATGAACAAAATAAAGCTGTAAAGTGCATTATTATTATGGTAATAATGATAATTTACATATGATTAACAACTTCCCAGGGTTTGCAAAGTGCTTCTGCATATGTCATCTGTTCAGAATCAAACTGGCAATCTGATGCTGAACTAACTAAAACACAAAGAAGAATGAGAAAAACAAGTCAAAAATGATCAAAATAGATAGTAATAGGGTAGTTCTCAACCCAGGGTGGTTCTGTCCACCAGAGAACATTTGGCAATGTCTGGAGACATTTTCTGTTGTCATGACTTAGGGGAGTGCTACTGGCATCTAGTGGGTAAAGGCCAGGGATGCTGTTAAACATCCCACAGTACACAGGACTGCCTCCACAACAAAAAATTATCCAGTTCAAAATGTCAGTAGTGCTGAGGTTGACAAACCCTGTGCTAGACTAACGGTCCTTGTTCTGTGGCCACAAGGTACCCAAGTGCATGATTCTGTCTTTGTAACCACACATGCATGGCACTGACTTATGATTAGCTGTTAATGGTTCTGTCACCTCCTCACTATGCTATAAGCTCTGAGAGACCAAGGACTAGTTGTGCCCATGACACCTAATAGATGCTCAGTATACGTTGAGGAAAAGCCACAATGCCTTCAGTTCAGCACTTGAATGGAGAGTAGATAAGTATAGCCCATCAGGCCTTTTTCTAGAGATATGCTCATATGTGGCACATAACTAGGATGATTAAATAACTTATTATTAAAACCCAGAATACATTGAAGAATAAAAAAAAAGATGCTATTAATAAATACAGTAAGACAATAGCTATGGCCTGAAATTGTCTTGGATAGCCGGAAAGTGTGGTTACTCTCTATAACTCTAACAAGTTTAAATGTCTGGTTCCTTCACTTATATGTTAAATTAGGAGCAGTAAATTAGGAATGAGGAGAGAAGGGCACTCTGAGGACAGAAAGAAGAGACAGTGCCAGCAAGTAAAGGAACAGAAATAACATAAGAGATGTTCAAAAAGACCCAGAGCCACCTGGGGTCCTTTGGTGTAGGCAACAGGCAACCGCATAGCTGAAAACCCTGTGTGAGAATCACGGTATTACAGCAAGCATGATTAATTTTCATAATGATTAATTTTAAAAAAAACTCATATAAAATAGATCAGTTTAATAAACACTAGAAAGGTAAAAATCAGGTAATATATTTTACAAAGATTTTTATCCAAAATATTAAAATGTTTAAAATTTCAAGGGATAAGCTCTCCATCATCCGGAAAAATGTACTTATTTAGCATAACCAGTCTTGAGAATTTTAGAGGACTGAAGCTGTGATAAATATATGTAAACACAGTTCAACAGGGAGATGTGCAGGGAACACTAACGCTGTTCTAGGAGAACCAGTCGAGTGCTGGGCGAGCCTGGAGGGAGGGAGGGGAGTTCTGCCTGCTGGAATCAGAAACTTTAGGAACAAGATAATCCCATACGATAGCTCTTATGAATACAAATTAACAAATAATCAATGATTGCCTTTCTTCTTCTGTTTTGATTCCTTGGTTTTCTTTTCTAAAAATAATTTTAAAACGTTTGTATTATGGCAACTTAAGAACATACAACAGTAGAGAGAAAGGTAGCCCTCGTCCAGCTTCAGAAAAGATCAATCTGTGAGCAATCTTGTTTCTACACATACTGTTCTCTACTCCGACCAAATTACTTAAAAGTAAATCCCAGCAGTTATGAGGTTTCATCTGTAAGCATGTAAGGATGTATCTTTTATTTTTTTTAATATTTATTTATTTATTTATTTTGGCTGCGCCCGGTCTCAGTTGCAGCACGCAGGATCTTTGTTGCGGCATACGGGCTTCTTAGTTGCGGCATGCGGACTCCTTAGTTGGGGCATGCATGTGGGATCTAGTTCCCTGACCAGGGATCTAACCCGGGGCCGCTGCATTGGGAGCGTGGAGTCTTACCCACTGGACCACCAGGGAAGTCCCCTAAGAGACAATTTTTAAATAATTGCAATAGCATTGTCACATCTGAAATAAAATTAACAACGACTCCTTAATATCATTTAATACTGAGTCAGTGTTCAGACTTCCCAGGCTGTCTTCTATGTGTCTTTTTATAATTGGTGGGTTTGAATCAGGATCCAAACAAATTCTACAGTGATTTTTTAAAATAACAGCTTTATTGAGATACAATTCACATACCACACAATTCACCCCTTTAAAGCGCACAATTCAGTAGTTTTTAGTATATTTATAGAGCTGTGCAATCATCACAACTAATTCCGGAACATCTCTCCCAAAGCAGTCACTCCTCATTCCCTGCCATTTTCTCAGCCCTTTGCAACCACTTTCTGTCTCTATGGATTTGCCTCTTCTGGGCATTGCATGTAAATGGAACCATACAATATGTGTTTGTGTGTGTGTCTGGCTTTTTCCACATGGCATAATGTTTTCAAGGTTCATCCATGTTGTAGCATGTGTCAGTACTTCATTCCCTTTTTTTTGCTAAATAATATTTCACTGTATGAATATACTATATTTTATTTACCCATTCAACCACTGATAGCCATTTGTGTTTTTCCACCTTTTCACTATTATGAATAATGCTGCTATGAACATTTATGTACAGTTTTTATGTGGACAGTTTTTTTTTCCTGTTCCCTTAGGCAGTTTTTTTTTTTCCTTCCAGCTTTATTGAGATATAACTGACATACAGCAGTGTATGAGTTTAAGGTGTACAGCTTAATGATTTGACTTACATATATCATGAAATGATTACCACAGTAAGTTTAGTGAATATCTATCATCTCATATAAAGTTAAGGAAACAGGAAAAAAATTTTATTTCCTTGTGATGAGAACTCTTAGGACTTAATTTATTAACAACTTTCATAGAGTAGTGTTAATTTTATTTATCATATTGTATATTACATCCCTAGTACTTATTTATCTTATTACTGGAAGTTTGTACCTTTTGACCACCTTCATCTAATCCTCCCTCCCTCCGCCCCCTGCCTCTGATAACCAAGAATCTGATCTCTTTTTCCATGAGTTTGTGTATTTGTTTTTGAAGTATAACTGACCTACAACACTGTTAGTTCCTGTTACACAACATAGTGATTTAATATTTCCATACATTTCAAAGTGATCACCATGATAAGTCTAGTTACCATTGTGGAAGTTTGTTTTCAGTTCTCTTGGGTATATACCTAGGAGTGGAATTGCTGGAGCATATGGAAACTCTCTGTTGAACTTTCGAGGAACTTCCAGGCTGTTTTCCAAAGTGACTGAAACATTTTATATTCCTCCCAGTAATCTATGGGGGTTCCCATTTCTCTATGTCCTTTCCAAAATTTATTATTGTCTGTCTTTTTTTATGATAGCCACCCTTGTGGGTGTGAGGTTATATCTCATTGTGGGTTTGATTTGCATTTTCCTGATGACTAATGATGTTGAGCATCTTTTCATGCACTTATGGCTATTTTTGTTACACAGTGATTTTTCGAAGTATTGCAAAAGTATTTTAAATTTCAGATTAAAGAGTTGGTAGCCGAGCAGTCTCCAAAACTGATTTGTCTTTGATATATTCCTTGCTTTCTGGTATAAAATGTTTCAGGCTCATCTTATACGTTTCTTGCCCCAACCTGGATTTAGCCATTTCTTCAAGGAGCTTTGGGTAGTTTTAGTTAAATGTTATTTAGAGACCACAATCTGGGCACTGAGAATGCTTATTGCTACTGAAATGGTAATTGTCCCCAGGTCATTTCAGTGGGAAAAGCTAGAAAATACTTTTTTATGTCTTTTTCCAAGAGAAAAATACATTATAAGTACATGCTTTTGTTTTCAATTCAAATTTAAGAATACAGAGTTTTAACTTATTTGATTTTACATTTATATCTCTTTCTCTTGTGCTGAAAATCGTGGTTCCAATGATATTAACATAATTAATTATGCACTTTATCCTACACAATATATATTATACTTTCAAAGTGGCTGTCCTGGTGTGGTAACTAACAATATGACTACGGAAACCAGTTTAAGATTTGTTTGCAGTTCTTTTTGTCGTTAGGATATATCCTGTTGGTGTACACAGTCAAATGTATATTTTAAGGTAAGCTGAACTAATTCTTCTCTGTGTGGCATTTTTAAAAAAAGAAATTAATTTTTACTTTTGGTTTAATTTTTAAGTGATTATGTAAATCATTTACATAGTTCCAAAGTCAAAACTATAAAGTCAGGTACATTTCGAGAAGTCTAACTTCTAACTGCATCCCCTCCACTCAGTTCCCTCTCAGCTCATATAAGCAATTATTTTTATTAGTTTTAGCTTAGCCTTCTTTTAAAAATAAAGATCATATTTATTTATTTATTGTTTATTTATTTGTAACCCACCCCTTTTCTCAGATTAAAGGAATCTATGTACTCTCTTCTTTGCTTTTTTTTTTTTTCCACTCAATAACATAACCTGGGGATCACCCTGTAGACATATGTAATGAGCTTTCTCATCATTCCTTTTCATGGTTGTATAATACCCCACCATGTGCCCAACCAGCCCCTTACTGATAGATACTTGAATTGTTATAGATGTGCTGCAATGAATAGCTGTGATGTTGTGATAAGAAATATGTATATTTATGGTTTTCATTCTGGTTCCTGGCACAGAACTCCTAAAACCCTTGTAATTTCCTAAGTAATAAGGGTGATAGGAGCAGCATTTATTATAATAGTTGGTTTTTGTCCTGGGTTCCTGACACAAGAGCTTATAAAACCCTTTTATAGTTTCTTGAGTGACAGGAGTCGGGAGCCTCTTCTATTGTTCATTATAAGCCTCTTTCAATCATCCTTGAGTTTATGCTAACGAGGTGACTCTTGGTTGGGCCCTTAGATAGCTTCGGGATATGAGGGCTGGTTACCAGAGGCACCATCCCTGTGATCAGAGGGTTGGCACTTTCAGCCCAACCCCCAGCCTCAGGAGAGGGCAGAGGAGCTGGGTATTGAGCTAATCACCAACACTCAATGATTTAATCAATCATGCCTCCATAATGGAACTTCCGTAAAATCCCCTAAATGATGGCGTTCACGGAGCTTCCGGGTTGGTGAACACAGCCATGTGCCAGGAGGGTGGCACAGCCCAACTCCATGGGGACTGAAGCTTCTGTGCTTGGGACTCTTCCAGACCTTGCCCTATGTGCCTCTCTATCTGGCTGTTCCTTTGCATCATTTATAACATCCTTTATAATAAACCAGTAATAGTAAAGTGTTTCCCTGAGTTCTGTGAGCCACTCTAGCAAATTAATTGAACCTGAGGAGGGGGTCATGGGAACCTCCAATTTGCAGTTAAATCAGACACAAGTTGTGGGTAACCTAGGAACCTACTATCTGTGATTGGCATCTGAAGTGGGGGCAGTCTTGTGAGACGGAGCCCTTAACCTGTGGAATCTATGCTAAGACCAAGTAGTTAGTGTCAGAAGTGAATTGCATTCCAGGACACCCAGTTGGTGTCTAGAGAGTTGGAGAATTGGTTGGTGTGGGGAAAAAACTCCACACATTTGTTGTCAGAAGTATTGTGAGTAAAAAACTGTTCATAATGTCAAATTATAATTTTTCCATTTACCTTTGGGTTAGATTCCTAAAAGTGGGATCGCCGGCTTAAAAGGTATGTACCAATGTAATTTTGTTAGATGTTGACAAATTCCCCTTCATAGAGGCTGTATTATTTTACATTCCCACCAGCAACATAGGAGAGTGCTTGTTTCCCTACAACCTAGCCAACAAAGTGTATTGTGAAGTGCTTGGATTTTTGCCAATATGATAGATAAGAAATAGAATTTTAGAGTAGTTTTAATTTTGCATTTCCTTGTTATGTATTTCTTATGTGTTTAAGAAAAATTTGCCTTTTTTTTCCTTGTTCCTTTTTGATCGTATAGTATTGATTTTTTTTCTTCTTAGTTTTTAGAAGCTCTTTATGTTTAGGGATTTTACCGTTTGTGATCTTAGTTGCAAATATTTTTTTCCCAGCTTGTCATTTGTTATTTATTTACTTTTTTGCCACAAGAGGCATTTATTTTTATGAAGTCAAATTTATCAATCTTCCTCTTATTTTTGAATTTTGAGTCATGATAAGGGAAGTTTATCCCACTCCCAAGTTATAGAACAATTAATCGATTTTTTTTCCTGGTATTTCTATGGTTTCATTTGTATATTTAAACCTTGCATCTATTTGAATTTAATTTTTGGTTTATGATGTGTTTATCAAGTTTTGCCTTTTTCGATACGGCTGCCCAATTACTAAAATGTCGACCTTTTCCAACTGATTTGAGATACCATCTTTATCACGTATAAAATTTTTATTTTATTACATCAGTATTAAAACATATTCTTCTAATTGCTACTGATTTTATTTTGAGATGAGGTGATAGAGTTCATTACAAGTTTTCAGTCTGACTGGGTCTTTCTGTGAGTCGTTCTTCAGTAGCAGCCCCTTTCTGCCCTATTAGCTTTAAAGTTAAAATTCTGTTTATCCAGTTATCAGGATGTTCTCAGTAAGCAGACCCAGACTCAGGGGTCCCTATGCCATTGTCTAAAACTAGTACAAGGAGAAAACAATGAATCTAAGGTGGAGGAGAAAAACACAAACATTTGTTAGGTACTTATCACATGTCTAATGCTGGACTAGACACTTTGCCTGTATTCTCTTATCTCATTTAGTCCTCACACTAATTCTATGTGGTGGGAATTGTTATCCCCATTATACAAATGAGGAACCTGAAGATACAGGAAGTTATTCTATGACCAAAACCAGCTAAACACAATTTAGGAATAAGGAATTAGGGAAAAGCAAAAGAAAGAGAGCATCCCCTGTTTTAAAGAGTAATATTTAGGGAATTCCCTGGCGGTCCAGTTCAGTGCCGAGGGCCTGGGTTCGATCCCTGGTCAGGCAATTAAGATCTCACAAGCCACGGCGCAGCCAAAGTAATAATAATAATAAAGAGTAATATTTAGTTATTGTCTCTAGCAAAGGGGGTAACTTAATTTGAAAATTCCATCTGGACATCTGAGACTTAGTCTCCCTCAAACCACTTTGGAAGTCACAGATTTTAGTATTTTTCTAATGGGACACAATTTTTATTTCACAAATTAGGGCCTGGTTCAAAAGAGGCATCCTGTCTTAATTAAAAATTGTGACCCATTGTTTCAGGGGATTGCAAAAGACCTGGCAGAATTATTTTTTATGATAAATGCCTCTACAAGGTGCTCTCACAAAGTTTAGTCTCTCTACCATTAGTCAAGATAGCTTTTTTTTTTTTTTTAAACAATGGTTTCATGAGCAGTGATGGGGGGGCTCTGTGTTTTTTTTTTTAATTAATTTATTTTTTTATTTATTTATGGCTGTGTTGGGTATTCGTTTCTGTGCGAGGGCTTTCTCCAGTTGTGGCAAGCGGGGGCCACTCTTCATCGCGGTGCGCGGGCCTCTCACTATCGCGGCCTCTCTTGTTGCGGAGCACAGGCTCCAGACGCGCAGGCTCAGTAATTGTGGCTCACGGGCCTAGTTGCTCTGCGGCATGTGGGATCCTCCCAGACCAGGGCTCGAACCCGTGTCCCCTGCATTGGCAGGCAGATTCTCAACCACTGCGCCACCAGGGAAGCCCCAAGATAGCTTTTTAAAAAATAAACTGTGAGGCATTTGGGGAGAATATAAGAAGTTGTTGTTGCCTTAGTTTTGGTTTGTTTCTGTCTGAAAATAAGATGTAGAGCAGAAAAGGTAGGGAAAAATTAGCATACTTGAACAGGTCTAGAGCAGTGATCTATGATGACAAATTTGCTCATGAATGCATTACAGGAAGGAAAAGCTTTTCTCTCTTAGAAGGTGTAACACTGTAAAAATAGAACTGCATTTCATCTAGATCAAAACCCCATTATAAATATAACAAATTACCATGACTTCAGCCAGGGGAAGTAACAGGAGATTATGCTGTTGGGTTAAATTAGTGACCTCGTGAGTGATCAGCAGTTCAAACCATCCTCTTCCTCTGTGGGGAGCCTCCCTACTTGATGTGTGCTTAGTCTGTTGGGTAGTATGATTTTTCTCTCTGTTCTTTTTACCTAATGAGAGATGCTTGGAGCCAGAGAATTTTGGTTTGGTTTTTCTTGAGTCATTTGAGAGGAAATAAAATAAGCATCTTTCTGACTTCATCTCCAAAAGGTAAAACTAAGAAGGATCATTAAATAGAGATTTCTTGGTTATTCTTTAACTCCATCTTCCAATGAGCAGAAAGAAGTAAGCATGAAACGCTCTCTTAAGTTATATGTAAGGAATGAGACAAGATCCTGCTTTGGTCTCTTTAGGAGGCAGGAGCTCAAGGTTCTAATCCTGTCTCACTAATCAGTTGTGTGGACTTTGATAGCTGACAAAACCTCTCTGGGCCTCCGTTCCCTTTCTAAAATACAAAAGAATTGCTCAAAATCAGTGTTTCCCAAATTGTGTTTGTTAGAACAATAATATTCCATAAAACAACTGTTTTGTAGTTTAAAAGGTGCTCCATTTAGAAGCTGGAAATAATTTAAAACCCAGTTCACCCAGCTTACATAACAACATAGGGATCTTTACCTCACTTAACAAGGAGTTCTGAAATACTCAGCAGCTTAACAAAATCATCAAGGATTAGTTGTACTCTGTCTCTTTTCTATTGCTTCCTCGCCACATTAGCTACGATTCCTTGATGGGGAGAAGATAGCTGTGGCAGTTCTAAGCATCACTTCTAGTTATGGCAACGTTATAGGGGAAGCAAGATGTTTTCATTCTGAGTGTCTCTTTATATCATTAAGAGAAATCTTTCCCAGAAGCCCTGTAGGAACTTCCCCTCCTGTCTCAATGGCCAGCATTATTATTTTTTATTTATTTTTTTCAAGTATAGTTGATTTACAATGTTGTGTTAATTTCTGCTGTACAGCAAAGTGAATCAGTTATATATATGTATTCTTTTTCATATTCTTTTCCATTATGGTTTATCACAGGATATTGAGTATAGTTCCCAGTGCTAGACAATAGGACCTTGTTGTTTATACATTTTGTGTATAATAGTTTGCATCTGCTAATCCCAAACTCCCAATCCATCCCTCTCCCACTCCCCTCCCCCTTGGTAACCACAAGTCTGTTCTCTATGTCTGTGAGTCTGTTTCTGTTTTGTAGATAAGTTCATTTGTATCATATTTTAGATTCCACATATAAGTGATATCATATGGTGTCTGTCTTTCTCTTTCTGACTTATTTCACTTAGTATGATAATCTCTAGATCCATCCATGTAGCTGCAAATGGCATTATTTCATTTTTTATGGCTGAATAGTATTCCACTGTATATATATACCACATCTTCTTTATCTCAATGGCCAGCATTATTTTATGTGCCTGAGCTGAAACTGACCACTGGCAAGGGGAGTGGAACCATGGCTGATTCAAACCAATCATGATTCTTCTTTATGGCTGGGGGGGAGGCCTGCCTCCCCTGAAGCAGAGGACTACACAGTGGGGCGTGGATACTAGAACAAAATCACAGATCTACTAGAAAGGAGGAAGCCATTGGCCGATGGTCATTGGGTGGGCAACCATCACAAATTGCTTTATGTGGTTAAGTGAGTTTGATCTTCGCTGGGTTAAACAAAGCCAAAGAGATTCCTTTATAAGAAGACTTTTCAGAGCCCTTACTGTGCTAATGTGCATCATCTCTATGAGGGAGATATAATGTTCAACCTTTTCCAAACTTATTTGACCCCAGAAAACTTTTTTTTTTTTTTCACGGAGAATCCATTAATGTTTCTGGGTCACCAGTGTTCCTCAAAATTTTAGGAAATGCTTGAGATGAACTCAAAGATCCCTTCTAATGATCATATTCTATCGTTATCTATAAAACTAGATTCAGACTTGTTGAGATGCAAGAAATCTATACATATAACTACTGTATTGGTTAGGGTTTCTGCAGGAAACAGGTGATACATTCACATTGGGCAATTTGAGGAGATTTAATAAGTGAACTCCTTCCAAAGCTTTGGGGGAACCACAGAAGACAGTGCAGGATCCCTCTAGGCTTGATGAAGTGAGGGAAGCAAGTAGAATCCTGAACTAGAGACAGAGAGAATTGCCTGATGGGAGATGTGACCTCCAGTTGGGGGACCCAGTCAGTTCCTAGCAATCCTGCACACACATCCTCTGCTCGCCTGCCGGGGATCCACATTCCCCAGCTGGAAGCCAGAGAGAGGGCAAGGCAGCCTGCTGATGTTTCCAAAGTGGCAATGTTCCAGGGCACCCGGCAGGTAGGAAAGGGGGGAGAGTGAGGAGGGGCAATTGAAAGATAATGAGCACAGCTACCCAACATCTCATTTTTTCCTAAATGTCCCCCTGGAGTCACCCTAGTACAGCTGGAGGGGCATAGCATTGAAGCCAGACAGACCCAGATCAGCATCTGGGCTCTCTCCTTACCTGGTTAAATGCTCTCTGTAGTCTACTAAGCCATTTTGTAGAGTTTAGAGCAGCTCTTTTTGTGTCAAATGTGCATTATAATACGTACCTTGCAAGAATGTTACGATGATTAAATTAGATTACCTACATAAAGTGGCTCATAATAGGTCCTTTCAAATGTCATTTTTCTTTTACCTGTCTTCCCTCTGCTATTGGCCAAATATACATTGAGAAACTACCATAGGCTGGGCACCATGAACGTTGACTATTTTTTGTCCACAGAATGCGTTTGGCCTGTGGATTGGGGTGTAGTTCTACATCAGGTAGGACTAGATGACTCAAAAGGTCCTTCTACCTCCAGGAAAATATAATATTTCTAGATATTATTTCTAATTCAGCTTTAATGATAATATTTCAACTTCAGCTATGTTTTGAAAAATTTTGATTTGTGCTACGTCAGGGCACCCAAACCTGTTGGAATCACCTAGGGAGCTTTAAAAAAAAAAAAAGCAGATTCCAAAGCTCTGCCTTTAGGTCTGCTGAGACCAATCTTTCAGGACAAACCTGGGAATCCCTGTTTTTGAAATCCTCTCAGGTAAATCTGACAATCAGCTAAGTTTGCTTACCTCTGCTTCACATGGTATCAATACTATAATGTTGGCATATTCATTTGGCCTCTTGAGTAAAAGGCCCTGGAACAATGGAAACAGTCCCAGTGAACATCCTTGGGGAGGATTAACCTGCAAACATAGACTCAGAGAAGCACAATACAGCAGTGTGGTTTGATCAGCCACGACGAGCACCATCTCTGAAGCGAAAGTGTTTTTCCTTCTGGGTTGTTTTCAGTTTAATAGCTTGGTGAATGATTTGTCTGAGCTGCTACAAAACTATAAATGACATGCCTCATCTTGATGTCTTTGTACATTAAAACTCTCTTAGAAATCAGGACATCTGGCTCATTTCCCTTCTTCTAACTCCACCACTTCTCTTCTCTTCCAGAACAATTCAGTCCTGAAGTCGTTAGGCGGGGTCTAGCAAAGTAGGCATCCACAGGGGACGCTGGTGGAGAAGCTGTGGAAGCCCGGAGTGGGGTGTCTGAGCCCCAGCCCTGTGAGGTGGCAGTGCCCCTAGAAGGGCTGCCCAGCATGAAGGGTCCGAGCCTGAGTGGGTGAGGAGAGTTACCATCCAGCACTAAATGTGTGGCCAGGGCTTCCAGACAGTGCGGGGGTCAGAGCCCATGCTTGGTGAGGAGAGCATCCACAAGGAGAGGTGGGGGGCACAGAGTGGGGAGTCAGAACTCGAGCATGAAGAGAAGGACATCCTCAAGGAGAACAGGATAGTAGCAGAGATGGGAGATGCTCACATACAGGGGATTGAGCAAATCAGTGAATATGTTAAGGATAATGAAAGCTGGATTTCTCAGAAAAGGTAGTTACAAGTACAGAAAGGAGGAAAACTAGAATAAACACATGGTTTTCAATAGATAAATTTAAATATATCCATACATGGACATATATATATATATACACTGTATGTATGCATTCTCATATATTCCCTGGCTCTGTCTACTGAGAAAAGTTGAAAACGATGATGCCCCCAAAGCAATGAGTACACCTATTCCCTGGATTTTGGCTTCTGAATACCATTTTCCACTAAAAGGAACCAGGGATCCTTAGAGAAATGGCTGATTACAAGGCTGGGGCAGAAAAAGTTTTAGATGAGCCTAGAATATTTTGTACCAGAAAGCAAGCAAGTTCTCGAAGCTTGAGGACAAGAAGGACACAAAAGCCTGTTTCCACATTTGATCATCAAATTAGCAGCTGATTAATTTGACAGTAACAGAGTATAACCCAGTGACTAACGTAGGATAGTAACAGATTGTAGCCTGTTTAATAACAGAGGAAACCATAAATCCATACAGGTATCCATCAATAAGTGAGTAACTTGAAAGTTTGATGAGGAACAGGATATTTACATAGTTTGAAAGCATCTCCCCACAAAATATTAACTTAGAAAGGAGAAAAGAGTAAGTTTACAATGGAGAAGTTTGGCAGACACCACCTTCATCAAGTGATCAAGGTGGATATCATCAGTAATGGGATCAATAAAATGCAATGTGACAAACAAAACATCCCTGACATGATAGTCCTGTCAAAGTTGCATAACCTGAATCCAACCACGAGGAACCATCAGACAAAGCCAAACTGAGGGACGGTCTACAAGATAACTAGCCTGTGATCTTCAAAAATGTCCAGCTGGTGAAAGGGAAGGCACTGTGTGCCAAACTGAATGGGATGAAAATGAAACACGTGATTCTGAACTGGATCCCCTGGGAGGGTTGGGACAATCGGTGAAGTCTGAGGTCTGCAGTACAAAAACGTCAATGTTAATTTCCGGATTTTGGGGGTTGTGCTGTGGTTATACAGGAGGGTGTCCTTGTTTGGAGGAAATACACACTAAAGCATTTGGGGGGTGACAGGACATCATGTCAATGTACAGTGGTTTAGAGGGAAAAGTGTTTTGTTCTATCCTTATGCCTTTCAGTAATTTTGGATTGTTAAAAAAATGGTATCATGAGAAAAAAATCAGTCTGGCTGGATCTGGCTCCTGTAACAAATTACAAACTCATAATTTTTATGCGTGTGGTAGAGCAATTGGGGGTGGGCAGGTGGTATTATTTTAGAATTAGTTTATTCAGGTCCAAAGAATGAGAAATGTCATAAATGTTAGGGGGGAAAAAAAGACATGTCACATGTCACTTTCACACGTGAAAGTGAAGGAAGGAAGGAATACGACTTGGAACAACCACTAGAAACACAAATACACATTCTGCTCTTTATTAAATATTTTTTAAAAAGCATCTATTAGGTCAGTAATTGGGAAATTCAACTCATTATTTTCTTTTGTACGTGTTTTTGTAATGAAGTGTCCTGGTAAAAACATCGTCTACCAGGTCAACTCTTGTGATTTAGCAAGACAATTAGAAGAAAATGGAAACTTTGGGTCTGCCTTGAACTAGCACTTGTGTCTTGGGGCATCAATCTTGGGACCTTCATGCTTATCTGACTCACTCATTGTTTTGCATGACTCCTCCCAGACAGGGAATGGGCTGGTTACAGCTTCTTAAGGTGCATCTTGAAAGTAAGCTCCTAGGATTAGAGAGACCTTCTTTGGGTCCTTTTCATCCCGAAGTTCTTTATTTGGAAACCAGAAAGAAAGACAAAGAAAAATTTTGTTTAAAGTAGTTCCACTAGAGCCCAGCATCTAATACCTCCTGTTCCCTTTACGGTAAGATGTTAGCTGGTCACATTGACCCTGATCCCAAAGTTCAGCAGAATCCTCCTGCTCTGAAGTAGTGTCAGGCATCACAGGTTCTTTCTCTTCTTTTTCTTTTTTTTTTTTAACTACAAAGCTTTATGTCCATGGGTTAGTCCTCATTTGTTGCTCTGAGTCCGGGGCAGATTACACTTGGAGGACACCATCTTGCATTGCACGCAAAGTACTTTTTTTTTTTTTTCATGTGATGGTAATTACATGATGGCTCCTTCCCACAGGCTGCTCCACTGAGGTGATCATGAGGCTGCCCTGAAATCCTGTTTTCTGTTGCAAGGAGCGCTACACGATGCTCTCTGGTATATGTGTGAGCGCTCCTTTTAATTTTGAAGGTTGTGCCTTTTCCTTCGTCTTTGTCTTTGCCTCTGAGTACAACTGTGTGATGTAGTTCATGCAGCTCTTAGAGCGGGAAGCTGAAAGAAAAATGTGGCGAACACGAACATTTAGTTTGAACAACATTGCACCCATTTATTTGAAACACATGGATTGCACGTGGTGTTTGTAGGTCCGAATGTTAATGGGTTAAAAAAATCAAACCTGAAATTCACTGATGTGTATACACGGTCTTGAACGCCCTGTTATAGTCTAATTTTTAAAATGTCTTCTTATGTAAACTATATGCTCATAAACCTGAAATAAAATATATAGACATCTCTGCTATCAAATAACGTATGTATTGCTGGACAAAAAAATACATTGCCTTTAGCATAATTTCATACTGAAAGTAAGAGGGCTTATGGGAAAAAGAAGATTGGGGCGACCCACTGAAAGCCCATGCAACTCTGTACACAGAGTCTGGAAACAGCTCCAGAAGGTAGCTTTTAAGTGAGCAAAAACAATAGAGTTGAAATGCTGGATTTGAGGGTGCTGAGGGAAGGAGGGTGGAAGTGGGGGTCAGAGCCCAGGAGAAAGTGCAACTTCCCACTGCTGTGGCAACCCACACCCCCCAGGGAGTCGGGGGTGGGGCAGACCTTTCTGGGGAGGCAGTCCTGAGTGCAGATGCTCCTTTTGTTTTTTTAATTGTTTTTAAAATTTTATTGAAGTATAGTTGATTTACAACGTTGTGTTCATTTCTTCTGTATAGATTCGCATTTTAAACTTTCTTAAAGGTGAATTACAAGGGCTTCTGCTTGTTCAGCAGCTGAGCTGAGGGCTTTTCTTTTCCTGCTAAAGGTTATAATTCTGCTGCCACTGTTCTGTTCCCCTTGCCTGGGAGCATCGGCGTAGGAAACAACCCCAATTACACGTTATACTGACGTCATTCTCCCCCTGCCAGTCGTGGGAGGAGATGGATGTTATAGAAACACGCGTGGTACTACAACAGCCTGTATGCAGCTGGTACACATTTTCCCCTCCCACACCCAGGTCTCGCACAGACCTCTCACTTGTGCCCCTCTTCCTGCTACTACAGCTAGTCTTTCTTTCCGTTTCACACCCTGCTAGGTCAAAACCAAAAACAAAGCCAGAGGTGTTGTAAAAGAAATGCTTCTTACAAAGCCTCAATAAAACCAGTAGGAACTAAAGGCAAAGCTCACTGCATCTTCTTGCAACTTTTGGGGGGTAGAATAAGTTAATTTGCATGGAGGAAACAATGGTTGGAAGGTGTAAGATTCTTGCTTTGCTGTATTCCTAGCTTCTTTCTACTGGATCTTTGTCAAGAGTACACACACACACTCACACACACACACACACAGAGTCTCCTTTTAGACTCTTCTTTTCATATTTTGCTTGAAGAATTGCAATGAAGTCATCCAAAAGACCTGGATCATTTCTGCTTGAATTAGTTAAGCCTTATATACATTTATTCAATACAAATTTATCCAGCACTCCATCTGTGCCAAGCCCCATGCTAGGATCTGGGGGTACACATAGAGTAGATCCAGTTGGTCACCACCTGGAGGTGTACTGTGGTAGCTAAACTAACACACCACACATGACAGTCTGGCGTAGGAAGAGCTTCACTGTAAAGGTGTATATAGGATACTGTGGCACACAGGAGGGTTCTACCTGTGTGTGACAGCGAGGACTCAGGGATGGCTTCCGAAAGGAGCATACCTCCAGCTACCCGAACTTAACCGCTACTTTTTGTTTTTTAAGATGTATTTCCTCAAGTTCTACAAGATGATTTATGTGATCTGCTTTTTCTTGTGCTAAAAATCAAACTTTGATTTTTATTCTCCTCATTAAAGGCAACAAGTTAACCTCATTTTTCAAATCTCAGGTCACATGGTTGACTTACTTTGGCTGTTTTTCTCTTGGGATGATGTTTCTTCATTATTTGACCTCGATCTGTAACTTTCTAGAGTGTGCTCTGAAATTTCACTTTCTGCAGGAAGAGAAAACTGTTATTGATTTCTGGTGCACAGAGCATCATCTATATTCAGAAATGTACGTTTTGAGTAAGAGCAGACCTGTTTTTATACCATAGTGGGCTTATCACTCCCTCCCCCATACCTCATGTCCTCATTCGTTCAACAAATCGTTTTTAATTCTCTACTATGATTCCTGCAGGCACTGTGCCAGGCAGTATAAGAGCTGCGGAAGTCAAATGACCCCAGATTAGAATCAAGTACTGTCTTTTGGGAAGAAACAATTCCAGTAGCCCTTAAAGAGGTATGGGGGCGAAGTATCAACGGGAGATTTTGAAACAATAGTATGGCATTTGCCTATCGTGCAGATACAGCTGGAAAGCCAGACCCTGTATTTAGGTATATTTATGATGAAAATGTTAGTGCATCTGAATATCTCGAGACATTGATATTAAACTAGGAGAAGTGGTACTTTTAAGAGGGTCATAGCCGTTCAAAGATGTAGTATTTTGCCATGGGACATCATGATTTCTCTGTTACTGGAGGTATTCAAGCCGTATGTGGCTAAATCGGCAGTGTCCAAGATCACCAGAATGCAAGTCACGTGTGTAATTTAAAATTTTCTAGTGGCCCTCCTCAAAAAGTAAAAAGAAGCAGGTGAAATGAATATGTTTTATTTAACTAGTAGATTCAATATAGTATTATTAGACGTATTCGTGTGTGTGTGTGTGTGTGTGTGTGTGTGTGTGTGTGTGTGTGTACGGAGTCTTCAAAGTTGGGTGTGTGTTCTATCCTTACAGCACCTCTCAAGAGCAACTAGCCACAGTTCATATGCGACTAGCCGTATTGTGGCTACTGTATTGAACAGCCCAGGTCTAAATAACCACTCGGAATTAAAGAGGGGATTTAATCCTGGCACACATTTAGGGAATGAGTACAGCAGATGGTTATTTTGGGTAACTTCTAAGGTCCCTTCTGTTTCTGATATGTGTTGAGTCTGTATTTTAGTAGATATCTTCCATGCTAGCTAAATAATTTTGTTTTTGTTTCCAATGAAATAAACTTTTAAATCAGAATGCTTAGGGAAAATTACTAACGTATGATTGACGGAGGCTGAGTGCATTCCTACAGAGTAAGAATGGGACCCAAAACAGTTTATTATATTCAACCTTTGATTGACCATTCCTAGAATAGGAGCTCCCTAAGAGCAGGGACTCGGTCTGTCTTGTTGGCAGATGTGTCCCCAGTGCCTGGAAGAGTGCCTGGTACACAGCAGGTGCTCAATGAATGCTTATTGAATGAATGAATGAATGAATGAATATGCTATTTGGTATCTTTTTGTGAGTAGAAGCCTCCACAGTTTAATGCCAATTCCTGGAGCTACTCTAGTTTCTCTTGGTCGTGCACTCTTTAACTATAGTTCCTGGAGAATCACATCCTGTGTTTACTGCAAAACAAACAGTTGCTTATTTGAATGACAACACTCATCAAATAGATAGTACAGCATTGAACGGAAAAGCTTTAATTGACAGAATTTCCCTTTGGGCTGGCCAATTGTTTGAGCATCTTGTAGCCTCCGTCAGGTTCTCTGCCCACTCACCTTTTTTCCATATGACGTGTGCTTTCCGAAGCTTCATGATGAAAAGCTGGACGATGATGAAGAGAATGAAAATGAGGAAGGACACGAGGGTCAGCAACAGGATGCCGCTCTTCTTCCTCGTCAGTCCTGCAAACTGACGATTCGCTTCTAGAAGGAAAATGAAAGGATTTTAGACAGTTCGAGGGTTTTTTTTTTTTTTTTGTCACTGAGGAATATACACAATATTTGCAAAATATAGTAGAGGCTAATACACAGCTGAGAGGAAGAGACGACAGAGAGCTTTACCCTGAAAGTAAAGAGATTCATGTCATTTATTCTCTGAAAACAAGCAAACAGGGATACAAACAGACAAAGCAATTGTGTGGGATGATTTGAAAAAGGTTTTAAAGTTACATAGATATCCAGCTAGTTATTTTTCATTTCTAGCGGAAACATGTGAGCATATTAAATTATAGTCAGGGGATACAAATTAGATGTAAGGAATGAGTTTTTAGCAAAGTGTAGTTAAGTAGCAAGAGAGATTGTTAAGGAGTTTGTGAGACTATGCAAACAAAATGAAATTTCATTGATCTTGGCTAGGTTAAATGTGGTCCTCCATGAAGGCATCTGGAGATAAACCAGATGAGCTCTTAAAGATCCTTCTAGAATTCTGATTCTACGGGCTCTAATTTTGCTAAATGTCATTCACGGTCCCTGTCATCTCAACCAACAAGCCATTGAGGAGTGTCAGCTACGTGTAGAACATTGTGCTTAGAGCTGCGTAAGGCACAATCCCTATGTTTTCAGGAGAGTTGTCTATATATGCAAACAAACAAGTTAATAGAAACAAACAGAATTAAGATATCTGTGCCAAATTCTGGACCCACGTGTGTTAATATAATAATGGGTTCAGGGATTCTGAGGCAGGAGTGGTGCCTGAGTTGGTCAGGAAAGTGTTCAGTGAGGATATTGGGCTTGAAGGAGGGGTAAGGAGAGGAGTGAAGTGGACTTTTCCTTTCATCAGGGCAGTTAGGGTAAACAAGGGCAGGGCAATCAAAATGGGATGAAGTTTTCAGAGAAAAATGTATATTCTGGTCAGGACCTTCTAGAGACAGGACTGCAGAGGTAGGTGGTAGAGAGCACCTTAGGGAGGGTTGACGGCTACGTTCCGTGCTGTGGACCGTGAGCCATAGCAGTTTTCTGAACATACGTGTGAAGAGTGCGAAGGGATGTTTTGATAGTAGGTGCTGAAAATGCACAGCAAGGGGAGAAACTAAAGTTACAATACTTCCAGCAGGACACGATGAGGGTCTGCCTTGGGGAGGTGGCAGTGATAGTGGACAAAATACCTAAAAGAGAAGACTCCAAAGTCCTTGGGAACCTATTGATTTTATGTGTGTGTGTGTGTGTCCACACACACACACACACACACACACATACACACACAAGAGGGAAGGATGTCACCAAGGTTTGGGGCCTATGTGATGCTTTGGACAAGCTGATTTTGTGGGAAAAAGTGCTGTTCAGCTTTTAGACATGTTGAGTTTGAGGAGATGACAGAAAATTCAGCCAGAGATACGTGGGAAATGGAATGAAACAGGGACTAATGCTCTGGAGAATGTTCTGGAAATGCAGGTATGGAAATCTTCTGCCTGGTGGCAACAGAAACAGTCTTGGGAATGGGAAAACTCTTTAAGCATTAAGGCAATAACCAAGGATGGAGAAGTAAAATCAAATCTACATAGAAGACGTCAGAGGAGGAAGGGACATGAGCTAACGGACATGAGAAGGGGTGGTTAGCAAAAGTAACAGGACCAGGCAGAGTATGTCAAGGAAGCCAGGGAGACAACTAAGTAAAGGGACAGGGAGTGACTGACCAATAGAAAGGTCAAAAATAATGAGGACTGAAAAAGGCTATTGGATGTATTGATTAAGAGGTTAAAACATCAAGTGTTTATGCTAAATAAATAAGTGGTGGGAACACTTACCAGTGGCCAAGTGAGAGACTTGAGTGGTTTGTTCTTCCTCTTCCTTGTCAATCTCTGATGTACTAGAATCTTCCATCACTGCAACTAAGGTGAAAGTAAGGCATGATATATACATATGACCCATGTATGTGCTGTGTAGTGTGTATATATGCACAGAGGCATCCCAAAGCAGCTTTGGAAACCAAATTAAGTGATCCTCATTAAAAAAACAACAATGAGGTCATTAGTTCATACTGACTTCTTCCAAAAATAGTTGCAAATGGTCAGGATCAGTTTGCCTTTTTTTAAGGTAAATGTTTATTGAACACTACTCTGGGCCAGGCCTTAAACTGACCATTTGGTATATATTCCTTCTCACTACAGCTCTGAGCAAACAGAGGTTTTGAGGAGTTAAGTAAATTGTCTAAAGTCCTATAGCAAATAAGTGGCAGGGCCAATATTGAGACTCAGAACCCCAAATTTCAACCAGTATTTTATACTTCCTTCCTGAATCAGGCCTATCAGTTGAGACAGTTTTAGGGTGCTTCAGGATAGCAACTGAACACTGAAGAATGGCATCCCAAGCCTGATGGATAGAAAACCCATAGCCCGAAATGCACAAAGCAATGATTTTTATGTTGAAAATCAGCTCAGTTGTCATTCAAACCTATGCTTGCTTCCCCCTTAGAAGTGGGATGTACTATGATGATTTTTGCTAGGTAAGAGAAATTATAAAAATGAGATCTTTTTTTCCAATTTTGTTGTTTCTCTTCCCTTTTCTTTTTTTTTTTCCTCTGCCGTCTCCTGGTTTTTAGCCCATTGCACAGCGCCACGATGTGGACCCCAAGGGGAATGAAACCACCCCTTCTATTGAAAATGGGTATTATTAACAGTAATAAAATTGTAGAAATTGAAAGCTGAAAGGAATTTTAGAAGCCATATTTCTTAAATCTTATATATGAAAAAGCAGAGGAGGAAATTGAGTTATTCAGTGGTGTAAACCAATTTAAAGACAACAAGATTCTAAACATGTTTTAAAATGTTGGATTATTAAAGCAAGTGAGGTGGCAGCTCCACTTCATAATCTTTTCCGTTTCCATCGCCCTGCAGAAAAAGTGTGTGTGTATGTGTGGTACATATGTACTTATCAGTATTTAAAGGACCTAAACATTTACTTTTCAGAATTATTCATGATAAACATTTTAAAAATGTGATCTCATACTCAGAACTATGAACATGATAGTGATATGAAAGCACTTCTCCCACCACATGACATTTTTATAGAGACACTATTTGAAACAGAAAGAGGACATATAGGAATTTATGCCTTTCTGGATGAGGCTTGTCTTGCTCAAAGCACCGTGACAACGGCATGCATGCATGCATTCATTCATTCATCCATTCATTCATTCACACTGCATTTTGTGAGTATCTGCTATTGCCAGATACTATGCTAGGTAAAATACAAAGATAAGTTAAATATATGATCATTGCCCAGAGCTAACCATCTAGTGCTTTACTGTCTAAAAAAGTTGGTATTATAATCCAGGTTTTCTAAATTCTTCTCCATTTATAGTTCAATCCTGTCATCAAAAACTATCTGAGTTCTTGACAACCAAGTAAGTGATGAGCCTTCAAGGGTGATTTTGTTATTCAGTGACAACACCAAAACTCCAGATTCTGCTTTTTTGCTCTTTGTTGTTACCACGTCTTTATTTTGTGTTTGGTCTGTTCTAGATGGAAAAACAAGTCTCCTATAAATGAATTCAGCATTGCCTTTTACCACAGGGGAAGTCAAATGTCACTATTGTGTGTGTGTGTGTGTGTGTGTGTGTGTGTGTGTGTGTGTGTGAGTGTGTGAGAGAGAGAGAGAGAGAGAGAGAGAGCGAGCGAGAACTTACAAGGTGTTAGTTACCCTGAAGCCCATCCCACTAACTGATAGGGTGCTTCCCCAGGTCACCATAAAGCTGGAGTCAGTTGCAAGGGGTCCTATATGGTCTTATTACAAATTAAAAGAAAAAAATGTTCTTAAAACTTAGAATTGGAAAAGTGACCTTCCCAAAGAGGCATGATTTTTTTTTTTAAGTTTTAATATTTTTTTCAATACTTACCGGTACTAGTGGACTGCTGAGGGTCTTGAGAGGATGGAGAGCTTGTCTCCAGGGCAGCTGAAGCTGTCTCTTGATCAGTAACTAGGAAAGGGGAAAAACAAAATTCTGCAACTACAGAGAGCAATTTTACCCACATTGTGCTCAGTACAATAGGTTGGAGAATGTATTTGGCTGCTATTTAGTAAGCACTGAGGTTCTGCAGCAGGCTCAGAATTATGTGTTCTGCAGCTCTTGCTCTGGTGTTTGAATCTGTGTCCCGCTGATTGTCCATCTGCTAAGCTGCCTGGCTTAGAGTGCAGCAGGCTGGACCTCCGTGGAATGGTGCATTCGGCAGTGGTGGGCAAAGACTATTCGCCGCCTTTATCTGTATCCATCTACCTATCAATCCCTCTGTCTGTCTGTCTATCCAATCACACATCTACCTGCTTATTTATTAGGTGGCTTTGGAGTCAGTCTCAGACTGGGTTGAATTCCAGTGCTGCTCCTTGCCTGCTGCTGAGTGAGTGTGGACAAGATTCCTAATCTCTCAGATGCTCAGTTTTCTCTTACCTGTAAAATGGAGATACTAACACATTTACCTCTTGGAGTTTTTTGGTGAGAATAAATGATTTCATTTGTATAACATGTTTAGCACAACACCTGGCTATTTATTAAGCACAATGCTTACTAAATGCTATTGTATGTTATAAAACAATGTTTAGGAATGTTTCCAGAGGTTCAGCTTAGCATAGGTTTGACCAGTCAATGAACAGGCCTGTAACCACGGAGCTTATAAAAATGGTGCCTATGAATTTACAAATATTGATACTGATATGTAATATCTTTATGGAATCTACAAGTGTTTCTCAGCCTTTTATTTAATCAAAGAACTTTCTGTGGTTTTGAAAATTATTTTCTTAATCAAACATTAAAATTTTTTGAAAATTATAAAAATGCCTGAATCACATGCCAAGGGCTCTGAGAAAAGAAGAACCACTTAGGAAACACTAGAGAAATAGTAATATAGATGATAAGTAAGCTCTGTGGCCACAAGGAAGCCAGAGAAAACTGAAGAAAGAGTAGAGCTGCTGGCAATGAAAAGAAGGAAAAGCTTGAAGGCAAGTCAAATAGAAGTGCTGGAAGCAAATTATAAGACGAGCATAATATGGCAACTGCTGGGGACGCGTAGAATAAAATTTGTCAATCATGACTAAGATCTAGAATAATGTATACTATGTGAATTCAGATAACCATATAGTTATGTACAAAACAGGTTATATATATTATATGCACTATATATACTATACACATTGTATATATTGTGTCTATGCCATAGTGTATATATACAACTGTGCATATATGTACAATAGTCTGTGTATGTGTATGCATACACATATATGTATATATATACACACATACACACACACTGGAGTTTGTATTTACTTTGATTTATCCTCTATTTAGCAAAACTGCTAAATAGATTCATTTAGACTGAATGTTGTTTTGATTAAGTGGATACTGGTACATGATGATTTATCTCCCTAGTTGGTTAGAATGTTATAGACCTCTGCTATCCAATATGGTATCCACTAGCTATACTGATTATTTAAATTTAAATTAATAACAAGTAATATTAAAAATTTACTTCCTCGGTTGCACTAGCCACATTTCAAGTTAGAGTTTTGGAAAACCTGTATCCACCACTGTGACCTTGACAGGTTCCAAATATTTAGGCTTCTGTTGAGATTAGTGATGATATTAATGATGTGATTTTGTTACTGAAATGTGCCAACATTTGAAAGATTTGTATCAATCAATGAATCAATATTCTCCAAATGACCAAGGCATGATGTTACCAAATAGTGCCTGGATCATTTAAAGAGCAAATTTGTTCGATGGATTTTAATGTAACAGGAGTATGAAAAGTTCATTGACATGGTCTGGAGTCCACAGAGCCGCTAACCTTTAAGAAACTACCTCTTGTCAAGTTTTAGTGTAGCGTTGAAGAAGAGTATCCACAATTATCTGAAAAGGCTATTCAAATACTCTTCCCTTCTCCAACTTTGTGTGAGGCTTAATATTTTTATATAGTTTAAGCAAAACAACATATTGCAAGAGCTTGAATGCAGAAGTTATGAGAACCTATTTCTGTTAAACCAGATAGTAAAAAGATTTTTAAAATGTATAACAATGCCATTTTTCTATTTTTTGGCATTGCAAAATATAGTTTTTTTCCATAAAAATATGCCATTTCTCTTTATTTGAAGTAGGTTTATTATTTTAAAAATAAATAAGTAAACATTGTTCCTACCATGCAGAGTGTGGAGATGAGAGGGTCAGAATCCTTATTGTAAATATGTTCCTGGGCATCCTCAGCTAGCAAACTTTTACTGATCGGATTTCTAGCATCTGTTGGTCAATGTAGGAGCTAGTCAAAGAGAAAAATTCATAGACAGTTGGAAGCACCAACAGGTGATCCTGGTGTTGTTCTGTGAACACTTACTGGGGATCTGGCAGTGGTGCTAAATAATCGACAATCAGATCATAAATAAAAGTCAAGTTTTAGCCTGTTATTATTATTAGAAACATTTTATGGCTATGATTTTTAGTCCTATAGAACTATGGCCATCAAGGAGGAGAAACTGTGACTTCCCCTTCAGCGGTAATTTTTGTAGATGGCTTGAACAATTGCTGACAAGTAAAAATATATATTTTTGATATTGTTGGTTCTTTTATTTAAAATCCGAAAGTCTTTCAGAAGCATTTAGATAAATAAAGCCTCATTTTCTCTTTGGCGACCCTCCCACATTCCCCACGTGCTCCCTTCCACCTATGGGGGTGGAGGCTGGGGACCGGAATGAATGACAAAGAGGAAGGAGGGACTTCCCTGGTGGTCCAGTGGTTAAGACTTCGCCTTCCAATGCAGGGGGTGCAGGTTCAATCCCTGGTCCGGGAGCTAAGATCCCACATGCCTCACAGCCAAAAAAACAAAACATAAAACAGAAGCAATATTGTAACAAATTCAATGAAGACTAAAAATGGTCCACATTTAAAAAAAAAAAATCTTAAAAAAAGAAAAAAGCAAAGAGGAAGGAATATTTGCGTCAGGTTACAGTACAGCCCGGTCTGTGGGCCCTTGAGTCTTGTAAACCCAGCTTCCTCAAGACCTGCTTTTGGTTTGATGAGAAAGTGAACGGCGGCGAGCTCAGGGTAGTGAGCAGGAAGCTGTTGGCCACAGCGCCAGCACCCACAGGGCAGTGTGACAGTTTTCCCACAGAGAGGTTCTCGTTAACAAGTGCCTCTCCTCATTGGTTAGTTCATTTGATAAAGAGCTTTTTCAACAAATGCACTGTCACCCAACAGCTTCCTCCTTCACTAGTGTGAGTGGATTCTTATCCTCCAGGAATCTCTTTTCTCACTGAGAAGAACTTTTATAAAGTAATGAAGGTCAGACTCTTATTAATGATAGATGTGTGATTCATGCTTCTTTTCTTTTTTTTAAAGATTTTTTTGATGTGGACCATTTTTAAAGTCTTTACTGAATTTGCTTCTGTTTTATGTTTTGGTTTTTTGGCCACGAGGCATGTGGGATTTCAGCTCCCCGACCAGGAATCAAGTCTGTATCCCCTGCATTGGAAGGCGAAGTTTTAACCACGGGACCGCCAGGGAAATTCCCATGCTGCTTCTTATAGGATACTTCTTGGCTCAAAAAGTTTTATGTAGTTTTGAAATTACTTCTTAAACTTTTGGTGAAGGAATCAGAGAAGAGAGATTCTGAAAATGGAGGCAACTCCTCTTCACATTTAATGTTTGATGTTTTTTTCTTTTAGTTTTCATTATTTTTATTTTTTGGTGTTCTGCTCAGAATATTAACATGGGTAAACTAAAATCTCCAAAACGGTTGTAACAAAATAAATCTAAAGCATGATCATGACTTAATGTGACTACATGAGTGTTATATTAACATAAAATGATATTGACAAGTTTAGATTTATTTCAGTTAATATTGTCTCCTTTTGGGTTAAGTACAGAGAGGTAGTATGCTTCACATGATCTCTCCGAACACATGACTGCAATAAAACTATTTAAGGTCAAGTTATGCCAGCTGTCATGATCAAAAAGCGACCATGACACTGTTTGCATATGGCACTCCGCTAGGCTTTCTGCACAACGGGGGTTCCTCTCAGTGTTGGAACAGTTGCAACCCTGTTGGCTAGCGGGAGACATTTCAATCATTAAAGGAATTTGCTATTAAAGAAAGCCTTGTTGACCGTGAGCTCACTCTGAAGGGCTCTTCCTAATCCATTTAATTTTGTTTGATAGTGTAATATTAAGGTAAATTTAAAATAATTAAAGACAGTCATTGGTGGTTCTTACCCAAATCTTCAAACCGGAAAGGTGCTACCAGTTTTCTTCCTTGCAGGCCTTTGTGTCGGATAATGCAGCTCGCTGTTGAGTTTTGGCCATATGTGTGAACTCTGAGTGTGCTGGTGCTATTACACTTCTTCCCATCAGTTTCATATTCATGGTGGGTTTCACCTATGGAGCAATTTAAAGAGGCGTGTGAGATTGTGGCTGTTTAATGCTGTTGGACGTGTTTGGGTCTCTGAGAGACCAATGGCCTTGACATCTTGGCAAACCTGTTAGACTTCTAACCTCACTCTAACTTCCCCCAGCTGCCTGGGACATGCTTGGCCCTAGTCCCAAAGAGAAGCAGATGAACAAGAGGGGATAAGTCTCTATAAACCCTGCACTACTGGAAAAAAAAAAAATCCAAAGCTTATCATGTTTCCACAGGAAAGATAGCCTAATGTTGTGAAACACAAAGGCCCAAGACCTTACTCAAGTTGAATGAATAAGGCAAATTAAAGGAGAGGTCCAGAATTGGCACTGGACTGAATCTATGGTTACATAAAATCAGATGGAATGTCTGTTGAAATGTAAACAAACTAGAAATAGTTCCCAAGCACCACAGTTGGTTTTCCTGCTTCAGTTAAAAGGCTCAAAGCTTAGATTCTTTGTTACCAAAATATTTTTGTCTGTCGTGGGCAGTATGACATAGTACTCCATGGTATAAGCAAGTTCATATATATTCCAATTACATGTATTATGTTAAATGTATATTTTTAAAATAAATTTATTTATTTATTTTTGGCGACGTTGGGTCTTCGTTGCTGCACGCGGGCTTTCTCTAGTTGCGGCGAGCGGGGGCTACTCTTGGTTACGGTGCGTGGGCTTCTCATTGCGGTGGCTTCTCTTGTTGCCGAGCATGGGCTCTAGGGCGTGCGGGCTTCCGCAGTTGTGGCTCGCGGGCTCTAGAGCGCAGGCTCAGTAGTTGTGGCGCACGGGCTTAGTTGCTCCGCGGCACGTGGGATCTTCCCGGGCCAGGGCTCGAACCCATGTCCCCAGCTTTGGCAGGTGGATATTCTTAACCACTGCGCCACCAGGGAAGTCCCTGTTAAACGTTTTTTAAATTTTATGCCTGCTACAAAGTTTATGCTCAGGGGTAATAGCTATATTGTACCTTTTATTTTATGAAATGTTATGAAGCCATAATAAATATTCCATTTTAGTTTTCTACCTTGTTTTAAACAAAAACATGTAACCATGTTATTTATGTAGAGGCTTTCAAGAGTAAGGCACGGTATTGATTGGTTAGTAAGGATAATTTGTCTTGAAACAACTGATGAAATACTGAATGGTGTTTTCTGGCCCCTTCTGCCACCAGAGGGTGCCAGAACATTGAAAAATTCCTTAGGCATATAAATAGGAAGGAAAACAAAGGAGGAGAGAGAACCATTTCTTCACTTACCTTGGAGCTCCATGTCATCCCCTAAGAGCCAGGTTATCCGTGGAGGGGGCTTACTTCTCACGGTGGAGCATTGCAGTATGACATGTTCTTCGCCATTTTGCATTCTAACAGAAACTTCCAAGGTTGGCGTGACAGGAGTTGCTAGAAGAAAATCGATTTTTCTTTGTTTAATTAGCTGGTCTATATATATCAGCAAAGCACAGAGCCTAATAATCTGCAGGGATCATTGTAGGGGGTGGTCTAAATAATGGGCGTATTTTTTTACTTGACCTTTCTCAGAATATAGTTAAAGGGCTTTTAGGTACTTGTAAAGCTACTCTGGCTGTAATCAGAATGTTTGTCGCCCAGTGTGTGATTAGTCTCTAGAAATTCCCAGGCAGACTTTGTTAACAACAGTAATTATTAAATGTTATATATGAACGTATTTGGCTGGTAGAACACTAAGTGAGGAATAGAGGCTTGAATTCTAGTCCTGTCTCTGTCACCAGCTATTGTAAGCACTTGGGTAAATCCCACAACTTCTTGGTATATCAGTTTCCTTGTCTGTGACATGAAGGAGCTGGTTTATGAGTTGGCTGTTTCAGGTCTAAACTTTCATGAGTCTAGGACTCACCTCAACGTAACTTACCTCTGTCCCCTCCTAACATCAAAGATGCATTTCTCTTATAAAGGGCCCACCAGCCCTTTTTCTTTCTACTCCTGTCTTGGAAATCCTTTTCAGTTAGGCTTACTTCTTCCTCTTCCCTATTCTACCTCACACTCTGGTCCAGAACTGCAGTGTTTCATGTTTATTTACTCATCCATCTGCCATTGAGACATTATGAGGTCGGTTCCAAGTAGGCACTAGATGCCTTAGATGCTGGCAATGCAAATAAGGAAAAGACAAGGCCCTCCAAGGAGCTGTAGTCTGGTGATAGACTCAGCCCCTAAACTGTTAATTGAAAGACCAAGTGTTAAGTGCAATGATAGCGGTAGGCATGGGGTGTTATGAGAGCTCAGCAGGGCCCACAGTCAGTCTGAGCCAGAGTGGTATTTGGGGTGGCCAGTAAGGTGGGGAGAAGGTGGTCCCTAAGCTGAGTCACGTTGGTTCTCAAAACCCCTAGGGAGCCACTCCTTCCTAGAGACTTAGTCACCATGCCTTTACTTTATGGCAGGTACCACACTCTAATAATTCAAGAAGAGAAGTCTAAGAAATTCTTTGTCTGATATGTGGATTTATGTTATTTAGAGAGCAATAAAAAGCAATGTTTTTAATTGATCTGTTCTGCCACGAAAAGCAAAAAGGTAAAGATAGTAAGACTTACACTGAACACAGCTGACCATCTGCAGAACTGAGCAAGTTCCAACCGATCGATTGGGAGCTGTCCCTTCCTATCCGTGCCTCCCAACCCCACACCCACCCACCTGCCTGCAACAGAAGAGAGGAACTTGTTTTGTAGAGGATGTGAGCTGATTGTCCAGTGCAGTTACATCTGAATTCATGCGATCTTAGGATGTGCTGTTAGAAGTTTCTGCTTGATGTCCGTATGTGTTTTGCGCCTTCCTAAACTAGTGTGCAAACTCCTTGTGGGCAGAGATTGTGCCTTTGATTCTCTGCAGCCTAGCACAACGCCTGACACAGAGTCGTGACTCATCCAGTACTAGTTTTCTTTCCTTTTAGTTCCCTGCAGAGAAAATTTAGTTGATGCCAAAGACAAATTTCACAAATTCACATTTTAGTCTGGGGCTTGCCACCCAAAATGCTGTTTTCCTTTCAACAAAAGATGGCAAAGGTACCCAGGAAATGCCTTGCTCTAGGCAACATGCTTTAACTAAAATATTAAGTTTCAAAATGGTGTATCACATTCCTAAGTATATTGTTCCCAGGCTGGGTTTACTGGCATTCGGGCACCTACCTAACACGATCACTTTCACTTCCTTTGTTCTCACGGAGGTGCCGTAATGCAGACACTTGTACACGCCTTCATCTTGCTGTGTTACATTCAGCACCCTGATGGCGAGCTGATTGGAGGAGTAATGAAGAAGCTGGTATTTGGAATTTTTTAAAGCTGTACAAGAGGGGAAAAGAGCTATTATGAGGAGAGATATCAGATGAATGCAGACTCTCAGTGGATTGATTATTCACAGAAATAGCTTTTGATTTTCACACTTTAAAGGAACAAATGTCCCATCTTCAACTGAGCTGCTTTCCAAATTCTGGTGTTACCAGCTGGAGGCCTTGAATAGTTCGAAGTTAGTTTAGGAAATGAAATATTTTGATTCTAGGATCTGTGAAATAAGCAATTTGCTTTATTTATGCTTGTAGGAAATTAAGAGCCCTATGCTGGCAAAGGGTTCAGGTTGCAGGAGGATGTTAAATAATTTTTTTTTTACATTATGGAAAATGCCCCATTAGGATTTACGTCTTTGAAATCTGATTCATTTGTGATTGTCTTGTCACAGTGTATGTGAAGAATGGAAAATAAATGCACTGATGTTCATTGCTCCAGCTAGGTGCTTGTTATTTTTAATTTTTAAAAGTTCATTATTATTTGAAGTTTCCCAAAGATGATGACTTAGTCCTTCCAAATGTTTAAGGAATGGCCAAAAACAAACAAACAAACAAACAAACCCCAACATAAAATCCCCCATAGCTCCAGAAAGTTCTAGCCAATAGCAAGTGTTCCTTTTGATTCTATCTTGACCTGGGATTTCCATCTCAGGTCAAAGGTCGCTTAGCAAATCAGAGGCTCCGTAAATGAATGGTTTTATTTGATTCTTTTTTTCTAATGTTAAGATTTATAATGTGAACAAGCCTAAAATAGTTAAATTGTGAATGGCTGGCCAAGGAAGGTTGTTTCTCATCTGGAAAAATTGTTGTGTGTCCTGGGACACTGATGTTACCTGAGGTGGAATTCAGGTGTTCTCAGTCTCAGCACTACGGACATTTGAGTCCATAATTCTTTGTTGGGAGGGGAGACTACACTGTGCATTATGAGATGTTTAGCGGCATCCCTACTCACTAGAGTCCGGATCCCCTTGCCTCTCGCCAGTTATAACAACCAACGCTATCTCCAGACATTGCCAGACGTCCCCCGGAGGGCAAAAAGTACCCTTGGTCGAGAACCATCAAGCTAGATCAAGGCATCCTGTTGCAGAAATTTGAGAATGTCCATCTTCTCCCAGCTTACCCAAAACCAAGCAACAGAAAGCATTATTTAACAGAATTCTCTCTACGTAAATTTTCCTCTCAGAACTTTTAACAATTAATATCTACTTAGTCTATTGGAATCTAGTTGATTTAGCTTAAAATAATATAGTTATTTTACATTGAACCTGTCAATATTTAATACCATTTTCAAAGCACATCAAATTTTTTTAGAGGCTCTGCTTTTATAAAGCAGAATGAAATTTGCTGTGTTGGAGACTTTTCCAAACATTTGACCGTTAGGAGTATTAAATGGAGATATAAAATGGTCTCATAAAGGGGAGGGTTTCATAAAATCCTACCCAAAGAGATGAACTAAACAGACTTTTAAAAATCCTTTCCGACAAGAAAAAAAAATGTAACATGAGGTGACAGATCGTAGCTAAACTTATTGTGGTATCACTTTCCAATGTATACATATATCAAATTATTATGTTGTACACATTAAACTAATACAATGTTGTATGTCGATTATATCTTTTTTTTTTTTTTTTAAAGTTATACAATTTTTATTTTATTTATTTATTTATTCATGGCTGTGTTGGGTCTTCGTTTCTGTGCGAGGGCCCTCTCCAGTTGCGGCAAGCGGTGGGGGGGGGCACTCTTCATCGCGGTGCGTGGGCCTCTCACTATGGTGGCCTCTCTTGTTGCGGAGCACAGGCTCCAGACACGCAGGCTCAGTAGTTGTGGCGCGCAGGCTCAGTAGTTGTGTCTCACAGGCCTAGTTGCTCTGCGGCATGTGGGATCCTCCCAGACCAGGGCTCGAACCCGTGTCCCCTGCACTAGCAGGCAGATTCTCAACCACTGCGCCACCAGGGAAGCCCTCGATTATATCTTAATAAAATTGGGGAAAAAAAAGAGTCCTCTCCCATCTCAGGCAACTAGGACTCAATGTGTATTTCTGAGAGAGGAAGATTGCCCTCCTTTTCAAAGTAATATGCCCTGTCAATTCCTATCGCCTAGTGATCTAAAGGTTTTGTTAAGACCAACAAGAGAAGGGGAGCCATCTGGAAGAGGCTTTGAGATGTGGCTTTGGATTGCTCAGATGGAAAACAAAGCAGCTGGCTCCAGATGTGGGGTGATGTGTTGGCTGCCTGAGGACCAAAGGCCCCCAGTCTGTCAGTCTGCTACCCGTCTGTCATCGTGCTGTTGGTGGTTTTCATGGTCGCTGAGAGTCAAAAAGTGACATGGGGGTGAGGTGGAATGATGGAAACGTACTTTGTCATTTGAGCCCCCTTTACCAACCGTTTTGGTGGGGTTTCCATTTCAGACTTCCTGTCAAAAAAAGCATCCGCGTGTGAAATAATAGGCTTCTGGGTGCTATTTACATGCCACAGTGGGTGGAACCAAGCCCACCGTTTGGGTGACTCATGCGTGCTTTCTGTCCCACCAACCTGTCTGTCTGGAAAATCCCTCAGGTTGAGGTCTGGCGGTGATTTACTTTTCCTTCACTTACCGGGATGCTCACCGAAGAAAATGGTGAAGCCCGATGGGGCCAGCCACTGCAGGGAGGTGGTCTCCGCCTGAGAAATGACACACTTTAGAGTGAGTGTCTGCCCTTCCTCCACGGTGACGGTTTCCGTGTGGCTGGTCCGAAAGGCCTCTGCAGAGGAAGAGAATTGGGGACAGTCACGCTGGCACGGGCCACACCACTCCCGAGCTGAGGCAGGGGTTTAGACTCAATGCAACCTCATTCATCATTTGGTCATTTACTACACATTTCTTAGAGAAACAAAACGTAAGTCAACATCAAAAAATGCGAAGAAGGGAGGGAACGCAGTGTGCAGGGGCAGTAAAGATGTCTCTCGAAAGAGGTCTGAATGAAGGGGTGGGTTTTGATGGGAAGAAAGTTGAACATCTATTAGGCATTTGCCCTGCCATATGCCGGGAATTGTGCCTTCCATGTTACCAATATTTAACGTAACTTTCAAACTAACCCTCTAGAGGAAGAATTATTTTGCTCACTTGACGATGAGGGAGTAGAGGCTCAAGGTCATAGAGGTCCTGGGGCTGGCATCTGTGCCCACGTGTGCCGGCCTGCAAGCCCATGCTCACATAACTAGGTCAGACTACCTAAGTGATGAGATCCCGGAAAACTCAGCCTTTCTGGACTCTGTTTATAAAACAGGCGACTTGTGTCTTCAAGTACAAATTGGGGGTCTTAGATTCTAAGAAAGAATGTTACTTCCCATCGGGCTCTTGCGAATTACGGAGCTGCCCATCACGGTGAGTAGGTACGCCCCACCCGCAGAAGAGCTTCTCCACCGGAGGGAAGATGTTCTCAGATCTCTTCCGATTTAATATTCCACAGCAACGCTTTCTCCAGGCAAACGTGGGAGTCTTATTTCCCCAAATCACAAACCCCAGAGAATGAGAAACAATTGGTTCTAAGCAGCTACAAAGTTATCCTCTCAAAAAAGAAACTGATAGAAAAATAAATTGGCTTTATTGCCGATTTGGCACATTTATTGCCCTTTGTTATTTCTTCAAGTTTTAAATTAAAAAAAAATCTTTTTTCCTGAGGACGAGCCAATTCTTGTCAGTGAAAGTACCAAACACTTCCATAAACAGAAGAATACCATGGGGTTATAAAATATGAACAGCAAATGCAATGAGTTTTACTGCATCACCTTAAACCTTAAAAAAAAAAGAAATAAAAAAAGAGAAGCAAGAAGGGAGTTTATTTCCTTGAGATAAATTTCAAATATTAGGAAAAGCGCTTTGGAGAGCTCTGGGAATTAATTGGTGCAGACTTTTTAGTTTGTTCCATTCCTAGGTCATTAATTTCAACCTAGCCTCCGGCAATAAGAACCCAGAATTACTGTATTGTATTCATATTGACTTTCATGGGAAAACAGTTTGTTTGAGTCCTAATGGAAAAACACTCATATCATCAGCCAATACTATGATGAACAACAAGGAATCAATAAAGAGAGATTGTTTTCAAAAAAGCATTGAGTCATAGGCCAGAATTCTGCTTAGGCAGGTCATTTGGAAATATTCTCATCTATAAAATCAACCTATAATCGAGTAATAAGGCTAATATTAGTAGAGATGCTTTGAAATGACAATGGAATTTCTTCCAAGGTTAAGCAACTTTTGAACCAAGAATTTGAATCTAGACCTAACTTGCATTGCTTCGTTCCATTATGATTCCTGCTTTACTTTCTAGTTCTCGTGCATTATCTTGCTTCCCACAAACAGATTGAAGTTTCAAGAGGGCAATAACTGTGTTTTCTATTTCTCTAAAATTCATTCCTTACAGAAACTATCACACTGTGAGCTTGGAAAGTAATGGTTTAATGCCAGCTTTCATGATGACACTCTAATGCAGGCACTGGATAGATATCTATGCTCTCCTATTGTTAATAAGAATACTGAGAGGCAGGAGGGAAGTTACTACATAAATAAATGATAGAATAAAAACTTGTGTTAAGCAACATCTCCTGATGTCATCCTTCGGGCCAGAAATGGACACTTAGAACTTTTGCCAATGTTCTTACCTTTGGTAAAATGATTGTCTACACAGGAAGCCCACATTCGGGGAGAAGGGAGTGGCGAGATTTGTCTGCTGCCTGTTTATGAATAAATGTTTCCCATTTTAAAGGGGTATATCATCATTGTCTTTTTCTTGGGATGCATGCTTATGAATTAAATAATGTCATTTGATTCTCACAGTGTCTTAAAAATTGTACTAAAAGGTAGTATGGCTTTTTAGCATATGCTAAAGAATTTTATCTCCCAAGATGAGTGTTTGCTCTTGCTTTTGAGAATTCAGGATCAGCTGCTGACCACAAGAATAGGTGTCTGAGTTCCAGATGGAAACGGCTGTGTTTGAGGCATAGAATACTAGTCGTTTCCTCTACTCTTGGCTCCTAGCCTTGCTTCTGGCTTTATAAGCCGACTTATCTTGCAGTGCTGTCATGTAGACCCCGTGTTTGATTCAGAGACAGGAAATCATTGTAGAAAGGAAGACTAGCCCAATGAGAAGTCACTGAGCCACACTGCTTCAGTGGTAGTGCTTAAAAATATTGTCTAATGTGTCTAAGTCACGTCAAAGGGTAGAAGAGGAGCACAGTGGGTACCTAAGTTTTGATGGCATGTCATCTAAGAAAAAAGTTCCCCATGATCCTCTTGTTGCCATTGAAAACTACAGTGGAATTCGTCTTTAAAATCTTTTTTCACCTAAGTTTAGAGTCAAACTTTCACCTTCTTTGTCAGAGGGATGGGGTGAGGGGTATCTTCTTTGCTCACCACTTCCTCCCCTACAGGTTCTAAAGACATGTATATCCTTATTCACCCTTAGGCTTTCTAGTGTAGACCCTGAGAGCCCTGTGCCTACTTGCTAGTTCTCCCTGTCTGGGCTTCAGACTTCTCACCCACAAACGAGCCCGATGTGACTCCCAAATGCTGGACATACAGAGCTTGACAATGAGTCGCTGTGATGTCTCTCCTGGAAGGTCACCACTCACTGCTGGTACGTCATGTTTACTGAGTGGATTATTGACTGCTGGGCTTGGGTGTTATCTCCATGACTGGGTTTATCCATCCATGCACAGCCATGTGTTACGAGGCCGCTAGTTAAGTCTGGAGCTATAGATTGTGACTGTGTGACTGGTTTATACGTGGAAAGGGATCCTGTGACCTTCACCATCATCTCCAACCCCCACCGCGTGAACCAGTTGTCCTATGAGTGGAATGGCTTTGTGCCAAAGTACGCGTGACCGACCCTTCAGCTGAAGGGCAAGCAGCAGCTACAGCTACCTACCAAAGCACCCGTAGATAAAACCTGTGCAGCTCCTAAGAGTCCTTGGTTTTTCCGAAGGTTTGGGGAGTTGCAGTGCGTCCACCCTACTCTAGGTCATCACGGCAGGCTGAAGAAAGAGTAAGATATTCTTTCTTTTCCTCAGTAGCCCAATTATTGCATGCAATAACTTTTAAAACTCCAGAAGAGAGCCAGTCTGTCCTGCAGGGACCCCGCATTCAACACGTCCAGTTGGAATGCATCATTTGTACTGTCCCTTGTGCTCCACACACAGCAAGCACAGACACACCACCTGCTCCGCTCTGCTAGTTCCCTGTAGCCATCAGTGTCATCCCAAGCCACTGAAGGCCAGGTATCTGAAAGGCACCCCAGCCTCTTCCCTCTCCAGAACATCTCTTTAATCAATTCATTCCTCTTTTTTTCACTACTATCACCGCCTCCATTGTTTCTTTCTTGGACCATTGCAATAACCTCCTTCTAGCCTCCACTCCCTCTAATTCATCATCCTCGTCTGCTTCAGAATTACAGTTAAAAGGTATAAATTGGATCGTTTGATTCCTTTATTAGAATATTTGCTATGGCTCCCACTGCCTGTAAGAGTCAGGCCAAAATTCCAGATGACTTGACTCCCATCTTTTCCTCCAGTCTCGTTTGCTGATATTCCCTTCCAGATTCTCCATGCAAATGGCTACTTGCTGTTTCCAGAAAGTTCCAGCCTCAAGAAGATACTTTGCCTTTGTCCATGCTGTTCTCAGCCTAGAACGCCTTTCTTAGCTCCTTCAAGGCTCAAGTCAAATTACACCACTTTTGTCAAAGCTACCCAACCAGCCTTTAGCCTCTCCCTCCCCTCAGCAAGCTCCTCTCTCCTCCAGATCCCCAAAGGCTTCGAATAAACTCCTCTTACAGCACTTCACACATTACTTTTTTGGTTACAAGTATGTCTCTGTGGGTAGATTACAGGCTCCTCGTACAAAAGTTGTTTGCTAGTCATTCCTTTTATATTCCCAGGGCCTAACACAACGTAATATTTTAAGTATTTGTTCGATCAATGGCTAATCATGAGTAAATGTATATACTCAGTAATAAATATTTTAATAGGATGCTCATTTTGTTATGTTAAATAATAAAGATGTGCTAGGTTAAAACCAGAGATACACAGTGAGTTAATTCCCAAACCAGAGCTGTATTTGCTTGGCTCTTATGAGGTTAGCAGGCAAAATATGCTTCGATTCAGATCATTACAAAAAATTATTATTATTATTCTTTAGATAGATTTGATAGAGAAAATTACGAGTGTGAAAATGAATCAGACTTTCTCAAAATCAAATTATTTACAGTATAGCTTTAAAGAATCTGTCTCAACAACATGTCAGTAAATGGATGACTCTTTCCTGGTCAAAGGAAGTATCAGGAGGACCCTACTCAATTTGCAGCTGTTCTTTGTTTCCTGCATCCTACTCTCCACTAAACAATCAGAATAGAGGGTGCAAATTGGTGGATTTTCATCATCTACAATATAGGTAAATGGGAAGAATTTGAAAAATTCTCCATTCTTACTGTGTTTTACCCACCCTAGGGGCTGCCAGTAGGAGCCTTGAAAAGAGGGCAGGCTCCAAGATTATGGGACTTTTTTTTTTTTTTTTTGGTCTATAAGTTTTTGGCACCCATAGAAGTTGTGCAGTGGAAGAAGGTATAGTGATCTTCCCGTAATTCAATTCGCTAAAAGCAGCTGGCAATTTATGTTGCCCAAACTGCTGATTTGCTGCCTTTTTGCTGATAAGAAAGCAACATGGTCAGCTCCTTTCCTGTTTGGGACTCTGATGGGCATAAGTAAGCTTAGGATAGAGTGGGCAATTGGTTCCCAAATACCACTGAGCCTAGATGCCCTCTGGCTGGCCCTTTGGATGAGATCTCAGTTTGGGATTTTTCAAGAATGAATCTTCCAAATTGTGTAAATTGTAGCTTTCAAATTTTTGATCCACATTAAGAAACACATTTTCTATCACAACCCAATACACACATACTCACTGAAAACTTTCATGAGATAATTCTTTTACTATGTGCTTTGCTGATATTTACATTGTCATTTACTAGCTGTGAAAACTTGGGCAGGTTTTCTAATTTCTTGTAACCTCAATTTTATCATATGTAAATTAGGGGTATGAATACCTCCATCAGTATTTTTGCTAGGATAAATGAAATAACATAAAGTACCCAGCACTGTGCCCGATACAATAAATATACTTCTCCCCTTTCTTTATAAATAGTATTTGAATAAGTTATATCCTAAAAGACTTATCTTAGGTTTACCTTAGGACATGATTATTGCAGTTTTTTATTTAAAACATTATTTCTGTGAGGTATTTTTATAAGGGAATAACTCGAGTCCTGAAAAAGTGAAGGTCAGTTAAAGGCTTTAAACTTTGGAATAATTGAAAGCATTCTAATTTTAGCCATCTAAATGTACTTTTTCTGAAGGTATTAGCTCTTCTTCAAGACACTTATTGAAGAAACTATTATTTATTACAAAAATTGAATCTTTATTAAGTGCCTCACGATGCAGGGACCAAAAAAGAGGGCACTAATTGAAGTGTATAAGATAGGAAATTGAAGTACTATGTAAAGTAGGACATCTAGTTTTTTAAAATACTGTTCTTCAGATGCAGTTCTGTGGTGAATGAAGATTTAGAAGGACAGCTGCTTTACTTAGAACACAACAATACATTCAATTTTGGAAACAAACATTCAACAAGCAAGCAACACTGTATATGTGTAATTTCCTTTGCAAGAAAATGATACAAGTTGCAATCAGAGATTCAGGGACAATACAGCCTGCCCCCACTTTTGGGTAGGAATAATTTGACCTGCGCTAAAAAGGTAACTGTGTCTTTCTTTAATGTTCAAAATACTACATTAGAATTAAGCATCAAAAAATCACATTTGAAAATTATAATGAAATGTAAAGTATAACTGACTCAAAAAATAAGCGCAAAGTTTTCACTGGGATCATTATGATCTGAACGAATTAAGAGTTATATCGCACTTTGCCACTTTCAAAGTACTTTCACATATGAAATTTGATCCTTATAACAATCTAGTTTGGTAGATCAAACATTGTTATCATCTTCATTTCAAGATGTGGAAACTGTTTCAGAGAAATTAAATTATTTGGCTAAGGCTTATACAACAAGGAAGTTTTTAAAAATCCCAAACAGATGCCCTTTCAACTGGTATACCCTTAAAAGACAGAGCCAATAAGCTTGTTACACTTTGCCATAACACAGATTCCACAGAGACACACACTACAATGACCCTTTCTAGACCCTGTAGCCACTGAACAAGAGATTCAATAAATCCAGTAACATCCCTCAGATGTGTGATTTCGGCGTGGCGTGGAAAGTGGCAGACTTACCTGAGCTGCTTCTGCAGTCGGTCCTCCGTGAGAGCAGTTGACTGGTAGATAGATGTGCCCAAACATGAGGTCAACTGAACATCAAAAAACATGAGCTCTAAGTCCTTACCTTGTAAGGGGAACCAAGCCAGCAAGCTGCAAAGCCTCCACCACATATTGTGCTGTGCTGCTGTCACACTTTGTCAACTTCCTCTGGATTCTGAAATAAATAGAGCAGACTGGTTTCTTTTGAAAGGGGGAGGCAGTGGCCCTGTGACCTCATGTGTCTCACCTCCTCCATCAGCTCTGGAAGCCCCCTCTTAGTTAGCTGCCCCCCAAATACCTCCCGGTGGAACATTTAGGGGACCACATGTGTCACCTCGATTGTGGAGAGGGGTGAGTGATGTGTTGGTGGCACAAATCTTTCTACCGCATGTGGGTAGTCCTGGTAAGTCAACTAGTTGCAGGGCTTTTGGGGAGAGGAGGGAGTGCAAGAGATATTAAAATGTTCCTGTGTAGTGACCTCACCTTGTTTTCACTTTTCTAGTTTATTAAACAATTAAAATTAGGCAATTTTTGCTGAACCCTTGTGAGTATATTTCTAACTCTGGAAACAATTTCTAATGGTTATCGGGACAGAGTTCACTAAATCACAGATTTACTCATTTAAAAAATCTGTGTATCTATCTACCCATCCATCCACCCATCTGTCATTCATCCAGCATCCATCTCTTTATTATCTAGCCATCTAGTATGCACCGCTCTAAGATATGATCAGATATGAAAGAGAAAGCCTTGTGTTTAAGGAGAATATGATCTTAGTGGGGGTGAGAGTATGCAAATGAACAATTTTTGGTATTTAATTCTCATTACTGGACAAATTGAGATAGACTTTATTTCATTTTTCTGGGGACACACAGCAAAATACAAGTAGACTTATGTTTAGAAAATAGAGGTTAGTCTGCAATGTTTAGAAAATTGTAAAGGAAATAATATTTACTGGTTCTAATTGAAATGTGTTAGTACTCTTAAATGTGTTGATAGTTTGGGTAGGGAACATTATATCCATCAAAAATGTCTTTCAAATATTTTACCTATTTTAACAGGTAGAAAGAGAGTAAAAAACTGAGAGAAAAATTGTTTCCTGTAGAGTTTAGCAGGATATAATGTCCTCTTTCTCAAATTGTTTGTTTAAATGCCTTGGGCCCCCAGCTGAAAAAAAAGCAGATTGGTAGGGTCCACTCCAGATTGATTAAATGAGAATTTCACTGGAATGAGGAGCTACTGGTATGTCTAACAAGGTCTCCAGGTATCAGAAGGCAAGTGTGAGCAGCGCTGATGGTGAGGGTTTTCTGGAATTGAACCCATGAGATGTGAGAGGTAGCCCTGTCTCTGCTACCGGCTGGTGTGGCTATAGGGCCATAGAAGGTTCTCCATAAATGCTTGTTGAATATATTGATATGTATGGAAGCAGGGCATCAGTAGTTTGCATCGTACCATTTTTCAAAAGAGAGAATTGAGGAGTTTGGTCGAGATGACACAGTGACTTAGTGGCAGAACTGAGAATACAAACCAAGACTTCTGAGTATTTGGTCTGATTTCCTTTTTTTCCCCCATAAGATTCCCTCCAGGGACTTCAAGTTTTTATATTTAAGGCTCCAAGGCTGTCTAAGCATTTGATTTTCCTGCTCATGTCTTGTCCTTGCTTTAGAGTGACACTTGATCTGTCTGTACCCCCTTAAGGCAGCCCAAGGAAAGTGCATATAAGGTGTCTCTGGGCCTCCCTTGGAAGGTGTGAACTAGCCTGTGGCTGGTTAATACTTTCCCACGTTTGTTTTCACCTAGAAGAATACTGGTTCCTTATAGAATTTTCTAACACTTCCTGTCAAAGCACATGAGGAAAAGGCTGTACTTTTCTTCTTGACACAATGGTAAAGCCTCATAAAGCCAGAAACATGTCTGGACTTAATTACTGGTTGATTTTCCAGATCTTGAGCTTATCATCTAAGTTGAATGTATGAGGAGGTAAAAAAAAATCACTTTGACAAGAAACAAAGGTAGAAGTGTCATCTTGGGAGTTCTCATTTTAAGCCAGTGGAAAAAAATCTTGGACCCGGTCTGAACTAAATTCAGGTAGGGCCTGGAGAAGGGTCACTTTGCTTCTCTCTTTTCCAGTAGTGGTTTTCTGTAATTTTCTATTTGGTAAAAATGTGGAGAAACAGGTGGAAGTAACAGAATGAATACAAGACTCAGGTGACCAGAGAATAAAACGTTCTGAGACTGACCTAAATTTACAGTGTAGTTTGTCCCAGATCTACTGATTTAATGTGGTTTTAGTGCAATATCTGTGAATCGAATGGTCTTTTGAGAATGGATTCACATGAAATTTGCCAAGTGTTCGTTTCACTGTAGACAGGTAGTCTTTCTCATTCTCTTTCGAAAACACAAATCTGATATGTTATTCTTCTGCTCAAAAACCTTTAGTGGTTCCCTTTTGCCTGAAGGTTATAGTGCAAATTCTTTAGCAGATCATTCAAGGCCAATCACACCCTGGCCACCTTTTCAGCCTCCTTTCCCTCCATTCCCCATACTCATAGAAAATTCTTGTCCTATTTCAAGCATCCAGTACGTCTATATCGTCATGGTTCACACTGGGTTGTAGTTTGTACTGCCCTCTCTGCCTAAAATGGCTTTCTCTTTCTGGGGTGATTCTATTTGTCTTCTGAGGCCCAGATTGATTGGCACTTCTCAGAGAGGAATAGTAACTAGTGATTAAGAATGTGGACTCTGGAACCAGTCTCTCTGGAATCAAAGCCTCGGTTTTCTCACCTGTGAAATGGGTAGAATGACAGCATCCACTCACATGGTTGATGTGGGAATTAAAGGACAAAGGATACATAGTAAATACTATATGAGTTAGCTGTTGCTATCCTCTAGTCTCCCAGGAAAAAAATCAGTTCTCCACTTTTCTTTGCCCCCATGATAATTTCTGTTTTTATCATACTAGCTGTTATTCTGATTTCTATTACATTTAGTTGAGTATCCATGTATCTCCCTTGCTAGCCTCTGAGCCCCCGAAGGAAGAGTTTGTTTCTTATTTACTTTAGTGTTCCTGAAGCCTGACACAGACCATTTCATAGTGTAGTTTATTTTTTATTCTTCTTTTAAAAATTGAAATATGGTTGATTTACAATGTTGTGTTAGTTTCTGGTGTACAGCAAAGATATATATATATATGGTATACATATGTATATATGTATACCTTTTTCAGATTCTTTTCCATTATAGGTTGTTACAAGATATTGAGCGGAGCTCCCTGTGCTATACAGTAGGTCCTTGTTGGTTATCTATTTTATATATAGTAGTGTATATATAATCCCAAACTCCTAATTTATCCCTCCCCTCCCTTTCCCCTTTGGTAGCCATAAACTGATTTTCTATGTCTGTGAGTCTATTTCTGTTTTGTAAATAAGTTCATTTGTAGCATTCGTTTAGATTCCATATATAAGTGACATCATGTGATATTTGTCTTTCTCTGTCTGACTTACTTCACTTCATATGATAATCTCTAGGTCCATCCATGTTGCTGCAAATGGCATTATTTCATTCTTTTTTATCACTGAGTAATATTCCATTGTATGGATATATCACATCTTATTTATCCATTTATCTGTTGATGAACATTTAGGTCAATTCCATGTCTTGGCTATTGTAAATAGTGCTGCAATGAACATTGGGTGCATGTATATTTTTGAATTACAGTTTTCTCCAGATATATGCTCAGGAGTAGGATGGCAGGATATGTGGTAGCTCTATTTTTAGTTTTTTCAGGAACCTCCATACTGTTCTCCATAGTGGCTGTATCAATTTACATTCCCACCAACAGTGCAAGAGGGTTCCGTTTTCTCCACACCCTCTCCAGCATTTATTGTTTGTAGAATTTTTGATGATGGCCATTCTGACTGGTGTGAGGTTATACCTCATCGTAGTTTTGATGTGAGTTTCCCTAATAATTAGCAATCTTTTTAAAATTTACTTTTTATTTTTTAAATTATTTATTTATTTATTTATTGGCTGCATTTGGGTCTTCATTGCTGTTCGTGGGCTTTCTCTAGTGGAGAGCGGGGGCTACTCTTCGTTGTGGTGCGCGGGCTTCTCATTGTGGTGGCTTCTCGTTGCGGAGCATGGGCTCTAGGCCTGAGGGCTTCAGTGGTCGTGGCACGTGGGCTTCAGTAGTTGTGGCTTGCAGGCTCTAGAGTGCAGGCTCAGTAGTTGTGGCACATGGGCTTAGTTGCTCTGCAGCATGTGAGATCTTCCCGGACCAGGGCTCAAACCCGTGCCTCCTGCATTGGCAGGTGGATTCGTAATCACTGCTCCACCAGGGAAGCCCCATAATTAGTGATCTTGAGCATCTTTTCATGTGCCTGTTGTCCATCTGTATGTCTTCTTAAAGAAATGTCTATTTAGGTCTTCTGCCCACGTTTTGACTGGGTTGTTTGTTTTTTTGATATTGAACTGTATGAGCTATTTGTATATTTTGGAAAATAATCCCTTGTCAGTCGCACTGTTTGCAAATATTTTCTCCCATTCCATAGGTTGTCTTTCTTTTGGTTTTCTTTGCTATGCAAAGGAAAAAATTAAGTTTAATTAGGTCCCACTTTTTTTTTTTTTAATTGGGGTATAGTTGCTTTACAATGTTGTGTAAGTTTCTACTGTACAGCAAAGTGGAGTCCCTGTGCTATACAGCAGGTTCTCATTAGTTATCTTATACATATTAGTGTATATATGTATATATGTCAATCTCAATCTCCCAATTCATCCCCCTTGTTTATTTTTGCTTTTATTTCCATTACTCTAGGAGATGGATCCAAAAAATATAGCTGTGATTATGTCAAAGAGTGTTTTGCCTATGTTTTCCTCTAAGAGTTTTATAGTATCTGGTCTTACATTTAGGTATTTAACCCATTTTGAGTTTATTTTTGTATATGGTATTAGAGAATGTTCTAGTTTCATTCTTTTACATGTGGCTGTCCAGTTTTCCCAGCACCACTTACTGAAGAGACTATCTTTTCTCCATTGTATACTCTTGGCTTCTTTGTCATAGATTAATTGACCATAAGTGCGTGGGTTTATTTCTGGGCTTTCTATCCTGTTTCATTGATCCATGCATCTGTTTTTTGTGCCAGTACCATACTGTTTTGATTACTATAGCTTTGTTGTTTAGTCTGAAGATCATAGTTATTTAAAAAATAGCTTTATTTAGATATAACTGACATAATGAATTGTACATATTTAACATGTACAATTTGATAAATGTTGACATGTGTATACACCCATGAAATCATCATTACAATCAAAATGGTGAACTATCCATCGCCCCCTAAAGTTTCCTCCTGCCCATTGTAATCCTCTCCTTCCCTCTTTACCTTCCCTCTTCAGGCAACCACTGATCTACTTTCTGTCACTGTTCTTCCATTTGGCATGATTATTTTGAGGTTCATCTCAAAATAATTTGTCAAGGGTTTATTCCTTTCTATGGCTGGGTAGTAGCACATGATATGAATTTACCACAGTTTGTTTGCCCATTCACCTGTAGATGGACTTCTGGTTGTTTACCATAGGATAGGGTTAAATAATTTTTTATTAAACTGAATCAGCTGTAGCAAAACTTTAAATAAGGGGAACCTGGTGTGTTTCCACACCCGCTTTTTGTGATAATCTCCTAATTCAGAGAAAAAGCTCAAGGTTGGCAAGAGATGTTAAAGTAAATGCCAGTCCTTAGTTGGCACCTGGAGTGTACACTCAGGTGTGCTACCCAGATTCTCCATCCATCTCCCAGAGGCTGGGAGGCTGGGACGTGTCAGCTGGCTCCTTCTCTGAGAATTGCCTTCAGTGGGGTCCCACACACAATCTCCATCTCAGCATCTGTTTTCCAGGGAACCTGACCCACAACAGCACCTGAAATAGGTTGTCAAATGAGTGAGTGAATGAAAGTATGAATGAATTCTCCATCTGAGATAGAAACACCGCTCTTTTTCTCTGAGCCTAGAAGGATGCTTGTCTTACAATTTTTTTCAGAGCATTAAAGATCTTACTTTAAATTGCCCTGTGGGAGATGATGAGTATATCTTATTCACCCATGGATGTGCTATCAACTGGTCGCCAACCTTGAGAAATGTCACAGTAGTCCACTGGACTCAGAAATGACAAATGGTCCGTGGGGGAAATGCTGCAAGGCAGGCTCTGAGTGACATGCCCTTGTGGTTTTCATGGTCCTTCCCCCTCTCAACACCCCCACTTCAGCCTGCAGCCCACAGGGGCTCAGCAGGGGAAGGGAGCAGTTTGTGCCTGCTTAGCAAGTGGAGGGAAAAGGTGAGGTCAGAGCATAGTGGTCAAGGAGTGACCTTCTACCTATTTTCTCATGGAAAAGTGTCTACTGACCACGTTGTATGTGGGAGGTCTCATAGCTGATAGCCCATTTGTCACTTTGATCTGCGTTTCATGAAATCCCCATGGTATGTTTTCGTACTCATAGGAAGTAGCATTTGATGGGGTCGTGGTGTTGGGACAGATTTGAGAGAAATAAACAAACATCATCACCCTGATCAACCTAGGTTGTCAGGAAGAAAAAAAATTCTGAAAAGGAGATTTATCAAGTAGGTGAAAGATGGACTGTTTTAAGGGTCAGAAAGGATAGGGGATTTCCCCATGCGCAGAAAGAAGCCCCTGGGGTTTTTGTTGCAATTACAAGAGGGGCCTAAACTTTCTTCTTGACCTTTCATGGCTCCTGTGAAGAATCTGTGACCTTTCCCAAAGCCAGGGCCAGAGGTGGCCTGGCCTGCATTTCCCAGCAGATGCAGGATGCCCAGTTCACACCTTGGCGGGATTCTCCGAGCACTGTTGTCGACTTACACAGAGTGGTTGGGGAGTTTGCAAACCAGAGCAGCAGCCTCTGTAACTAGTTATTGATTGAGAAAAGGGCTTCCTAGGAGCAGCAAAGCTTAGCGGGATGAATAAGGGGTGGTGGGGCAGACAGACCCGGACTTGTCCACTGGGCCCTGTCACTAGCAGCGCTGTGGTCCGGAGAAGACTACTTGTCTCTTGGTATCAGTGTCCTCATCTGTAAAATGGGAAGAGTAATGACAGCATAAGGTGACTGGGAGGTATGGATCAAACACGTTATCCATCGTGCCCAGCACGGCGGCACATCCAAGATCCTCCATCAATCTGCAGACCTCAGGGAGCTGGGACTGCATCTTGTCCCCACAGCAACCACAGCAGGTGAGACGTTCCTGGAAAACGAAAGCGCCAGCTCAGCTTTTGTTCTTAAGGCTTCTGCCTACAACCTAATCAAATGGATCATTCTGAAAACAGAACTCAAGTAAGAGCTGATTTCAGAAGGAAATTGTGGTTTGGGGGAATGTACCGCAGAACAGCGAGCTCCAGCTTCAGATCTTAGCTCACAGATCTCCCAGGACAAGTGACTTCCCCTGGTGTCTTCATGTGCAAATGAAGGGGTTGGATGAGAGCAATTGTTTTCCAACTGTGTTCTGAAGAACCCATTTATCCCCCAGGTGCCTCAGGGTTCTGCAATATTTTCCTTAAAATTTCTTTCAAAAATATTTCAAACTATTTGTCCAGGCTCTGGAACCAGGCTGACATGGCTGGGATCTTAGCTCCAACAGATCCAGCCATGTGACTTTGGGCAGGTTGTAGAATCTAAGACTCAGCTTCCTCTTTTGTAAATTGGGAATAATAATAGTATCTTGAAAATAGGGTTGTCGAGAAGATTAAAGAGGTTTGTTTACGAGCTAAGCCCTCACTAAATGCTGGCTGTCATTTTGCCACCTACTGGACATCACCAATCTCTTCATTTGTTATGCAGTAGGAATGGTTTCTGTGCTGGACTCTGGGCTTAGAACAAAATTCAAATGCTTCACCGTGGTCCACAACAGAGGCTGGCAAACTTTTTCGGTAAAGCGTCAAGAAGTAAATATTTCAGGCTTTGAGGGTCTTGTGTCCTCTTGTACTCACCTCTGCCCTTGTATCCAGGAAGCAGCTGTAAGCAATATGTCAATGAATGAGCATGGCCATGTGCCAATAAAACTTTATTATAATTATAAAACTAAACTTAAAATAAAACTAAAAAAAAACAAAAAAACTTTATTATAGAGACTGGAATTTGGATTTCCTATAATTACTGAGTTGTGTCCCGACATAATATTCTTTTTTTTAAATTGAAGTATAGCTGATTTACAGTGCTGTGACAAGCTCTGCTGTACAGCAAAGTGACTCAGTTTTACACATATATACACATTCTTTTTTTAATACTCTTTTCCATTATGGTTTATCCCAGGAGACTGGATATAGTTCCCTGTGCTATACAGTAGGACCTTATTGTTTATCCATTCTAAATGTAATAGTTTGTATCTACCAACCCCAAATTCCCAGTCCATCCCTCTCCCTCCGCTCCTCCCCCTTGGCAACCACAAGTCTGACCTCTGTGTCTGTGAGTCTGTTTCTGTTTTGTAGATAAGTTCATTTGTGCCATATTTTAGATTCCACATGTAAGTGATACCATATGGTGTTTGTCTTTCTCTTTCTGAGTGACTTCACGTAGTATGATAATCTCTAGTTGCATCCGTGTTGCTGCAAGTGGCATTATTTTGTTTTTTTTATGGCTGACTAGTATTCCATTGTATATAGATATGTACACCACATCTTCTTTATCCATTCATCTGTCCATGGACATTTAGGTTGTTTCCATGTTTTGGCTATTGTGAATAGTGCTGCTATGAACATAGGGGTGCTTGTATCTTTTTGCACAATATTCTTCTTTTGATGTTTTTCGACCATTTAAAATTGTAAAAACGTTCTTAGCTTGTGGGCTGGACAAACACAGGGCTGTAGGCCAGATTCTGCAGAGCCCTGGTGTACAGGGCCCTGTGTTTCTGGGTCTGCCTTCCTCTCCAGCCTCATTTCCCCCCCACTTCCTGCCACGCTCATGAAGGTTTAGCCCACTGACCCCCTTTGTTCTAACCCTTAGCTTCTTCCCACGTGGGGGCTTTTGCACTCATCCTGTCTCCCCAGGATCCTCCTCATTTAGCTCTTCACCACCACCAGCTTCTACTCAAGCCTCCACTGCTGCTTTCATTGCCACTGCTCAGGTACACCAAAGCTGGCCATCCCATCTCAAGTAGGATCCCCTGCCCCGCATCCCTTCCAAATGTACTGTCTATCATCTAACCCATTTTTCTCCTAAACAACATGGATCAACACCTGTAATTATGTTGTTTATTTGTGGATTCATTGTCTATCTCCCAAATTCACGAAAGCAGGGACCTTGCTTTTTGATTTGCCGCTGTACCTCCACCTGCCACCTGCTAGGAACGTAGCATTCAATCAGTGTTGTAGAATGAAGGATAAGTCCACAACCTCAGGATCTTAGTATCTTAATTTCTCTCATGCGAGTTAATAATACCTGATCTCCTTACCTTGAAAAATTGTTTTGAGGATCAAATGAGAATGTGCTTTTAAAACTATAAACAATTATACTTGGGGAAGGTGGTAAAATCATTAGGGCAGCCTCTTAGACAAATCACAGAATTCAACAAACACCCCAACTTTTACCATTCTCCTCTTACTACAGAAGCTAAATTATGGGGCAAGTAGTAAAGTGACACCAGTGTGAATGAGGCTGTTTTATTCCTTGTCCCTGATATTCCCCATAGACAAGAGGAATGGCTAGATGAGTGATTTCATCTTGGCCTTAGCAAAAGCGATTATTTTTTTATTTTATTTTTTTAAAATTTTCTGGTAGCCACATTTTTTTTTTTTAATTTTATTTATTTATTTATTTATGGCTGCGTTGGGTCTTCGTTTCTGTGCGAGTGCCTTCTCCAGTTGCGGCAAGCGGGGGCCACTCTTCATCGCGGTGCGCGGGCCTCTCACTATCACGGCCTCTCTTGCTGCGGAGCACAGGCTCCAGACGCGCAGGCTCAGTAGTTGTGGCTCACGGGCCTAGTTGCTCCACGGCATGTGGGATCTTCCCAGACCAGGGCTCGAACCCGTGTCCCCTGCATTGGCAGGCAGATTCTCAACCACTGCGCCACCAGGGAAGCCCAGTATTAGGTATTTTACATTATCCTATTTGATACTCTTAAGAATGCTCTAAAAAATCATTATGTGCCCATTTTTCCAGGTGAAATGAGTTTAAGGGATCTAGGAAGTAGCTGAGCCAGGATCTGAACATGGCTCTATCTGACTCTGGAATTAGGGGTTCTTCTCTGGTACAATATCAAGTTCCTCTCCAGTGGTACAAAGACTTTCTGAACTGTCCCATCAATACAATGACAACCAGCAAGCTACATAAACCTTGGCATCCTTTCATGGTCAGGAGCAAGCCATCTGGGTTTTACATGTTTATTTTGGGCAAAATGATGCATTCTCTTTCTTCCAAAGGAAAACTGCTTTTTGGTCCTCAAACAACTTTCCAAAAAAAATTAATTTTTTTTTTTTTGCTGATTTAAGCTTAAACAGATCCAAAGCACAATGATTCGTTTTCTTTGGATGTGCAGGCCGCCTGTACACATATCACAAAAGGGCAAAATGAGCTTGGGAAACTGTCAAGCAGAGAACAGCCGAGAAGCAGCCCCAAGGCTAACCATAGCTTGGTCTTTTGTCAGATCTGAGCATTAGCTGTTAAGTTTCCTCAGGAAGTAAACCCTGCGAGGGTACTAGCCAGTTGTGCCAATGAAAATCTGTGTTCATGTTCTCGGTATACATTTGCATACATGGCTTATTTTAAAACCTATTAGCTTAACATATCATTACTTCAGAAATGGGGTCTATGGCTTTTAGTAGTGCGGAACCCAGTTTGAACTGGAATTGTCCTCTCTCTGACCCAAATTCTTTCTCTATGCATCATTCCTGGTACACCTCCTCCGGGTGGGCAGTGGTGAGGGACGAAGCCTCGCACGTGGGGCGGAGGAAGCATTTTGGAGCTCGCTCTTTCACTCCTGGGTGGGTTTTCACCTCTCCAGCCAGGATGGCTCAGAGAGATGCCCAACCAGAAGGGACCAGAGGCCCACGGTGCTGCCGGAGCCTCCTCTCATTTCCATCAGCAGCAAGTGCCCCTCTGAGGGAAGGATCCCACTCTTAATGGACATTTATGAAATAATAATGACCACAGCAACGTCTGAGGACATGACAGGAGTCGAGACCACTCAGTGTAACATGAGATCGCTCTGGATCGACTGAGGACACAGTTTCTCTTTATTAAATCATCTAGGAACCACTTAAATGGAGATGCTCATGGAATGGAATGAACTAATTACAATGGTGCCAGAGCTGTACGGAGAAGAGCACGCAGCCAGGAAAGCACAGACGCCACAGGTACTTTACAAGGAATTTGGCAATACAATTAGATGTGGTTTCCTTTTTTATAATTACAAACCCTTTTCACCAAATAAATATGCCTGAATCACATAGAAAAATAATGATACAATAGCCTTATAAATGAGAAAGAAACCAATACACCTCCCCAAACAGCAGGTTTAAAATGGTCTATGTGTAACCAAAGTGCTTCAGGATGGTGTTCCCATCTTGCGTGGCAATCAGAGAAAGAACCAGTACATATTTCCCATTATACATACATATATATCCTGTACAGAGTCCAAGAATAGTTGAGCAGCTGCAAAATTCCGATTTCTGTGTGAGTAATGGCAACTAAATGGTGCAGTGTAAAACATTTGTAAGAACTGATGGTATATTAAGTTTGACTATTCATCATCATAATTTTAAGCTTACATACACTGAACAAAATAGTATATGTATTTAAAAATCAAGTGATTTCCTCTGCATTTAGAGGCAATTTTTCCCCCTTCCCTTGAATTTTTGTTACAGCTAGTCACTTCCCTAGGAAAATTCAATATGGTGCGGTATTAAAGGGAAGCAAATCCAAAGTGAATCCTATGTTTAAACATGAAAAGCATCTGCCACCACCTAACAAAATATCCCCCCATCACCTTAGTAAAGTGAATATTAACCTAAAATAGATATTAAATCGCTCTTTTTCCTACCCTCCTCCGCCCCATCTCATCCCTCCCGGCGAGGCAGCAAGACCGGCGTCTCTGAGTTCTCACACGTGTGCAGGACTACAATTTAAATGCAAATAACCCTGCGCCTCATTATCTGAGAAGTTGGTGCAGACGGGACAGTTGTGACTGTGCCTGCAAAAGTTAAAGGAGGCTCATCTGTATTCCAACACACGCGTGACTTAGAGTAAATTCAAAAGAGCAATTCATCACCGCTTTCAAATTAGACACTGGAGCGGCAGAGTGCCTAGGTTACGAGGAATACCTCCCTTACCACACAGGGACGCCTTTCTACAAAGGCAACGAGATAGGAACCTCTCTGCAGTTCTTCAGTTAGTCCCCAGTGACACTAGGTAATTGAAATAAGAGACTTGATTTAATACGAACACGGCTAGTTGAGTGGAAAAGATACATTTATGGTAATGCTAAGCACAACTGGATGACAATCTACAGGCATTCCAAATTCCACTGACAGGAAAATGACCACAGCAGCCTAAAATGCAAGAAAAGTATCAACAATGATTTACCAAACTGACATCACTCCAGAAGGTATTTTTTTATTTTTTATTAATTTTCATTTTTTGCAAAATTGTCTTTCAAATATAAGGTTACTTTAAAAGAATTCTTTGGTTAAAGTATAATTAAAATAAAAACTAGAGACTCCCCCAAGCCTTTCAATACAGGGTGAAAAATACCCCCCCTCTTTCAGCCATCAGATGGCCATTTAATCAGCCATTCAGATTCTATGAATCTAAATGTAATGGAAAACACTGTATTCTGAACTCCTTGCTGGGGTGAAGCAATAAGCTCCTAGCTACCATTGCAGTGATGGAGAAGGAGCCTGGGAAAATGAAACCCCCAGCTTGTGCATTAAAATGTGCCAATTATTCTAGTCCACAAAGGAATAGACGTGGCATTTTAAAATCACTGAAACCAAAGTCTATCTGTGAATAATACTGAGCCATTAGCGGGTTGATGTAGCACGCTTGTGCAGGCAGCAGACTGTTTCGGACTTTCAATCCCAGATTAAATCCTTTAGTTAATTTTATCTCAGTTTATTTCAGATAACTTTCAACATTTAAAAAAAAAATTTCCTCTCCACAGGAAACCATTTGCTTCTTCTTATCTGGCATTTCCTTCCTTTCTCCCTTGCTTCCTTCCCCCCTCCCTCCCTTCTACCTTCCTTCTTTCTCCTAGCCCCCCCAAAACATTTGTTAACAAGCATCAGCCTCAGCTGAAAAAAAAACCAGCCTGAACTTCGAGTTGTAATAGCAATTTAGAATTTTTAAATGGATATGAAATCATGTAATACAGTTGTCTCTTCCTTTTATTACACATAGATTCAACACAATTTCCAAAGAATTTCTCAACTGGAGTCCAAGTTTAGTTTTTTAATTAGGTAAATGTGAAAAGAGAATTTCATGAGAATTCAGATCATTCAGGCCATTTTGATCAACAATCTGGATAATTAAAGCAGAGGAATAAACTCTTTGACTCAAGGTTTTCCACCTAAATTATTCAGAAAATTATTTCAGATCTTTGCCTTCCTTTGCTCACACAGATGATGGCCTAAGGCTTTGTCCATATTGGACTAAGGACACTGGACCGTAGCCCAGCTAAACCAACCTATCAGGTCATCAAAGGCTTAAGATCATGGAGAAGGAGAGAGGGATAACTTGTTCTGAACTTTGTTCTATACAAGTACAGACCCTGTCCAGAACACACTGCTACAGTTTTCAAGGAAATCGAATACGAGATGTTCGAGCATTATTCTGAGCATTGAAAGTCCATGAAAATTTGTGGAGAATCTAATAAACATTATAGGTCTGATTACAGTGGATTCACCTAATTACAGATAAAAGAATGACTGGCAGTGACATTGCATTGGCCATAATGTGACTTTTCTCTTAAAACCTTTAATATGAGTATTTTCCCCAGTTTAAGATGAAAACTTTTATATTAATCAATCATGTCAGCACAGAGTTATTTCTAGACCCAGAAGCTGGATCAGTGTTTGTGCAATGCTGGAAGAAATCAAGATTTGTTTCTTAAAATATAAAATTCATGACATATTTCTCTAAGTGACTTGAAAAAAAAAACTCAACAATAATCCTCTTGCGGATTAACATACAAAGCCAGCATCCTTTCACTTCCTCTTCTTTTCAAGGATCATCAAATTCTAGTTTCAAATAGGAGCATAGATCTATTTTTATATCCCATATGTTTTCTCCTTTGGGTTTTGAAGCTTGTTTAATGCTACAATATATATTGATTTGTTTTACATGAATGTTCTCTTTAAATGGCTGAGATTTCATTTTGCACATATATTCTACAGAGTGAACTATACCATGCCAGACCATTGTCTGCTGCCGTCAACAGTCAGCTAGTCACACAATTAACTAGACATTGATAACTGATGTTTTGGTTTGACTGTCATTTGTTTTTCTTTTAAATAAACTCCCTCTAAATTCAGGAAGCAAGTGTGACAAGATTCCACAGGATGTGGCTCTCCCAACTTTCCTGAAGTAGCCCTACCTACCTCTTTTAAATTACCATAGCAAAACAAACAAACAAATAAAAACGACAGCACAAGCAGCAGTGCAGTCGTGACTGTCATCATTTAAGTTAGTTCCCTGACTTCATAATACATCCCTGGATGTAACTGATGCATTTGTGGGTGTTCTGTTATGGTTGACAAGTACTGTACGCGTACAATGACCTGACCCTTGGTGTATGGTTTGTAATGATGTCCATATTGCACAAGAATGAGCTTCTTGCTGACTCAAAGGATGTATTTCACATACATCTGAAAATGTCAACGTCCTTAACCAGTTAACATGGTCCAGACTCTCGGGGCAAAGATAAGCAAATCACGGTGATTCAGAAGTCCTGTGGCTCATTAGGCTGTGACACGAGTAACTCCTTTGATACATTTGGCAAGTTCGTTGCTCCTACAATTGAATACTTCACACGTTTATCTTATCTTCCTCCTGAGTATCCAAAAGTGCTTTGGAGAGTAAAAATGCTCTGTCTCCCCATTTCACAGATAGAGAGAAGCAAGGGGGTAGGATGGTAGCAAAAAGCTGTAGTCTGCTTTTCTCTAGAGGAAATGTGATGTGATGGTACCAGGGTGAAGGTTAGAATCCGCCAGCAGATGGCTTGAGCCAGCAGCACTGGTGTGGGTAGAAACTGATGGGAAACTGCATGTTTTCTAATCACCTTAAAAGAATTCGGCAGCTTGGTTTTAACTGGAACATGGGGTTAAAAAGAAAAGAAAATCCCATCACCGCACTGGCAGCTTGGTGTCCCTCCAGCTGGATTTTCCTGCATCCTTTCTCAGAGTGGGCTGGCAGCTCTCTTTGGGAGGACCCAGGTTCCTTAGTCAGCACAGATGGAAGGGAGGAAACATCCTCTGCTGTAGCAGGTGCCCCTGTATAGGAAGACAATTCTTGAAAGCCTTGTTAGCGAGGCAAGAGTCCAGGGAGAATGAATTTTTTCCCTGAATCAAGTCTTTCTCTGCTTGACGTGGTCTCATCCTAAGAACGTCAAAGCCTGAAAGGACATATGCTAAATTATTCTGAGCTGTCCATTTAGGATGTGGTGCAGACTTTCCCACTGTTACTAAGTACACAAAAAGACACTTCTCCCAAAGCCTTCCTCAAGTCTTTTCTTCTTGTTCGCTCGTGCGGTTATTCTTGCAGCAGGGTCTCTCTCCAGTTGAAGCCCCCAGTTGGTCCATGGGTAAGAGGGAGGATTGGTGGGTCTGTCAGCTGCCAGATTCCAGTTTCTCCTAATTCTTCACAGGAACAAAACCCCAAGTAGGGGATCTGAAGTAAGACAGTAAAGAAAGGGAAAACAGAAAACAGAGGTTGAGTGCTTTAACTTTTACCTAGACGAAGGAAAATTCAAAGGAATGAATAAGGGCTTTGTAGGCAAGCATCCCCTCCAAAATACTGAAAATGAAATGGACAGAACTGATAAATTAGAAGGAAGAGTATTTACAACGCAAGAGGATTCTTCGGAAGGATTCATTAAACGGTGAGCTCTTCTAGTGCAATTAAGTAATTGTTTATAGATCATTTCTATATAGCACGGGAGGAAAAAAAGGAACTCATGTATAAAGCTAAGGCTCTAGGAGTTCATTCCTAATTGCAAGTCAAGCTGAAAACGCAGCTCAAACATTTCTGAAATTATACTTGGACAATGGGAAAGATTATTCAAGTTTTAAGAATTTGTTTTATCCTGCTTTTTCTTTCATTTTTTGGCATGTGTATCTAACATTCAGAGCTGAAGCTGTGCCCTTCCTAACTTCAGTAGGCATGGCATTTCAAAACTTATTTGTGTGTGTGTCCAGAGTTGCATTTATGAACAAGACAAAAATCTCTGCCCTCAAGCAGCTTACAGACTAATGGGAAGGACAGACACATAAGTAAGTTTTTAAAAAAAATGAGAAAAGAATTGCAATCGAGTTTGAACCAGGTTCTCTGGGGACAGTTACAGGAAGCATATAACTCAGCCTGGAGCGAAGTGTATGTGGGAGGGTGGCTGACGGGAAAACCTCTTCCACAGGCATGAGAAGGAAGAATCCAGATGTGTTGGTCAGCCTGGTGGGTTTTCTGTCTCGCTGCCTTGTTCCTGGGTTTGCCTTTCAGCCTGATCATTTTGAATCACTGCTTCCTTTGGCCTATCCTCCAGGACCTCTCTTCCAGCTGAGCTGTGTTTTGGCCCACATACCTCCTCCTTATCCGTTCCATGGTCCCGCAGGGAAATCCAGACAATTTGCTTATGATTCTTAGCTACTTCTTAAATTTTAGCTCTTAGAAGCTAGAACTAGCTCAAACACATCTTTTTCTCTTACCCAAGGCCTGATAAAGTACCTTAAACAGAGCCCCATTCAATACATGTCGGTTGAATAAACCAATAAATGTACCTTCCCAGCTCCAAAGAACTTCGCTTTCAGCCAGCACTGAACCATTCTGAAACTCCAAGGCCCCACAGGCCCCTGAAACGCAAGCAGGAATTACCTTTCGGACCATTTGTACAAAGTCCTTGGAGTTCTGAGGTGACAGGCCCTGAAGTTGGCAGGTACACGCTTCAAGGGAAGATGCGTGGGCCACAATCAGGATGTTATTTCCTGGGGGCAAAAAAGCAAGGACTGAAAAGACTGTTTCTATCAAGACATATGTAAACCTTGTAAGTACTGAAGCCAAGTGTTCCAGGGAGAGGTAAACATTCTCAAGAAGGAGACAATTCGGCCAAGCAATATTTTGAAAATGCTTTGTATTGTTAAGGCAGCCTAATGTCATTAAAAACAAAAAACAAACAAAAACAACAAAAAAACCCAACAACAAACCTACTTTTAATCTTAAAGTAATTAGAGTCACAGGAGGTAACAAGTACGTATTTTACGTATTAAATATACATGTGTATATTTTATATATACTATATATACATATTATGTACTATGTATATGCATATACACATATACATACATATATATACAATATGTACCTTGC